>NC_138372.1:95719243-95744777 GCF_054177405.1 Leptonychotes weddellii | reverse complement strand
GTGCACAACACCCAGTGCTCCATGCAGAACGTGCCCTCCTCAATACCCACCACCAGGCCAACCCATCCTCCCACCCCCCTCCCCTCTAGAACCCTCAGTTTGTTTTTCAGAGTCCATCGTCTCTCATGGTTCGTCCACCCCTCCGATTTCCCCCGCTTCATTCCTCCCCTCCCGCTACCTTCTTCTTCTTTTTTTTTTCCTTAACATATCTTGCATTATTTGTCTCAGAGGTACAGATCTGAGATTCAACAGTCCTGCACAATTCACAGCGCTTACCAGAGCACATACCCTCCCCAGTGTCTATCACCCAGTCACCCCATCCCTCCCACCCCACCCCCCCAGTATCAGTTTTAACATTTAAATTAATTAAACTGAAATAAACTTAAAAGTCCACTCCTCAGTAACACTAGCCATCTCTCAAGTGCTCAAAAGCCACATGTGACCCGTGCCCCTCTACTGGACAGCACAGCTACAGACATTCCACCTCTGGGCACGGACAAGGGCCTTCTTGGCAGAGGGGGGAAAGGAGCCCTTGAGAAGCACATTCAGCCTGGGGAAAATGCCCGTGGAGCTACCGCCCACTACCACCTCTTATTTTCCTTACACAGTTTTTCCTAAAGCCCTTTGATGTGACAAGGTCACTGTGATGAGCACTTCCACAGCTTGTCCAATCATCAGCAAGCAGTTCTCTACCTGCCTGGGAAGGCTACCCTCAGCGCAGGTGCGACTGTACAGACTGTGTGTGTGTGTGTATGTGTGTGTGTGTAGTAGCATGTAAATGCAACCAGGGACACGTGCTGGTGGGGTGTGCGCATGTGCAGGGATGTTACAGTCCCCATGCTGGGGGCAACCCAATAGAGGCTCTCCCCAGGGTCAAATAGATGGAGGAATTTGCTCGAGGACACATAGCTAGTTAGTGAGGGAGCTGTTTTTGAACTCGGGGCTGTCGGACTCAAAACCCAAATGCCTTCCACCAAGTGTGCTGCTTTAGTCATTGCAAGCTCTTTTGACCTATCCCCCGGGTCTCTCTGCTGAAGGGCCTGACGCAGGTCCTCTTCTACCCCACCACTCAGAACAAGTCTCTTAGGAGGATGAGGCCAGATGTTGGTCCTCCCCTGCCTTCAGGAACTAAGGTACCTGATTTGGGAAGCTGAGGGTTGTTTGGTTGGTTGTTACCCTTTCTCAGTTCCCTCTCCAAATGTCGTCTCTGCCTCTGCCCCAGGGACAGGCAGAAAGGGGCAGAAATTCCACGGATCAGATGGACCGAACTGAAACCGTGGATGCCAGCAACAGAGCTCTCACATTTTGGAGGCTTCAGATTTCCTGGGTCCTTTTCTGGGTTCTAACGTCAACAACCTCTTAGGTTATCTTCGGTTGCTTGGGAATTTCTAGTGTGGCAGAACAATCTATGAGTTATTTCAGATCAAGAAGAATTTGCCTACCTTCTGCCTACCCCTGCTTGACAGAGCCTTCCTGAGGTTACCTCATCCTTCCCTCCCTCCACCCTCCTCTCTTCCATTTCAGACATGGTCTCACCTAAGCTGAGAGAAGCTTGGACCCCAAGATACTCGGGAAGCATTTGGGCACTCCGCATTTTGGTTCCTGATATATTCCAATTTCTCTATTTCCTTTGCTATGCTGGATCCCTGATTCAAGGATGCAAGCCCTGCAAGGCAATGATCCACAGCTTTTTGGAGTCACAGAACCCTCTGAGAATGCCTGGAGTGAGCTATGAACAAAAATGCTCAGAGATTGTCCTCAGTCACCCTGAAACCATCACAGGCTCCATGGAATGCAGGTGAAGCAGCTCTGCCATGAGAAGCAGCAGGTGGGGGTTTGGGGACGGGGAAGGCTGAGAACGGGCCTGCCTGTACTCTCCGGGGTCCATCATAGGCACGGAGAAAAGGCTGGGAAGGACTATGGCACAGAGTGGATGTTAGCGCAGATCAGAGCAGCTCTCCCCTCCCCTGTTCCCCTCCTCCTACCAGCTTCTATCTCTCAGGGGGAAGCAGGAGACTTCGGGGTGGGGAGGGACTTTTGCTCAAAGAAGTGAGTGTGGTGGTGATTCAGGATGGAGAGCATTTGATACCTGGGACTCCCAAGTCCTCTTCCTCCAGACTGCTCTGTAAGGAGAATTAAGGAGGAAGACATAGAGCTGAGTGGTGGAGGCCAGAGAAGCAGAGGACACCCGCCACAATCCATCAATCTGATCTGAAGACTAAAGAGCAGCACAACATAGTTGCTGATACTAAGGCCCACCCTCTGGGTTGCTGGTTTCGGATACAGAGCCTTGAGTCATGGGGGAGGAAGGGGTAACCCCTTCAACAAAGGGAGAAATGAGTGCTGTTTTCTAAAAACCCAGACGGTTAAATACTGTTTGCCTGGATTGTTTGCCTGTTGTCCAAGAAGGGCACTCTGTGAGCAGCAAAGGCTCTGGAACCAGGCTACTGCCTTCGAGAACCCCTCACTGCCCAGCCTTCTAGCTAAAGTCCACTTTCCTGCTTGGCTTATTGAACAGAAACACCTGCTCACTGAATGCTCTGGAAAACCCAGACCTTACGTTAACTGGTACCACCTACTCCGCACCCTGTTTAGAACAACCTTCAAGGAAGGAGGACAGACTCTTCAGAACTGAAGATGAGGACACAGAAATCGCAATTCACCCAATCCCAGCCTCATAACCCAATCTTTCAATCCTGACTGGGGCTCTTGGAGGGGTGCGTGAGAGGACAAATCCCAAATAGGATTTGAGAGTTTGGAACCCTCTCACCTAAAACTATCCCTTCTACTGACCGACCTCTCTGCTCAGCCAATTAGAAGTTCATTAGAAGGCAACATGCCTTCAAAATTTTTCTGGGAAAAGTGATTACACCTGGTTTTCTGCTGCTCTGATTAAGAAATTCCTCCTGTGGCTAATTTGTAATCCTTCTTTTTGGACTTCCACTTCATATCCTTTTTGCCTACCACCTCCTATTGGAACTAGAAGATAATGGGTCCATAAAGCAGGCTTGCACTTTTTATAGCAACAATGGACATTCTTCCTTAGGTCTGAACTACTCATCTACATTTTTAAAAGTAAAAGTGGCTATTGCAATCAAGGCACTCAAATACTGAGGAATAATCTTAACGAGAAATATGTAAAGTCTGTATGACAAAAACTTTAAAATACTTCTGATGGAACACCAATGGCTTAGATGTGTATATAGGAAGATTCTGTATCACAAATACAATTCTCCCTTGGGTAATCTAACAATATGTGGTTCCAATCAAAATAAAATTAACAGCACAATCAAAAAGTACCTTGGGGTATGTTCTTGCAATATACTACACAGTAATGAGAATGAATGGACTAAAACTACACACAACAATATGGCTGAATCTCACAAAAATAATGTCAAACAAAAAAATCCAGACACAAAGAAATACATACTGTGTGATTTCTTTATAGAAAAAACAAAAAGAGGCAAAACTAGTTTGTGCTATTAGAAGTCAGAAGAGCGGTTTACCCTTGAGGGGAGTAGTGACTGAGAAGGAACACAAGGGTGGCTTTGGGCACGGTGGTAAGGTTCTGTTTCTTGATCTGGTGTTGGTTACACAAATGTGTTACATTTTTGAAAATTCATCAAGATGTATTCTTTTCATCTGTGCACTTTTCTATATGTATATTATATATCAACTTTTAAATTTTTGATGAGAAAACACATAAGGTACATCAATTTTAAAAACCAGTATGGTACTAGAATTGAAAAGACATCAATGCATAGGGTCGCCTGGGTGGCTCAGTCGTTAAGCGTCTGCCTTCGGCTCAGGTCATGATCCCAGCGTCCTGGGATCGAGTCCCACATCGGGCTCCCTGCTCAGCGGGAAGCCTGCTTCTCCCTTTCCCACTCCCCCTGCTTGTGTTCCTGCTCCCGCTCTCTGTCAAATAAATAAAATCTTTAAAAAATAAATAAATAAAAATTAAAAATGGTGACAAATTCAAATACATAAAAATAAAAATATTTGCATAGCAAAAATACCACCATAAGCAAAGTAAAAAGACATAGGACAAACTAAGAAAAGCGAAAACTATTTTTAACTTATATATGAACAAAGAGCAAATATTAAGACCTAATAACCAATATAAATATGAACAAAGAATATGAACAATTTACAAAAAAAAATACAACTGCCACTTAAACATATTAAAAGATGCTCAACCTGACTTAAATGGAAATTAGGGGCTCCTGGGTGGCTCAGTCGTTGAGTGTCCTACTCTTGATTTCAACGTAGATCATGATCTCAGAGTCCTGAGATCGAACCCCACTGGGGCTCTGCGCTCAGCGTGGCGTCTGCTTGAGATTTTCTCTCTCTCCTTCTGTCCCTCCCTCCTTGCTCTCTCTCTCTCTCGCTCTCTCACACTCTAAAATAAATCTTTAAAGAAAAAAAGAAATGGAAATTAAAACTACAATAAGATACCATTTACACTAGGAGATTGTCAAAAATCAGAAAGCATAAGTATGTTATCAAACAGGTCCTTTTCATACATTGCTGATGGGAGAGAATTTAAAGCTTCTGTGGAAGGCAATTTGGCAATACATACTATCTTTACCACATTTTTTTCAAACATCTCTGAGGGAATGAAAATGAGAAAAGTCTTTGGGAATTTGCAAAATTGTGTCTATCCAAATGAAAAACAACGCACGCACCACCTCTTTGACCTAGTATTGGCAGCCCTAAGGATTTATTATACAGATAAACAAGAGCCAGATGAAATATACTTGGGTATCAATATAATGTGAAAGGACTGGTTAAATATATCTTAATACATCCCTCAGTCTTACTGTGAAACTTACTATGAAGCAGGTACATGTGCTGCTATGGTAAACTATCTAGGCTATATAAAAGGAAATTGCAAAAACAGTACGGATAATAAGTTATCGACTGAGTAAAGAATATATATATCAATACATACAATATGTGCATGTTTACTATAGAATATCTTGTGAAAAAAATTTACAAGAACGTGGTAAAACTGGTTGCCTCTTGAGGGAAGAGAGACTTTATTCACTGTAATAACATTTTATGCCTATGAATTTTGTAGAATGTGTATGTATTACTTATTCAAAATGTACATTTTAAAAATTAATACAAAACGACAACCTGAGGCCCAAAGGCATCGCCCTAGATGACCAAAGATAGAATCTGGCGTTCCTTCAACATCCACTGAGTGCTTATCGTGAGCCAGACAGAGTGATAGAAGATAGTGCAAAAGACCTCCATGTTACCAGGAGCGCCCAACCCCGCGTCCCCGGCTGAGCCTGGATGCGGGGCGGGCGGGGCGGGCGGGGCGGGCGGGGCGGGGTCCGGCTCGCGAGGCTCCCCGCCGCTCAGCGGCGGGAGCAGGGCCCAACCGTCCTTAACGGTCCAGGGTCCCGGACGGCGGCTGGAATGCCCTCTTCCGAAGGAAACCGCCGCCTGGGAAAGCCCACCCCCTTCACCGCCCTCCACAGAAACGGCCCCCTGGCTTGTGCCTTTGCGCCGGTCGCCCAACCCGTTCCCCTCGATCCCTAGGGAAGGGCGAACCCCTGACGCCCGCACTACCCGTAGCTCCCTTACCACCGCGCGCTCAAACTCGGGTTCCTCTCCATCTCTCCTGCTGCCGTATCCGTCTTCACCGTCTGTTCACTCCTCCGAGCAGCTCCTTCCCCTCAACCTCTCCACCTCTGCCAAGCTGTTTCAGGTTTTCAAAACAAAAACAAATGTTTTCCATGCCTCCTGAGTCCCTGCCACAGTATTAGAACCAATCAAGGCAAAAGATCACAGAGGAAACAAGCGGCGGAGCATCGCCCATCTCAAGGCCGCGTTCCCCACGGTAACTGGGGTGTCGGGTGGCACTGGCTTTGTACAAAGGCACTAATTTTTTGCTAACGGTGTGACGCATGAGTGACTCCACGCCCTCGCACCTCGGTCCCAGACTCAGGAGCGCTAATTATCCCCCAGAGAGGAGGTGGAAGCTTCCTCGGTAATTGGACTAGAGGTGGGCCGGGAGGACTCCGTGAAGCCTCTAATTGGCTGTTTAATTCTCAGCAGGTGCAGTCTCAATTAACAACGTCTGATCTCCCTGGCTCCTATTGGCTGACTTGGTGGCCGGCTTTGAATTCCATCCGGGTAATTGGGTATCAGCACGCAGCAGACCCGTCGCTCAGGGGCAGCCCGCGGAAGGATAGGTTGTGGCGGGGCGGGCGATTGGTCAGACTGCGATCCGGGCGTTGATTGGTGCAGGCGGGCTGGGGGGGCGGGGAAGAGGCCGCTGAAGCGAGGCAGGCGGGGCTCGAGTTGCGGTGCGAGAGGGAGGAGGCGACGGCCGCTGGGGCGAGGTGCGAGGCGGAGCGTGCGACGGCTGACTCGAGGAGCGGTAAAGGCGGGGACCGGGCGCGGAGGCTTGGGGAGTGTGAGTGGCCGGGCCGGGGGTGTCCCAGGCAACAAGCAGGCGGGAATGTGGGGCTGAGAGAAGGGAGGCGTCTGGAGGGTATGGGCAGCCGAACCCCGGGCTACCAACCGAATCCGGAGGACATGCTCTGGTCCCACAACGGACCCGGTGCCAGAGTGTTGGCCCCAAGCTACTTTGGACTCCTCGAGTGATCTTTTTTGAGACTGAGAACCGCCATCAGTTTATCAGTTTGCCTTTTATTTTCTCCAGCTTTTTCTTTAATTATTCTAATAGGATGACTATTTACAGTCGGCAGAATAATAAATTGGGGTTTTTGTTTTCCCAGTTTTCCTCCTTACTAATGCAGATATCCCCCACGGGTTTTGACTGAAGACTCCCGTGTCAAAGCTACATTTTTACTCTATTCTCCGTTTGAAATGGTTTGGCTTTCTTCACTCATTGGTTAAAAATAAATGTAGCAAGGATGAGAAAATTGAACGAGCTGCTTAAATTCAACAGGCCTGTCACCATGTTTTAGCTACTTTGTAGGTTCTGGTTATTTGGAGAGAAGGGAATGAGAGATCCTTGCCCCATGGAGCTTACAATGATTTGACTCCTAACGATGTCTTTGAAATAACAAAAAGTAAGCCTTATTTACACATATCAAATAGTCAGCAACTGTTTTATATAAATGTCAAGAAATTTCAAAATTGGTTTTTACTGAAAACCATTATCTGCATCTCTCACCTTAAAATGATCCAATGTCTCTTTACTCAGCTTCCCCTATTTTTTTTTCTTTTTTTTTTTTTTAATTCTTCTGTTAATCCCCATACATTACATCATTAGTTTTAGATGAAGTGTTCCATGATTCATTGTTTGTGCATAACACCCAGTGCTCCATGCAGAACGTGCCCTCCTCAATACCCACCACCAGGCTAACCCATCTTCCCACCCCCCTCCCCTCTAGAACCCTGTTTGTTTTTCAGAGTCCATCGTCTCTCATGGTTCGTCAGCTTCCCCTATTTAAATTCCAACCTCCTTTTCACATTCAATTTGAAGTAATAAAATCAAACACAAATTGGCATTCAGTACTATACAGTTATATCCCTGTTGCCATCATATTATTTCCCACTTATTTTGAAAGAGAAACTATATAAAATGTATATTATAGCAAAATCATACTTGATTAATCAAGTAGATATTCATTCTTTGAGACATAAGCTAACTCAACGCAAACTTCATTTGTAATATGTGAAAAGGAGCTAAGTGAAATTTAGCTCTCGATTCAAGTAGACGTCACCTAATAAATTCATCCTCGTCATGGACATTCATCTTCCCACCACATTCCTTCCACCACCAAATCATATTATGTCTCAAACACCATCCACCAGGTGCTCAAATGAGGACCCTGGTAGCCAGCTCTTTGGCTCACCCTTGAACCTTTCCGTGAACCAGTTGTTAGATCTTGTGTGTATTCTACCTAGTAAAACTCTCCTCTTCCATCTCCATCATTGGCACCTGAACTAGCCTCTGAATTGGTCTCCCTACCCCACACTCGCTACCTTCCATTCATTCTCACTACGGACCCAGCCAAGAATTACAAGTAACGCATGTGTTGTGAAGGGATGTTTGGAGTACTATGGAAGCCCATAGTGATGAAACCTAACCAAGCATGGAAAGTTGGGACTGGGGAGGGGGAAATTGGCAGCAGAGCCGGAGGAATATCAGATATTTTTTTTGCCTTGATCTTGATAGTTTCTGAACTGGGGTGAAAATGCTGTTAGTTTTTTGAGTCTCCTTAAAGAGGTGCCTTTGTGACTGGTCTTCAAACCACATTGTATACGGCATTGTATGGAAATAACTAATTAGCTGTGTAACCTTAGGGAAAAACCTTTATTTCCCTGGGCTTCGGGTTCCTCAGTTGGAACATTATTAGTGGAATCAGATCATTTCTTTGGTCCTTCCAATTCTAAAATTCTGTAGTTTCTTAGGCATGAATTGTGGCCAGAAGGTGGTGTTAAAAGGCAGCATTAGAGTGCGGATTAAGTTACCACTCTTGTTCACAGGCCTAGATTTGTTTCCCAAAACCTTTAACACCTACAGGCAATTTTGCCGGTCAAGATAAGACCTTCCCTGCCGACAGGAAGCCTCATGAAGGCAGCTACCAAGTCTGTCTGGACTGTTATATCCCCCAGGGCCAACCACACATTGGCTACTCAATATTTATTGGTTTGGATGAAGAAAAATGATTTGTATTTTAATGAGATAGTTTTCAACTCTGTGCCATCTAAAAAATCTTTTAAGTTCTAGCTCCCCCCAGCTGTTGCTTTTTTTTTTTAAAGATTTTATTTATTTGACAAAGCAAGCGCACAAGTAGAGGGAACGCAGAGGGAGAGGGAGAAGCAGTCCCCCCCTCATCTCCGCTGAGCAGGGAGCCCCAATTCGGGGCTCAATCCCAGGACCCTGGGATCAGGACCTGAGCCGAAGGCAGACGCCTAACCAACTGAGCCACCCAGGCACCCCCAGCTGTTGCTTTAACCAAGAATTCATATTGTCTTTTCATTGCCTGTAATTAGTGTGTTGTAATTTGGTGTTTTATCTTTCCTCCTAGACTGTATTTCAGGGCAAGAATTCTCATTCCTACTTGTGTCCCCAGCATGCTCAGCCCATAACAAAGAGCTAGCACTATTTAAATGAGGCACTATAATAGTGAAGATGAGCTTTGCACTTTAGAGACCACATAAGAAAATATATGAAGTAACCACTAGATAAAAGAAATGAACTCTTTTCTAGATACCCAGAATAAACCATCTCTTAATATAAGAAAAGAGCAGTTTGAGGTTCAAAAATTCAAGACCTTAAGCAAAAATCTTTATGAAACAGAGCTTGTT
This sequence comes from Leptonychotes weddellii, assembly GCF_054177405.1. Lineage (NCBI taxonomy): Eukaryota > Metazoa > Chordata > Mammalia > Carnivora > Phocidae > Leptonychotes > Leptonychotes weddellii. Next base: position 95,735,474 of record NC_138372.1, on the reverse strand, counting down.
TCCTTTCCTTTGGTATATGCAAACATGATACCACCCAAACTTGCACAGAGAGCAGTGAAAGGTTTTATTTACAGCCTAGAAAAAAGAGAAGCTGATTATTTTTTTTTTATCCAGTTAGGAAAGGAACCCCATAACTCAAACCCACATTAAACTCAATCCTTTTCTTCCTACCCACTAAAAAAGAAAAAAAAAAAAGCAGCCACATTTCTCCATGTCTATACTAAATCTCCGGAAGTGATATACTGTATATATTGGATCTTCTTACTGAATAATGAATTGCCTGAAATAACGAGACACTTGCAAAGGGTCCCTCACCCAGGTAATAAAAGGTTTTTCTCTTTTGGGCATGAGTGGGAAAGAGAGTGGATGAAATTTGTTTAAAACTATTGTCTAAAAACATAGATTTTAAAAACAGGCAAACTTCTGGTGGTTCTCTAAGGAACTTTATTCATTTCTACTGGTCAGTAAAGCTCTTGAGTCCAGATGCAAAATTTGGTCCTCTGTCTGAATGTAGTAAGAAATCCACCTGCAGTCTTAACATTTTTATCTGCTTCTTGGAATGAGATTTTTTTTTTTTAAAGATTTTATTTATTTATTTTGACAGAGAGAGACACAGCAAGAGAGGGAACACAAGCAGGGGGAGGGGGAGTGGGAGAGGGAGAAGCAGGCTTCCCGCAGAGCAGGGAGCCCGATGCGGGGCTCGATCCCAGGACCCTGGGATCATGACCTGAGCCGAAGGCAGATGCTTAATGACTGAGCCACCCAGGCGCCCCAGGAATGAGATTTTTTTTAAAGACTTTATTAGAGAGCATGACAGGGGGAGAGGAGGGCGGAAGGAGAGGGAGACTCAGGGCTCAATTCCAGGACCCTCTGAGATCATGACCTGAGCTGAAGGCAGACACTTAACCAACTGAGCCACACTGATGTCCCTGGAATGAGATATCTGTGCTAGGTCTCCTCTTTTCCTTCATCACCCTTCCTGAAAGGCTTTCAGAGAAAGCACTGTTTCTTTTTTTTTCTTTCCTCCTCAGGAAAAGCACATTTAGAATCAAAGTTTTATTCCTGAGTAGGTCCGATATTAATGAGTATGTTTTTAGCTTTCCTAGAACCAGTTTTTTTTAAAGGTAAAACATTTTTTTCTTGGATAGCAAATCATCTGGGTTGAATTTTTGTACCTGGAGGCAAATCATAGCATAAATTATATTTCCTCACTCATTTTAAAGTAAATTTCATTAAAAGCCACACTGTTTTGTTCTACTAGATTGTACTGTCTGGAAGTAGACACTGTCTTTAGTTTTTTACCAGCTACAGTGCTTTCCACTAGTGTTTGTTTATTAATTTTGAATTTCCTAAATAAAGACACCAACTACTGTTCTCAGTTTATGTAAAAGAAAGGGGGGAGGGGCTTCTAAAGTCACTTTGTAAGGTTTTTAATATCCAAATAATAACCCAGACTCTGGGTAAGAGGTAACCTCTCTAAGCAGGTATATTCCTCTGTAAAATTGGGGTTAACATTTCCTACCTGACACGATTGTGGGAAGATCAACTAAAATAATGGAGGTTAAGTGCCTGGTGGCGTAGTAGCTACTCAGTACATTTATCTTTTCCTCTTTTTCATCCTTAGTGTCACAATAACATCTAGCACCTAGAAGTGCTTAATAGATGTGGTTGACCTAGGCTGCTTGAAGCCAGTCTCGAGGACACAGGCATAACAGATACACAGTTGCATACAGTGTGAACAAGTGCTATCATGGAAGTCTCATTCACAGGGCGGCAGGAGCTAAGGAGAAACTCACCCTAAGTCAGCCGGGGGAAATCCCACAGGCCTCAGAAGTGTAGCAGTTGAGCTGAGATGTGAGGAAGGAGTAGGGTTTTGCCAGGGAGATAGCTGGGCTAAGGAGTATGACCAGGAAGACAGAAGGGACACAGGAGAGCACATCCTGTTCCCCTGGTAGCAGTGGGATTAGAGTATAAGGCTGTGAAAGTGGTAGGCAGAGATTAGATTATAAAGAACCTTTCAGGGGCACCTGGGTGGCTCAGTTGTTGGGTGTCTGCCTTCGGCTCGGGTCATGGTCCCAGGGTTCTGGGATCGAGCCCCACGTCAGGCTCCCTGCTCAGCCGGAAGCCTGCTTCTCCCCCTGCTTGTGTTCCCTCTCTCGCTGTGTCTCTCTCTGTCAAATAAATAAAATCTTAAAAAATAAAAAAATAAAGAACCTTTCATGCCACTAATGAGTTTTCACATAGCAGAATTGCTGAAGTTTATTCATTCAACAAATGGTTTTTTTTCTTTCAGTTTTGTGAGTAGAATTTATTTTTTTTATTAACATATAATATATTTGTTTCAGGGGTACAGGTCTGTGATTCATCAGTCTTACACAATTCACAGTGCTCACCATAGCACATACCCTCCCCAATGTCCATCACCCAGCCACCCCATCCCTCCCACCCCCCCCACCTCCCTCCACTCCAGCAACCCTCAGTTTGTTTCCTGAGATTAAGAGTCTCTTATGGTTTATCTCCCTCTCTGGTTTCGTCTTGTTTCATTTTTTCCTCCCTTCCCTTATGATCCTCTGTCTTGTTTCTCAAATTCCTCATATCAGTGAGATCATATGATACTTGTGTTTCTCTGATTGACTTATTTCGCTTAGCATAATACCCTCTAGTTCCATCCACATCGTTGCAAATGGCAAGATTTCATTTGTTGATAGCTGCATAATATTCCATTGTGTATAGATATACCACATCTTCTTTATCCATTCATCTGTTGATGGACATCTAGGCTCTTTCCACAGTTTGGCTATTGTGGACATTGCTGCTATAAACATTGGGGTGCACATGCCCTTTCAGATCACTACATTTGTATTTTGGGGGTAAATACCTAGTAGTGCGATTGCTGGGTCATAGGGTAGCTCTATTTTAAACTTTTTGAGGAACCTCCATACTGTCTTCCAGAGTGGCTGCACCAGCTTGCATTCCCACCAACAGTGTAGGAGGGTTCCCCTTTCTCCACATCCTCACCAACATCTGTCATTTCCTGACTTGTTCATTGACTGGTGTGAGGTGGTATCTCATTGAGGTTTTGATTTGTATTTCCCTGACGCCGAGTGATGTTGAGTACTTTTTCATGTGTCTGTTGGCCATTTGGATGTCTTCTTTGCAGAAATGTCTCAACAGATGTTTATTAACTGGCTACTATGTGCACTGAGGAACAAAACAAAAATTCCTGCCCTGTGCAGTTTACATTCCATTGGGGATACAATCAAAATGAAGACCTCACGGGTTAATATAATGACTTTGGCTTATAATCATAGTGAGATTGAAAACCACTGGGAGGTTTTGAGTGGCTGAGTAACGTTATTTGACTTCAGCTGTTGAGAATAAACTGAATGGACAATGGCAAATGCTGGGATATAATTGATTGCAATAATCTAGACAAGAGATGATGGTTTAGAGCATGGTTGTTAAGACGACCGTCTTAGCAATAGAGAGATAAAAAGTGGTCAAATTCTGGGTAATTTGAAGGTAGAATGAACAGGATTTGCTGACAGACTAAAGGTGCTATTTGAGGGAGAGGATGAGTAAGATTTTTAACCTGAGGAACTAAAAGAATGGACTTGCCATTCACTGAGTAAGCTAAGACTACAGGCAGGGGGTGAGATTAGGAGCTCAGCATTGTACCTGTTAAGTTTGAGGTGCCTATTAGACCTCCAATGGAGACGTTGTCTCCTAGGCCGTTGGGTATACAAACCTGAAGTTCAGGAGAACGGCCCTAACGGATCAATGAATTTGGGAGTTATCAGCATCCAGGTGGGATTTAAAGCCAAGCTATGAATGAAACTTGGTGAGATCACTAAGGAAAGTGAGGTATAACCCACAAGAGGGGAAAGGACAGAGCCCTGGGGGCAATGTGGTCTTTAGAGGTTACAAGCAGGAGAGGGAAACTAATGGATCAGCTAGAAGCGGGGAAGGAAAACCAGAAGAGTACCGTTGTGGAAGCCAAGTGAAGAAAGGGTCTCAGAGCAGGGGGAGTCCCCAGTTGTGCCAGATACGGGGGCGAGGGCAGGTAGAGTGAAGACGGAGAATTAACCATTGGACTTAGCCATTGGAAGTCACTGGTGACCTTGGCAAGAACAGTAGGAGTGGATTCAAGAAGAAGAGAAATTGAGCACAGAAGTATTAGCACTTGTGAATTTTCCTGTAAAAGGAAGGGAAGAAATGAGAAGTATTTGGAGGAGTAAGTGGAATCAAGAAACGGTTTTCTTTAAGAAACAAGAAACAGTGGCATGTTTGCTGATGGAAAGATAAAGATCCAGTAGAGAGGAAAACATTAACAATGCATGAGAAGGAAGGAGAGCAACACTTTTATGAGAGCCTTCAATGCCAGGAGCAGAGACCGTTCATCCATGGCCACAGGAGAGAAAGGAGGGATTTGGGCATAGATAGAGGTATGTGGGTAAGTGTGGTGGAGCTTAGTTTATATTTTCTCTGAATGCTGTACTTTCTCAGTGGCATAGAAAGTAAGACATGAGTTGAGAGTGAGGATGGAGAAGTTGCTAGAGGCTTGAGAAGAGATGGTATGAGTTGCCTGGGAGCGTGGTGAGAGAGGTTATGGAATAAGGAAATACAGTGATGATGTTAAGGTTAGCTTTGCGGATGGGCGCCTGGGTGGCTCAGTCATTTAAGTGTCTGCCTTTGGCTCAGCTCATGATCCCAGGGTCCTGCATCCGGCTCCCCACTCAGAGGTGAGTCTGTTTTTCCCTCTGCCTCTCTGCCCCTCTGCCTGCCTGTGCTTGCACTCTCTCCTGCTCTCAAAGAAATAAAATCTTAAAAATTAGCTTGGCAGCAAAATGAAGATACAGTGCCAGACAAAAAGCAACAAGGCCAGTGGTCCAAATGAGATTTGATGAGCTTCTGAATCAGTCAGGGGCAGTGTTGTTGGAGTCATTAGTTGAAGCTGCAGGCGTGGATGAAATTGCCCAAAGACAGCAAAGTGACAGTAGCAGTGGATAGAGGCCACAGGAAGACAAGCCCAAAACTGCAAAGGCACTTCCAGGGAAAGAGGAGAAACCAAGATAAAGAAGGTGCAGAGGTGACATTAGATAGGGCTTATATGTGCCATCTAGGTTGACTATACGGAAAGTTGTAGTTTTGGTGAAGGAGCAGGGCAGACCTCCTTTCAGTGTTAGCTGAGGAATAAATAGAAATAAGGAGTAGAGATAAAAGAATAAAAGAAGTAGAAGGAGCAGAGCCTAAAACTAGGCCTGAAGGGGCGCCTGGGTGGCTCCATTGGTTAAGCATCTGCCTTTTGCTCAGGTCATGATCCCGGAGTCCTGGGGTAGAGCCCCTTATCTGGCTCTCCACTCAGCAGGGAGTTTGCTTCTCCCTCTGCCCTTCCCCCTGCCCATGCACTCGCTCCATCTTTCTCTCTCTCAAATAAATAAATAAAATCTTTTAAAAAAATAAATAAAACTGGGCCTGGAAAGCCATTCCTTGCAGAGACAACAGCTTCTGGAAAGGCCTAGAGGCATGGAAGGGCACAGATAAGCAATTTTAAGTAGTCTGATGTGAAATCTAAAGATATATTTTCGTAATGTTTGATTCATTTAATTTTTTTGTTCCTTCATCTTACAAAATTGTGATCAATGGGGCGCCTGGGTGGCTCAGTTGGTTAGGCATCTGCCTTCGGCTCAGGTCATGATCCCAGGGTCCTGGGATCGAGCCCTGCGTCGGGCTCTCTGCTCAGTGGGGAGCCTGCTTCTCCCTCTCCCTCTGCTTGCTTGTGCGCACTCCCTCTGTCAAATAAATAATTTTTTTTAAATTGTGGTCAATGTATGATTTTCCTTGGGAGGGGGGAGGGAATGAAGTTTGCCTCTCTTTAATTATATATGTCCTTTAGCAACTTTGAAAAAATGCCCTGAGACCTTTTACATGAAATAGATTTTGAAAAAAAAAAAAAAGATTTTGAGACAGCTCAGGCCCTTAATATGGAAAGGTTGGTAGTAGTATTCTTTTTAATAATACTGTAATATGTTCCCATGCCTCTCTGCCAGTCATAAAGGTATAGGATGAAAGCTGCTTCTTTTCCCTCATTTACTTATTTCAGGATGTAAGTCTGAATACAGAAAATGTCCACTGAACGAACTTCTTGGACAAGTTTGTCCACTATTCAGAAAATAGCACTGGGCCTCGGGATCCCAGCCAGTGCAACGGTTGCCTATATCCTATACCGCAGATACAGGGAAAGCAGAGGTATGTGAACCCCACAGCTGTGCATATGGAAATGTTCAGAATGTGCTCTGGCCTTGTTAAATTGAAATGAAAATTTTCCTTGCTGGACTGGGTATGTCTGTTGGGATGTAATTGGCTTTCTGTGAGGGATCTTTGAAACTCTTTTTTCTTCTATGTTCTTAATGTGCAGCGAGCCTATGAAATGATAAACTCATTTTATAATTCTCTTGATTTGTTCCCTTCAACAGCAGCACCACAAGAGTTCTTTTTTGTCTTCTTTTTTTTTTTCAGCATCTATACTCTTATTTATCTTTTTTTATATGCTTCTTGTGTTTAGTTGTTAGAAGGCTAACCATGGGATCCAGTTTCCCCACAGGCTGGACCTAGAGAATAGAACCTAGAGAAAGGATTTAGGTACAAATGGAAGTTCTGAGCCCAGTGGACTCCTTGGGCAAATTTTAACCTTCATTCTTCTCCAGGAGTCATCTCTTGGGAGATCCAGTTTGCCCAGAATCCAGCACCCCCTCCTTGCAGATCCAAATACTTTCCCCATTTTAGCATCTTTAATAGTATCCCAGAGATAATGCCCATGTTCTGGTCTTCTGGGACCCTCTCATTCCTACTCAGATGCTACTTCTTGTCATTATGGTTGAGAGTCTCCGTCTATCTCGTGGATCATTCTCTTTGACAGCTAGCTTCAGGGGAGGGCTGGGGTACCTTGGATGCTATCTAAGTCTGATCTGATGAGTCATGATCTGTGCAGAAGAGCGGTTGACATTTGTTGGGGAGGACGACATTGAGATAGAGATGCGAGTTCCCCAGGAGGCTGTGAAGCTCATCATTGGCCGGCAAGGAGCCAATATTAAACAGGTAAGTGTGCAAGCAAGCAGTTGGCTTTCCCAGAGATTGATTCTGCTTAATCTTGCTTTCCTCCTCTGCCCCATCCCACACTATGTATGTCTTTAAAAGAAAAAATACAGGAACTTTTAGTTAACTATGCTCTTTTCCTTCTAGAGAGGAGTACTTCTCCCTAGAGCATGAATGACTCAGCTTGAAATGGGGACTTTTGATTGCATGATTCTCAACTTGGTGTAGCTTGAACCATTCTGTTCTACTATGGAATTAATGAGCTCTCGTTAATTGTTAGTAAAAGTTGAGTTGCTGCCTAATTCTTCTGTTGTTCATTTGGAATGTCAAAACAAAATATTTGATTCTCCAAAAAAAATTAGGGGGAAAGAGGGTTCAAAACACAAAGAGAAACTGTTTTGAATTAACTGCTATCTGAGGTTAGCTTTGTCACTAATCTCCTTTCATAAGTACAGGTAATTGAAGACTGCTTAGAACATCCTGATTTAGCTGATTACTGTCCAGTTCCATCTACCTCCAGGGTTAGGTTGAGAGTGTACCTCGCTGACCCAAACAGGAGCTGTTCCAGAGCGTACAGCCATGTATCCTTTTCTCTGCAGTTGCGGAAACAGACAGGTGCTCGGATTGATGTGGACACGGAGGATGTAGGCGATGAACGGGTGCTGCTTATCAGTGGGTTTCCTGTTCAGGTGTGCAAGGCCAAAGCAGCCATCCATCAGATCCTGACAGAGAATACCCCCGTGTCTGAGCAGCTCTCAGTTCCCCAGAGATCCGTGGGCAGGATCATAGGTACCACTGGACAGCTTCCTTTTTTCTTCACCTTTGCCTTCTTTCACACCTTCCCAAGGATTTTTTCTGGCCTAATTCCCTTCACCTTGCTGAGGGGGGGGGGGGAAGACAGGGACATTGATACCAGAGCTTTACTTTTTTATACAGCCTGTGGTAAAGCAAAACCCATTACCTCAAGAAGTTATGTGATCTGAACCTTACAAATAGGTTCCAGAAGGGCTCAGGTAAATGTATTTATCTCATAATAGATATTTAAAGGGAAGCTAAACCTGCTCATGTTATCCCAGATCTTTAAAGATAGTGCTTTTCTGTTAGGCCTTCGCCAAGGGCATTCCTTATGCTGCTCTTAGAGGTAGAGAAATGTCCATCATTGGCCCAGTGTTTCACACACAGTGTGGGATATCTTCTTCTGAAGTGTAGGTGTAAAGTATGCTGAATGATCAAAAAATGTAAATGACATGAAGTTACACTAACCAAGAGTTTAAGCAGAAAGAGCAGATAGTCCCTAGTCCCCCGTTTACAGTAAGGATTGCAGTAGCTCCTGCTTCTACTCAATATCTTAAATTTTGTTCACTTTGGAAATGAGAACTGACTTCTCTCCCAGCATATACAAAATAGTGATTTCTCTAATAGTTACGTTTGACCAGGAGGGAAGGACAGGTTTTTATGTGCTTTTCAATGCAGGGAGAGGTGGGGAGACCATTCGTTCTATCTGTAAGGCCTCTGGAGCCAAGATTACCTGTGACAAAGAATCAGAGGGGACATTGCTACTATCAAGATTGATAAAAATCTCAGGAACACAAAAGGAAGTGGCAGCAGCCAAGGCAAGTAGCTAATAGCTTTGAGTTGTGTCTAAGAATGAGAACCCTTTACTCCATCCTGGGTGAAAATATCTGGCCACAGAGATCTCATCTCTTACCACAGCATTTGATACTGGAGAAAGTTTCAGAAGATGAAGAACTTCGGAAAAGAATTGCTCATTCTGCAGAAACCAGAGTCCCACGCAAGCAGCCAATCAGTGTAAGAAGAGAGGAAGTGACAGAGTCTGGTGGAGCTGGAGAGCCAGCTTTGTGGAAAAACGCTGGTACTGGTGCAGAGCTGGAGCCAGCTACACCACCGGGAGCTCCTCCCCGAAAAGGAGGCGGTGACACGGCTGCTGTAGGGCCAGAAGGTGCTTGGGAGAAACCTAATGGTGACAGCTTTCAGAAATCTGGAGCCCAGACCAGTCCAGAGATGTCCATGTTTGAAAGTATGTAACAAAGTGGGAACCCATTTGCCATATGGAAGGTAGAAATACTGGCTTAGATAACCCAAAATAGGAAGCAGTAAGAACAATTTGTTTTCTTGATTGCACTTATAAGTCTCTTCACAGATGTCCCTTTGTGTGGTAATATTTTACTTGAGTTAGTACTAAACATAAATAATTTCTGAACACAGACCAGCTAGTGATGGAGAATGATACAGGAATATGCTAGTTCATGGGGCCCCTGGCTGGCTCAGTCAGTAGAGCATGTGACTCTTGATCTCAGGGTTGTAGGTTTGAGCCCCATCTTAGGTGTAGAGATTACTTAAAATCTTAAAATGTGCTAGTTCACGGGAAATAGTCTGAATATATCCAATAATTGAATTTACATGATACTCTTTCACAGATTTATTAAATAAGTAAAATACTCAGCCTGGTTTGTTTGGTTTTTGTTTTTTGTTTTTTGGCTTATCTCATTACTGTTTTTAAAAATCATCACCATTAAGAATGAAACGACTGTGAGCATTCTCTTCTGTGCGTAGGTTCTGGGATGGGGACAGGGAAAACCAGAGCCCCTGAGAGGTTTGCAGACTTGTCCAGGGTCACATAATGAGTAATAGAATGAGATCTGGAACAGGCCCACATCTTTCCACTGGTCCGTGCTGCAGCAGGCATATGGAGGATTTACCTTTGTTATAATTGGTGTCTGATTTGAATACATGGCAGATGACTAGGAATGTAAACTCTCTTACTGCTCAGTTACATAGAAAAGTACACAGCTCAACTTAGGACCTATCTTCAGGATGTTCTTGTATGATTCATCCAGTTGTCCCTCCAGCCATTTTTTAAATGGTAATAGCCACTTGGTGTTTGTATCTCTCACCTCTGAGACAGTCTCCCCATTTCAACCAGAGATGATTCTGATATGGTCACCAGCTTAGATGGTGAGGATTCTATAGCATAACTTGTTTATCCCTGTGTTTAGTCCCCAGCCCTGACTTCAGTTTCCATGCCGATGAGTTCCTGGAAGTCTATGTCTCTGCCTCTGAACATCCCAACCACTTCTGGATCCAAATCATTGGCTCCCGCAGCCTGCAGCTGGATAAGCTTGTCAGTGAGATGACCCAGCACTATGAGAATAGTCTAGTGAGTTGCCATAGGGACAGGGCTGGGTTTGATGAAAAAGGGGCCTATCTCTTTTTCATTGTGATATGTTCTTTTCTTTTCCTGGGAAGCAACTACTTGTTTGTTCTTCCTTCTGGTACTTCCTGCTTATCTGTTTTTGAGCCTGCCCATCCTAACCTCCCATCCTGATCCTCATCCCCATGTGCAGCCTGAAGACTTGACTGTGCATGTGGGAGACATTGTAGCAGCACCTTTACCTACAAATGGTTCCTGGTATAGAGCTCGGGTCCTTGGCACCTTGGAGAATGGGAACCTAGACCTCTACTTCGTTGACTTTGGAGATAATGGAGATTGCCCACTGAAGGACCTCCGGGCACTCAGGTCAGTGTGGAGGCCAGGGTGGAGTCCCAGTTGTTAACTCAGCCTTGGCCATAGCTGGTGATGTGCTCTTGGCACTCATCATGTAGGGGGATTGGGAAAAGAACCGATTTACAGAGAGCAGATGATTATCTTCTCCAGCTGGGTTAATTGGTGATCTCTAGAAACAAGGACTATAAGAGACCCTTCTGGCGCTGGGATTCTAATTTCAGTTTCTTTCACTTTAGGAGTGACTTCCTAAGCCTTCCATTCCAAGCAATAGAGTGTAGTCTGGCACGGATCGCCCCCTCAGGTAAATTAGTCACATGGCCTATTGACCTTGCCTCCACGTAGAATAACTTTCATAGGGCACATGGAAGGAATTCTCACATTCCCAGACTTTATGAGTTCTGGGGGCTCAGGTGTCTTTTCCTCCCCAGCAGTAGAAAGCAGCAGCCTGGCAGGCAGACATAGGTGCCTTCTAGAGTAGAAAGGGGTGGTTCCAATTTCCCTCCAGGGTGTAATCTCACCCCGTCAGCAGGGACCCCTTCTTAGGTTCTCCCTGCAATCTTTTACCAGGTGAACAGTGGGAAGAGGAAGCTTTGGATGAGTTTGACAGACTCACTCACTGTGCTGACTGGAAGCCCCTGGTGGCCAAGATCTCCAGCTATGTCCAGACTGGGATCTCAACTTGGCCCAAGATTTACTTATATGATACTAGCAATGGGAAGGTACGACTGGGGTCCACTCATTGCTCACTGTCTCTTCAGTATATTTATAGTCTCATTCACTTTTTCTTTCCTAGAAACCCTTATCTGATACTACTCCTACCTCGTAAGATCCTGCTTACTGTCCCACTAAAGGAATGTCTTTGAAGTATCCTAACTCTTCTGTCCTAGTTCTTCAGGTATTCCCATCCCTACAGAGAGAACATCATTCCCTTTTCATTTTCTTCTCAGAAACTTGATATTGGGTTAGAATTAGTTCGTAAAGGATACGCAGTTGAGCTCCCGGAAGATGTGGAAGAAAACAGAGCTGTCCCAGACATGTTGCATGACGTGGTGAGTGAGCCATTGTGGCTACATGCAGGGTGCTGCTTCAGGGCAGGTCTCGCACCTAGAGAGATAGGAGGGCTTCTAGTCCTGCGGACATTCTGTGGAGGGCGTTCCTAAGGAGTTGCTCCACAGGTTGCTCATTGTGTCCCTCTTGGCGGCCAAACTCAACTGCCTTAACCAGATCCTGTGGGCAGAATGATGGGGGTGGCCTCTCCTTTCCCACCAGCCAACACTACGTTCTTCCTTTCTCTCTTGTCTTCATCCTGCAGGCCACAGAAACCGATGTCTCTCTCGGCAGCGTGCTCGCTGAGACCAAGAAGAGCCCTGGAGAGATAGCAAATACCCTGTCCTGCCTCAGCTTATCAGGTACAAGCTGCATTTCCTCCCTAGAGCATCTTTGGAAGTTACTGGTTTTCAGTGATTCTCTCTAAACCGGGAATGATGTGAAAGCTTGGCTCTTAACCAAAGTGATCACTGAGCACCAAGAAGCCCATTTGTCCCTGAGTCTCAGTGGCCATGCCTAACTTGCTCTCCATCCCTGCTAAGCAGAAGCTGCCTCCATATCTGGTGACGACAACCTGGACGACGACTACTTACTCTGAAGTTGGCTTCTGCCGCCTCAGCCGCCTGCTTTGCCGCGTGAGTGCAGCTCTCCTCTGTCTGCAGCCACCGGAACGTAACAAGGGTGACCACCGGGGCCTTGCCTTTTGCTCTCTGCCATAGCCTGTCTGAACACTGCTCTGCAGCTGAGTTCCTGCAGCTTCACTCTCAGGCTGAGCCCATTCAAGCGTTTTGTGTCTCTGTGTGTTTGTGTCTTTGGCAGGATTTGGTGCCTGGAGAGAGGAGCCTATGATAAAGAGATCTATGCAGTCCTTCCTCTGTTACATACATGATCTGGCTTGCTGTGGACCAAATGCTTTCTTTCCGTCTGTTGGACTACCAGAAAGAGTGTGGGGTAGAGGGGGACAAGTACATGTCCCCACTCCACCTGCCCGACCCCGTCTTCTTCCAGATTTTGCTTCCAGGCTGCTCAACATCTGGCTCACTGTTTTCTGCCAGGCATTGATCTATGCTTCCGCAAGGCTGTGTCCTTTTTGAGGCTGGGAAGCAGCCAGGGTTTGGTCACTGGAAGTGATGATTCTGCAGACTTCTGACTCACCTCATCAGGTGACTGTTAGTTAAAGGAGGTCTTTGGCGAACTCAAAGACTGCAGTTGAGTCAGGAGGCAGAGGCAGAAATCAGTATAATTCTATTAAAAAGCCTCAGGAAATGGGAAGAGAACACTGCCTCCCAGCCTTAACTGCTGATATGTTATTGGAGATAGGTTTTTGAAACAGTTGCTCCAGCTATTTCCCTGTAAACTTTGGTTAAAATACAAGTAGGCAAGGAGAGAGCAGCTCAGGAAATGTTCTAAAGTGCTAGTGTAATATCTATATGTGTATGGACGTCCATAGAGTGAAAGAGAACTTATATAGCTGTTTGAATCATTAGGGGGATTCTTTGCTGAATAAAGTTCTCAAGAAAATTATCTAAAACTAAATGTTGGTTGAATCAAGGTGGAAGCAGGCCTGTGGGTATCTTCTAAACTTAAACCTGGTAGAATTTGTCACATGCTTCACAGGGATGGCCCATCTTTGAAACAAGTGTCCTTCTCATGCACAGATCCTATCCTTTCCCTAAAGTTACTTCAGAATTAACCATTCACTAAGAACCAGACCAATTTAGGTTTAGGTTATATAAATAAGAACCCACCGGGGTTTCTGGATAGCTCAGTCAGTTAAGCGTCTGATTCTTGATTTCAGCTCAGGTCATGATCTCAGGGTCTTGAGATCAAGCCCCGCCTCAGGCTCCTTGTTCAGCTGGGATTCTGCTTGAGATTCTCTCCCTCTGCCCCTTCCTCTCCCCCTCCCCCCCACCCTACTCACATGCATGTGTACTCTCTCAAGTAAAATCTTTAAAAAAAAAAAAAAAAGACCCTACCCAAACTAGATATTTGGAAGAAGAGGCCTGGGTTCTGGCAGATCTCCACTATGTGAACTTACTGTAAGACCTTTGGGAGCCATGTCCTCATGTCTCCCCGCATTGGGGGTAGTAGTGTGCGGCCAGTGAGCACTGTGAAGAGACTTGGAAGCAGACATTATAAGCAGCAACGTGGGTGGTGGATTAATGGCAAATGAACAGGGAGGGCTTTTTAAGGATCAGTAAGGTGAACTGCAAAACTTAAAACTAGCACATAAGGATGCCTTATGCAGGGTTTTAAATCTAGGAATTAGGCCTTCCCATATACTGCATGGCGACTATGTTTTCCCATAGCCACAATTTTCAAAGTATATTTTCTCAGAAAAATCTCAGTACCATTTAGCAGAAAGGCTCCAGTGAAGGAGCATCTCTGATGAGTAGCTTATGGGGTCTTGGAAGAATCAGTGAAGGACTGCCATTGATCTGGTAAGGTTTCAGACCTCGGCTGCAGTGAACCCACCCCTGAAGCAGGCTTGGCCCTGGGGTTGGTGCTGCTCGACAATCAGGTCATGAGGCTCACTAGTCACCAGGCTCCTTGGCCCCTTGGCAATTACCCTTAAGTAGAGGGGTCCCTGATACAAATCATTCATAGGACTTGGTGCTCAGGAAAATGAGTGATGCCTCATTCCTGACTGCAGTCTGTTACTGTGAATGCTAAGTCTATCCCTTTAATGCGGCTTTTAAGTCTTGCCAATCAGATGGGTTCCTTATTCTTTCAACACAATCCTGTACTTTTCTTGCTGTGTGGAATTTCCTCTTCTATGCTTACTTCTCATTTTGTCTGTTGAAATCCTCCCATTGAGCCAAAGCTGTGGAATCCAGTTACCTTCTTGGATTTTCTCCACATCCAAAGAGAAGGAATTAGTATTTCTCTAATTTGAACTGAAATAGATGGACAAAAATCTCCCAACAAGGCTTCTTTCTGAATTCCATAGTGCCTGGTTTTTGCTCTTGGCAAGTACTCAGTACAGGGTTAGGATAAGTAAATGGCTTTGGGAGTAGGGGGGAAGGCAAAGAAACCTAAAATCCTTGGCTCCCTTCCCTCTCTGGTGCAGGTCCCTCTGATTTTTTTCCATCATTAAATGTTTATCCTATAGTGAATTCAGCTCTATAAGGGTCCCATTCCACTCCACTCCAGCCAACTCGCTTTCCCCCCAAGAAAAGTGAACACTTGAGGATTGCACTACCCTTTATTCCTAAGATGGAAGGTGTCCTGCATCACATCCTGGTTCCCATTTATCAAGTTCCCATTATCCCCTCAGCAGGAATAAGTATATTCAGGGAGGCTCATTGGAGAGGTGGCCAAGGTCCCTTTCAAGGGGATACACCATAAAGATGACATTGTCCCAGGGAGGGAGGGCAGGGTGATCGGGTCTGACCAACTCAAAGCCCATGTAGCTGAAGGCCCGTAGCAGGGCACCTGTGAAAAGAGAAAAAAAAAATAGAAAACACTCTGAGGTTCCATACAACTATTCCCCCCAGATTTGGCTTCCTTCACTGGGGAGTGGCTGGGGGAAAGCCGTGTAGTGTAGGCATTAGGGTGACGTGTTGTGGACTAGCTGACTTAGACTTCAACCATGGCTCTAACATTTACTTACCTTTGTAACATTCTACAAGTTAACCTTTCTGAACTTCAGTTTTCTCATTTGTAAGATGGGGATCATAGAACCTTCCTCACAGAATTTAAATGAGCTGATGTTTATGAAGCCCAACACAATGATGGTGTAGTAAACTCTTGACCATCTGTCTTCTAACAAGTATGAGGGAAGAGGTGGTTTCTGCAACATGTGCTCCAAGCATCTGGGTAAATATATTCCTATCCTCCTGGCCCTGTGTTCAACCCCTTCACACTGTAGGTGTTTAATATGTTTGAGGTCCTTTCTGTCCCACCAGCTACATGCCTTGAATGGTTCTGTGTTAATTTCACTAGTGCTTGTTCAGTCTGGCTTTTGACCTCTACCTGCAGGGCCTTCCTCATAATCCCAGTGTAATCTGAATGCACAGAGTGCTCAGTGCCTTCATTTCCTTGCGGGGGAGGGAGGGGGTTAAATCCCTGAAATGCCTATGAGCACGTTCTCTTCTAAAGAGTGGGGAAGAGTCTCCTACAAAGGAATAAGTTGCTGTCAGCTGCTTCAGCACCATGGGCCAGGAAGGACAGCTGATCCCCACCTCTGTCATTCCGGTTGTTTTGGAAGTTTACGAACACGGAGTCCACATTGGTCTTCTCCTCCACATACTCCAATGTTGCAGTCAAACTAGGGGCCAGAGGGAAGAATCATGGTTAATATTTAGTGAACTAAAAATCCAGACCTCTGCTTGGAGTAGAAGAAATCTTATTGTTCCATTTTTCCTGACCTAAGCCAGGAAGTGAAAGTTGATGAACTTGCATTGATAGATTGTCCTCTGAAGGCCAGGGATTGTACACGATAAGACTGACACCTGAAGGGGCCTGGAGAGAGGAACTGCTATATAAAGACAAACAGCTGGAAGTCACGTCCTGTTACTCAACTATTTAAGGATCCTCACTTCTATGTTTCTGAACTGGAGT
>NC_138372.1:95686637-95719143 GCF_054177405.1 Leptonychotes weddellii | reverse complement strand
CCCCCCCCCCCCCCCCGCTTTCCCTGCTTTTCCATCTGGGCTCAGTCACCTTTCTCGGTTGCCTTGATCCAAGGCCCGATATGGGATATCCAGGAAGAGTCGATGGTCACAGAGAAGGCCGTGCCAATGGGCAGAGGTCTGGGGGGTGAGGCGGAAATGGAAGTCTAACTGCACTGGGTCCTGATGGAGCAGGGGGTCAGTAGCCAGCACCGTCAGGTTCCCAGCCTGGAAGAGGAATAAGAGAGTAATAGTCTTCTATTCTCATCTCGACCTCAATTCAGATCGCAGGCTGATTTGGCTGGGTCTGAGAAAGCTAACAGGGAGCTGACGGAGCCTGGGAGAATTGGAGCCAAAGTCTTTATCCCTTAGTCCTAGGACCTAAGTCTCTATCGTGGAGCTTTCCTTGCTATCAAACAATCTAGAAAGGAGTCAGTGCAGTGGCAGTATTACTGCCTGTTGACCTCACCTGAGAGGCGCACCAACCGTTCAGAAACATATCAGAGGGCTGCTGCTTTAAACAACGCTGTCATTTGTTTACTGTCTCACTGATAATGCTCTTCCACTTTTTTCCATGATAGGGGTTTTCTCTGAATTCTATTTCTCTTTTAAAATGTAGAGGTCACCCACAGGCATGTTACTGCAGCAGGATAGAGGGGCAAATTGAGGAGTTCTGGTTTCTAGTCCCTGCTTAGCAGTGAAACAGCTTTATGTCCCAGAAGCCTTACTACATTCTGCTCTTTGTTCCCACCTCCTCTTTTCCCATTAAGCTTTTCACCACCAGCTCTGTGATCTTGACTTGATATCTCTGGGCCAGAATCCTTGTTTCTAAAGCAACTAGCTGTTATACATGAGCTCCAAGATCTACAATTTATTTTCCAACTAGCCAATAATGCCCCTTCTTCACAAGGTGTCACTGAAGCAAGCTAGGGGCTTCCCCAGCACAGAGGCCACTTACCGAGTATAATTCTTTAAGCTGGTCGTGATCACCCTGCTTGGTGCTTCTGACCACCTGGAGGCCTGCTAGGGACTCAGGAGCACTGAAGGCAGGAACGGGGCCGGAGTGTCAAGTCCTCCCGTTCCCTATAAGTGATGCTGGTTGGGAAAATGGGCCCAAATTAGTTTCCCTCTGTGTCTGAGAAGGAGAGAGGCTCATAACTTCCAGGAACACCGGACTGGGCTCCGGCACTATCTTCGGTATCTTCTGTGGACCAGCCTGTTTCCATTCTCCCAGGCCAGCCAGATGGAAAAATGTTAAAGTTCCATGCCAGCCTTCCACCCCCTTTTGCTATTATCTCTTGCCACTTGGGAATTTCCTTCAAATTCTTTTATTTTTCCTGACGGTTTATATAAACACCTACAAGTAGAGATGAAAACAAGTACCTTTTATAACAACAAGGCAGCATCTTCTTCCGGAGGGTGATCCGGTATTTGTAACAGTAAAGGTAATAGGCGTATGGTGACCAGATCGGGTAGAGGTAGTTCCGTGTTTTTCCCCTCTTGATATAAGAAAGGGAGAAGGCAGAGGGGTGTAACCTGTTACAAGGCAGTTTCTCAGTTCAGTGCCTCCCTGCGGCAAAGTGAGGTTCAGAGATGGGTGGCAGAGGTTCACACAACCTGGTGTCATTGTGACCCGGTGGGCACTATGACATGGGCAAGGGGGTTAGCCCTTATGTCACTTCAGGACTCCACTCTGCTGGTCCCCTACCCCACCCAACCAACCCCCTTATCCTGTTCATCTAGTAAGTACTTCCTGGCTGTACCAGTGATTAGAATACTTTAGCTTCTGTACTGATTGGTAAACAGCCCTGCATGAGCACTTGTCAAGCGCACCCAACCTGGCTCCTTATTCTGGCATATGCACTCATGTGTGTGCACACTCTCGTGTAACACACACACATATACACATCCCACTTGAGCAACAAACTGGTTGGTGTCTAACACTGTAGGCTTCCAAGGCCCTGATCCAATGTCTGACCTAATACATTGGTTCCCAGTTCCTATCAATTCAATAGTTTTATTATATCCCTACCTTTAATAATCCAGGGGTGCTACACATTGTTGAATTATCTCATTGCCTTGTAGGGTAGAAATTGCAAACAGCCTCCAGGAGCCAGGACAGCTAATGGAATTAGTGGAGCTGCTGGGTGGGGCTGTAGCAAAATGGAAAGCTCATACCCTAAAAGAAGCTGACAACTCAGCTCCATCCAGTTGTAGAAATGCAGACTCAGTGGTCCCAGATTGTATGATTTTTCAACATAAAACGGAAAGATAGATTTTTGTGTTAAATTCCTCCACATTTTTTAACTAGTGGCTACTAACTCAAAAGACAAAAACTGTTCATGAAAAAAAGTCAACATTGTGAGCAAAATTTGATTCTGGGACCACCAGTTTGAGACCTCTGCATATTCATTCACTCATCCATTCAACAAATATTGATTGAGGGCCTACTGAAAGCCAGGCAGTACTCTAGGTGCTTGGGATACACCAGTAAACAAAACAAAGATCCCTGCTTAATGGAACTTAGCTTCTAACAGTGAGAAGACAGGGGCAGCCTGGGTGGCTCAGTCAGTTAGGTGCTCTGACTCTTGATTTCGGCTCAGGTCCTGTAGTGTGGGGCTCCCCGATCAGCAAGAAGTCTGTCTCCCTCTCCCTCTCCCCCTGCTTGCACTCTCTCTAATAAAAAAAAAAAAAAATCTTAGTAAGAAGACAAACTATAAACATAATAAAATTTAGTATGTTAGATGATAACTGCTATGGAGAAAAGAGGATAAAGGAAGATCAGGAGTGTGAAGGGGGTGGGGCAGGCTGGAGAAATAAATAGGGTAAAAAAAAAAAAAAGAAAGAAATAGGGTGATCCACATAGGCTTCAATGAAAAGGTGACCTTTAATCAAAGATTTAAAGGTCGGGGAGTTAGCCAAGCCAACACCTCGGGGTGAGAGCATTCCATGCCTAAGCTACAGCCAGTGCAAACGCCCTGAGGACAAGGTGCCTGGTGTTTTCAAGAAACAGGGAGGGCATGGTGATGAAGTCAGAGCGCTAATTGGCCAGATTAGGGAGGCCCTGTAGATGACTGTATGGCCCTTTCCTTTTGTTCTGAGTAAAAGGGGAAGTCACTGCAAAGTTTTGGGTAGAGGGATGACATGATCTGATGTATGTTTTTTAAGAGATCCTGACTGTTGCGTTGTAAATAAACTGCAGAACACTAAGGCAGATTTGCTAAGAAACTACTGCAGTGATCCAGGAGAAAGATAGCATCTTATTCCAGGCTGAAGCACTGGAGGTGGTGGGAAGAGGTTGGATTCTGGAAATAGTTTAAAGATAGAACCCCCAGGATTTCCGGGAGTCTGAGAGAAAAGTTGAGTCCAAGAACTGAAAGAATAGTTTCCATCAACTGAGATGGGGAAGGCTGCAGGTGAGGCAGTTTGAGGCTGGGTAGAGACGGGTTTAGTTTGAAGCATGTTAACTTTGAATTGTCCGTTAGATATATAAGGAAAAGACAAGCGCCGGGCTATTCAAGTCTGGAGTTCAGGAGAAGTCTAGGAGAGAGAAAGAACTTTGGAAGTCACTGAGACTGAATGAGGTCAAAGCGGGTGTGTATACTGAAAAGAGTCAAGATGGGAAGACTGTCCTAGGGGCACTCTATAGTTCGGAGAAAAGGAGAAATCAGCAAAGCAAACTGTGAAGAAAACTGACCAAGCAGGAAGAAAACAGAAACAAAATTGGTGTCCTGGAAGCTAAGTGAGGCAAGTGTAATTATTGGAGGAGTGAGGACGTTTACAGGTCAACTAACAGGATGCGTAGAGCACCTTCACACAATGTCTGCTGCCAAACAGACCCTACTCATTCCATCTATGTGGTCTTCTCTCCACTACCGAGATCCTCCACAGAACAGTCTGGACCGGGCTGCTGAGGGAGTGGAAGGCAAGCTGGGGACAAAGCACAAGGTGGGGTGGGGGTTGTGGGTGTCAGCTTGCCTTCTGCTCTCTCACCACTGCCATACTTTCCTTTTTCTGTGGCTTATCTCCTTTGTGATTTAGAATTCTTTAAATGCTAGCTTGAGTACCACAGTTGTAAAGATTAAGGGTAGGCCTCCTCCTGGAGTTGCCATCGTTTTCCAGAGGATCCCATCCCTCCATCACTTTTAGGAAGATCTCAAGTAAGGAAAAGTGAGAGCTGCATCCCTCTTTCCTCAGCATCCAGTTATCACAGAATGCCAGAGCTGCAAGTGACCTCAGAGCTGCGAGAGATAAACCAAAGCCCCCATTTTAAAGATAACGTGAAGCCAAGAAGGAGACGGTGTCTTTTCCGGTTCATGCCACGATCTGTCGATAACTATGCGCGTCCCTGCCCGGAGAAGAAACAGGGAGGAGGAAATGAGGAAAACGCTGAATCACGGATCGTTGCCTCAGCTCTTTGAGGTCCCGGCGGCCGCGAGGCGGCGAGGCCACCGTCCAACCCGGGCCGGGTCTGCCCCTCGGCTTCACCAGCCAGAGCGGCGGCGGCTCAGGCGCGCCACGGGCAGCCGCAGGGGCCTCTCCTGCGCCGGCGCTGGGGGCCTCCTCCATTCTCCCTCGGCGCTGGGAACATGGCGGCGGTCGCGGGGAGGGCCCTGCTGCGAGGAACGGTGCGGGGGCTGGTGCTCCCGCGACTCGCAGGGGGCACCCCGGGCCCGGAGCGCGACTTCAGCCTCTCTCACAATCGGGTGAGGGCCAGCTCTGAGCTCTGGGGGTCCTCGCCTCAGGTGGGGCTCTTTACGCCCGAATACTGTTCTGGGGGGCCGCGGCCTGGCTGTGGCGGGCTATCCATGTGCCGGCGGCTGAGGGCGGCAGGGGGTTCTCCGGGAGACTCGCTCACCCTCGCTCCCCGGCTGCCAGGGCACGGTCATCGTGGAGCGCTGGTGGAAGGTGCCGCTGGCCGGAGAGGGCCGGAAGCCGCGCCTACACCGGCGACACCGGGTCTACAAGCTGGTAGAGGACACGAAACACGGGCCCAAAGGCAGCCTGGAGCTCATCCTCACGCAGTCGGTGGAAGGTAAGGCCCGGCAAAGATACTTCCTATCTTAGGCTGGCTCTGTTTGGCATCAGCTTTTCCCTGCCGTCCCCTCTTAGCTGTTTCTCGTCCTTTCTCTACTTTGTAGAAATGATCTCTATATTTGAGAGGAAGAAGCCATAGAAAGGACTATGGTTGTGTCCTTGCCTTCCTGCATAGAAAAAGAAACGTGAATGCGACAACATCAGTAACAGTGCGTGGAGGGAAAAGGAGGCTTAACAGCATGTGCTACAATTCCTGAAATCCTGTTAAGGGGCAACTCTCACTTTGTACAGGGAATATTAAATTTCGAAATCAGGCCCTAAGAAACTAACTAGAAGTCTTTAAGTGTTGTTCTTAGTGAACATTTTTTTCTGGGAGGAATAACTGCTATGAGAGAATGATAGATGAGTCTTTCTTTGATCCTCTCCTCCTCTTTAGGTACTCCTAGGTAGTCTGATCCAGTGTCTGTTCTTATTGGCAGGACTTGGAGTCCGGGGTGACCTGGTCTCAGTGAAGAAATCTTTGGGCCGGAATCGACTACTGCCTCAAGGTCTGGCTGTATATGCATCCCCTGAAAACAAGAAACTGTTTGAGGAGGAGAAATTGGTGAGCGCAAAGGAAGGCAGAGGGACTTGGAGGAATAGAAACCTTAAGAGTTCATCTAACAACTTCCTTTCCTTTGCTGTCTAACTTAAAAATTAAATAGGGATTAGAAGAACAGGAACCCAGAAACTCAGCCTATATCCAGCATAGTAAGTTCGATATTTATCATGGACTCATTTTTCTTTTCTTTTTTTTTTTCATCTTTAACTTTCTTTTCTAGCTGAGACAAGAAGGAAAATTAGAGAAGATCCAGACCAAGGCAGGTGAGATGGTGAGTAAAAACATAGAAAGTTGTTACTTATTTGTCACCTAAGGAGTCACCAATTTCTTCCTGAGAGGCTCCTTGATTTCCTTGAAGTCTCCTGATTTCAGAGACAAGTGTAGGAGAAAGAGGAAATGTTTGGCTGCCATAACTGGTATTGAGACCTCCTGGGAGATCCTAACTTGTTGGGTGAAGTGCCCTAGCTTATCGAGAAAGGCTGCAGCCTGATTACCAGGGGACCCATGGAAAAGTGTGAGATGAGGGCTCTGCCTCCATTGATATTTACAGACAAGTCACAGAGAACATAGACACATGAGAACGTGATCAGTAAGCTCAAGGCGGTAGATTATAAGAATGACATAGATCAGGGGCGCCTGGGTGGCTCAGTTGGTTAAGCGACTGCCTTCGGCTCAGGTCATGATCCTGGAGTCCCTGGATCGAGTCCCGCATCGGGCTCCCTGCTCGGCGAGGAGCCTGCTTCTCCTTCTGGCCCTCCCCCCTCTCATGTGCTCTCTCTCTCTCATTCTCGCTCTCTCGGATAAATAAATAAATCTTTAAAAAAAAAAAAAAAGAATGACATAGATCAAAAAGGTGATTGGAGAGGGCTTTTCTTCAGACGGGATTGAATTGGGCCTTGTGGGTTTATTTTTTTTTATTTTTATTTTTTTAAAGATTTTATTTATTTATTTGACAGAGACACAGCGAGAGAGGGAACACAAGCAGGGGGAGGGGGAGAGGGAGAAGCAGGCTTCCCGCGGAGCAGGGAGCCCGATGCGGGGCTCGATCCCAGGACCCCGGGATCATGACCTGAGCCGAAGGCAGACGCTTAACGACTGAGCTACCCAGGCGCCCCAGGCCTTGTGGGTTTAGTAGGCTTTGGAAAGACCAGGAGGGTGGGAAAGGTATTAAGGGGGAAAAAAAAGTATAGGTGGTTCAGGCATGGTTTTTTTTTGTTTTTTTTTTTTTTAAAGATTTTATTTATTTATTTGAGAGAGAGAATGAGAGAGAGAGAGCACATGAGAGGGGGGAGGGTCAGAGGGAGAAGCAGACCCCCTGCTGAGCAAGGAGCCCGATATGGGACTCGATCCCGGGACTCCAGGATCATGACGTGAGCCGAAGGCAGTCGCTTAACCAACTGAGCCACCCAGGCGCCCTAGGCATGTTTTTAACATGGAAAGTAGACCAGTCTAGCAAAAGCAGAGGACTTATGTAGGGTAATATTACAAAACATGTGGAGGGAAAGGAGGTTGGGGTAAGACTTGTAAAACATTTTGAATCCTCAGCTAATGAATTTATACTTCATTCTGTAAGCAGGGAGAAATTATTAATGGGGTAGGGGTAGGATTGAAGGACCAGAAGTATTGGATTAATATGGTCTCTGAAAGTCATTCTAGGGGACGCCTGGGTGGCTCAGTCGTTAAGCGTCGCCCTTCAGCTCAGGTCATGATCCCAGCATTCTGGGATCGAGCCCTGTGTTGGGCTCCCTGCTCGGCGGGAAGCCTGCTTCTCCCTCTCCCACTCCTCCTGCTTGTGTTCCCTCTCTCGCTGTGTCTCTCTGTCAAATAAAATCTTTAAAAAAAAAAAAAAGAAGAAGAAGAAAAGAAAGTCATTTTATCCTGGGGCACCTGGGTGATTTGGTCGGTTAAGCGTCCGACTCTTGATTTCCTCTTAGATCATGATCTCAGGGTTGTTATATCGAGCCCCACTTCGGGCTCTGTGCTCTGCATGGAACCTGCTTAAGATTCTCTCCTTAGGCCCCTCCCCACTCATGCATGCTCTCTCTCAAAAAGAAAAGAAAAAGTCGATCTGTCCTGAGATCTACCACTGATCCCCACTGATAGGTCTAACTTTGACATGGCCTGTTTCTCCTTGCTTAGGAACAACCAGGTATAGGTGACCCTCTCCTCCAAAGTTTCACTAAAACACCTTCCTACAAAATCAGCCGTGAGACAGTAAGAAGGTTTCTCTTTCCCAGTCATCTTCTCACCTGTATGCTTGTGAAGCAGAAATTGTGCCCTTTTCCTGAACTCAGACGTTGTGCCTCTTGCTAACATGTTTCTTCTCCTTTGATTGCAAGTCTAACCTATTCCCTGTTTATAATTTCTGTCAGACAGTGAAATTTCTGAGAAGCTGTCACCTGGAAGTGGGGATGAAGAACAACGTCAAATGGGAACTAAACCCTGAAATAGTCGCCCGCCATTTCTTCAAAAATGTGAGTGTTCCCACATACCACTGTGCCTCTGAGGGTAGTAGCTTCCCCTGGGAAGGAGGCCCAGAATTGATCCCTTTGTTAGGAAAGAGTGTGATCATACAGCTTAAGTTAGGGAAGGTGTTGTTGGTTGGTTGCAGGAGTTGTGGGAGAGAAATGGCTAAGGACTAAGGGATGTCAGAATTTGAAGACTGATTGGAAAAGATGGTGTTATCATTTATTTCCTCTCTAGCCAGGGAAAACCTAGAAAATGTGACTCACTGGGGAGTTTGTACTTTTGTGGATACAGTGATTTCAGGCTCAAGACCTGTTTCTCTTTGGTGAATCCTCCTCCCTTTCTGAGAAATTAGACTGAGTTTCTCTGCCACTGTCTATGGAGGTCTGTGCCCTCCCATGGGATCAGCCAGGGTAAACTCCTCAGTTTTATTCATTCCTGTACAGGAAATTCCAGAACCTTCTTTGAGGTTGCCTACAGTTGCATCAATGTAAACAGAGCTTCTTTTGGTTGTGACTTTTTGCAGCTTGGTGTTGTGGTCACCCCGCATGCATTAAAGTTACCAGAAGAGCCCATTACGCGGTGGGGCGAGTACTGGTGTGAGGTGACGGTGAGTGTTTCATATACTGCCTCCTTTTTCTGGCTGGGTGAAAAGGTGGGAATCGGTGGTAGTAGTTCTTTTCTGCCCAGCTGACCTCTGAGGATTCCTGTCGTTGTGTGTGCAGGTGAATGGACTTGACACTGTGAGGGTACCTATGTCTGTGGTGAACTTTGAGAGGCCCAAGACCAAAAGATACAAGTACTGGCTAGCCCGGCAAGCTGCCCAGGGGGTGGCCCCCACCAGCTCCCAGACGATCTGAACCTTCTCTCCCTCAGAAGCAGAAGAGCAGAATCAGAGGAGCAGTGAGCGACAGTGGGCCTGCACGCTGACACCACTCCCAGCTCTGACCAAATAATGGAGTTTTAGAGAGCACGTGGGGACATGGGCCTAACCTGCATGGCCACATTGACTCGTCCGTATCTCCCACCTCTGTCTTTGGCTGTTAGCACATCGGCCTTACCTGGGCCATCCTGCTCAAGGAGTACCAGGCTGTAGATTTGATAAGCTGAATAGTAACAGATGAAAACAGTCTAGATCCTGTTGAGCCTGGAATTTGCTGGAACAAATGGAAGAGCTACCCACTCTCTCCAGTACTGGTCCCATTTTCATACATACTGAATGTTTGCATCACGAGAGGAAATAAAGAGGTTGTGCTCTTTTTATTTTTGGGTGTTTTTATGACAATGATATGATATGCACTACAGTTACTTTATGCACTTATGACTTAACACCACACCTTTACATTTCTCTCAGCTACAGATGGTGCTGTGTATGGTCCTTAAGTGTTTGTGTGCATGTTTTGATAAATTTTAACTTCTTTTTAATTATCAAATTTTTTTGATTGTAGTATGCTTGACACAGCATGTTACGTTAGTCTCAGGTGTACAGCATAGTGATTGGATAATTCTGTACGTTCTGTGCTTACCTAGGTATGCCGAGGCCGCCATTGGTCCCCATGCAATGCTATTACAGTACCACTGACGATAAGAGCTTGTGTTCTTTTTAGATGTTGTTTACCAGCCCTGAATAGACTGGGGATAGGACCTCCAAGTAGGTTGTCCTCTTGAGCTATGGGGTTTGGTGCTAAAAAGGAAGGAAGAAGAGGATGCATTTGCAGGCTACATCCCATGGGTGCTGTGGGCAAAGTACTTAACAAGCTGATCTGGTATGTCTTTGGTCTTAAGAGTTATTTTTGTTAGGTATATTGATAAAGTCGTGAATATGAATAAGCACAATGGATTCTACTTTTCTAAAAGGGATCTGAATACAGCCTAAGGGTAATTGTTGGAGAAAATGAAGCTGAGATGAAAGAATTTAAGGAGAACTTCTGTTTTGTTTCTATAACCAGCTCCTGAAATTATAAAAAAGATGATATCTTGGTCTCTAGACCAGGGTTATGATATAGCGCTAGTCACTGGGTAATTATGGAATAGGTATCTTGATGGGAGATAAGGGAAGTCGCTCTGCCTAAATTCAAGGTCCATGAGTGGAAAAAAGACCCAACTGTTGACAAATGGATTATGCTAGTCACCCAAATATAATGTGATGTCACACAATTCAGGAAGGGTATAGAAGAGACCATTGCCTTTGCTGTCCTTACCAGAAGCTCAGAGAGATGTGTTTCTATCATCGTGTTTGAGCTCACCTACCACTCTGAGTTAAGTAACTTTCATTCACATGAGGCCAGCCTCACACTTGCCAGACTCCGTAACTCAAGTCCGCCACTGGTGGTGTTTGAAATTGATCTCCATCCCTACTGTTAAGATGAAAAGCTCATTTAACACATCTTTCCACACCACCACCGTCAGCATCATAAAGCTCTCTGAAATTGCCTGAGCAACAGGCACAACATTCCACACAGCTAATCCCAAAGTGTTGCCATTTTAATTTGCTATAGTGTGAGTTCCTGGTGAAACAGACTGAATTGGAAATTTGTGTGCAGGAAGTGTATGGTGGGGGAGTCAAGGGAGCAGGACTGTGTAGAGGCGGGGAGGTTGAGCTGAGTGGTCTCAACAAAGACCTTGGTCAGTCCCTCACACTCAAGCTAGGATAGCTTTGCAGAAATGTGTAACCTACTGAGGCAAGTGGCCAGACATACCCCCACATGGACCAGGAAAGGGCCATGTGCTTAGGTGACTTGACTTGAGGCAAAGGCAGTTCCCAGGGGGGGACTCAGATGAGAGCTGTCAGCGTTCTCAGCAGCTTGGAAAAGGAGTGCTTCAGTCCTGGAGCGGGAAATTGGGGCCCCACTATAGTCCACCTTTTGGGCTCTTCAGATCCATTTACTTCATAAGTTCTAGAATGATTCCTCCAGGATTCTGATGGGCCCCTTTTCCTGGGAAAACTAACAGAGGAAGGTCTGGGATAGCTCACAGCCCCTGCTGCTATAGCTTGTCCTGTCTGCAATGGGTATTTATCCTCTCCCACCTCTACTCCCCATTTAGATTTCTAGCTACACCCCCTCAACTTGTACTTCTGGTCCAAAGAGTTTACCTGATAAGGTACCTGGTCATTGTGCCCTTTGCAGGCCATGACTACATCTGTCCATTTATGATCAAAATTGATACATGTGTCAGAACACTATTCCCAAGTGTGGAATATGCTGTCTTTAGACCCCAAAGAGGTTTACCAGGCAGTGTGTTTCCTTCTTAGTAGTGAGATGGGAGAAGTAAAATTTCCCCTTTACTTTGGAGGGAATGTCCTGGCATGGTCCAGACCACTGGACCTCTAAAAATGTCATGAATATTTGCAGGTTTATATACCACCAGTCTCTAATGTACTTGCCATTTCTTGCTGGTCCTGTACAACGACCTTGATGTCATCAATGTGGTAATGTGATACTCTGTGGAATGCCCAGATGGTCCAGGTCATAGGATGACAGGGTGGGAGGGTTTACATGGTCCAGGTGCAAGACTGTAAATATATATTACTGCTCATCCCACTAGTGAAAGCAAACTTGTCATGATCCTCCTTTCTTACAGAGATGGACAGGAATATATTGTTCAGATTAATGGCTGCCTATCGTGTACCTGAGGCTGTGTTAATCTGCTCTAGCAAAGACACCACATTTAGCACAGATTACTTGTCGAAAATTACTTGTTGGTTGAGATTGCCATAATCCACTGTCAGCCTCCAGGAACTGTCTGGTTTTACCAGGGACCAGACTAGTGAATTAAATGGCTTTATGATGGACCACCATCCCTGCATCCTTTAGGTCTTCAAGAGGGCCACCGATGTGATAGTTTTGTTGTTGTTTTTTGTTTTTATTTATTTATTTGACAGCGAGAGCGGGAACACAAGCAGGGGGAGCGGGAGAGGGAGAAGCAGGCTCCCCGCTGAGCAGGGAGCCCGATGTGGGGCTCGATCCCAGGACCCTGGGACCATGACCTGAGCCGAAGGCAGACACCTAACGACTGAGCCACCCAAGTGCCCCCAGATGTGATAGTTTTAATTATCTTGGCCTGAGATGGTGGAGGCAGCTTCAAGAGTTTCATGCTGGTCTTCGCTAAGATATCTCTTACCCTGTCATGGTTAATGTAGTTCTGCCAACTATCAAATACCTACCCATCTCAGTTACCCACTAAGGACCAGTGAAGTGACCGCTAGGTGGATCTATGAACCCAGCAGAACTACTGAGAGCCAGACCTAGTCCGGAATACATTTGTCACCCTGTCCCAATACACTGCCGCTCTAACGGGGCCATACGCTTCAGATCTGTGGACATCAATATCAGACAGGACCCTGTAGCAGACAGTTCTTCAAATGGTCAAATATTCCTCCTCTTCCAGTGTGTACTGTGCAAATGGTCATGAGTCCTTATGGAGAAGATTGGGGGGATTACGACCTCACACACTGGTCGTGCTGTTTCAAGGCCCTTTCTCCTAGGGGCCTAGCCTCTTACATCTGTTCCCGCTGAAAACCTGGCTCAGAAATACCTCCGCTTCCACCCATGAAGTGATCTCAGCTACAGCAATCACCTTCCCACTATAATTAACTAAAAACACAGACAAAATTCTACATGTTTGGATATTGAAAAGGGAAATAAATGAGGTGAGCCCTCTGATTGTCTCAGTTTATGGCCTAGAAGTAGTTTCCTGCACTGTAGTGTAGGGAACAGTGCAGAGGGGGAACCTAAATAAAGCCAGAGATTAGAGCTGGTGGAGGATCATGAAATCCCGCCTCCCCCGCCCATGCCAAAGCAGTTCACAGAAAGTTAAAACAGGAGTTTAAATTTCGATTCAATCTCATAATACAAAAATGTCCAGGCTCCGATAAAAAGTCTCATCATGGGTGCGCTTGGCTGGCTCAGTCGGTAGAGCGTGTGACTCTTGATCTTAGGGTGGTGAGTTCAAGCCCCACATTGGGCATAGAGATTACTTAAAAAATTAAAAATAAAGTTACATATTAGGAAAAAAAGTCTCTCATCATACCAAGAACCAGGAAGATCTCAAACTGCATGAAAAAAGAGAGCAGGTGCTGATACTGAGATGAAAACACAGTCACCAACAGGATCTAAGCAACACAGGACACTCCACCCAACAACCGCGGAATAGACCTTCTCTCATGCTCCCACAGAACATATGCCAAGACAGACCATATCCTGGACCAAAAGACAAATCTCAACCAATTTAAAAATGGAATGATACAGGGGCACCTGGGTGGCTCAGTCGTTAAGCGTCTGCCTTCAGCTCAGGTCGTGATCCCAGGGTCCTGGGATCGAGCCCCGCATCGGGCTCCCTGCTCTGCTGGAAGCCTGCTTCTCCCTCTCCCACTCCCCCTGCTTGTGTTCCCTCTCTCGCTGTCTCTCTCTCTGTCCAATAAATAAATAAAATCTTAAAAATGGAATGATACAGAATGTGTTCTCTGATCACCATGGACTCAAAATAGAAATCAACAATAGAAAGATAGGAGGAAAATCTTACAGTACTTCAAAACTAAACACATTTCTAAATAATCCATGGGTCAATGAGGAATTCTGAAGGAAAGAACTTAAATACATTGAACTGAAGAAAAATGAAAACAACATAGCAAAATTTGTGGCACACAGCTAAAGCAGTGCTAAGGGAAAATTAAAGCACTAAATGCATACATTAGGAACGAGGAAAAGTCTAAAATCAATCATCTTAAGTCCCATCTCAAGAACCTAGAAAAGGAAGAGCAAAGTAAACCCTAAGCGAGCATGAGCAAGGAAATAAAAATGAAAGGAACCAGAAAGCAATGAAATTTATAAGAGAAAATCAATGAAACAAAAGAGCTTGTATTCTGAAAAACATCAATAAAATTGACAAACCACTAGCAAGACTGACTAAGAAAACAAACTACAAATATTAGGAATGAAACACAGCATAGAGACTTTACAGATATAAAAAAGATGATAAGGGAACACTACGAACTCTATATGCATAAATTTGATAAGTTAGACAAAATCCTTGAAAAACACAAACTGCCATAACTGACCCAATATGAAATAGATCATTTGAATAGCCCTATAACAATTAAGGAGAATTAATTTAATTTAAAGCCCCCCTCTTCTCCCCCCAAAAACTCTCAGGTCCAGATGGTTTCTCTGGAGAATTCTACCAAATGTTTAAAGAGGAAGTAACACTAATTCTATATAATTTCTTCCACAAAATAGGAGGGAATACTTCCCAATTCATTTTATGAAGCTAGTATTATCATGAAAATAAACAAACCCCCAACAGTACCAAAAAAAGTACAGTCCAATATCTCTCATGAATATAAATGCAAAAAATCCTTAGCAAAGTATCAGCAAATAGATTTTATCAAATTATGGTAAAATTTATATACCATGCTCAAGTGGGGTTTATTCCAGGGATGCAAATCTGGTTCAATATTCAAAAATCAATCCATGTAATCTATCATATTAACACCCTAAAGAAGAAAAATCACATGATCATATCAATTGATGGAGAAGAATCATTTGACAAAAGTCTATACCCATTCATGGTTTAAAAAAAAAAAATTCTCAGAAAAATAGGAATACAGGGAAACTTATTCAACTTGACAAGAACTACAAAAAGTCTACAGTTAATATTATACTTTTTTTTAAAACACAGTGTTTTGGGGTTTTTTTTAAGATTTTTTATTTATTTATTTGCCAGAGAGAGTACAAGCAGGGGGAGCGGCAGGCAGAGGGAGAAGCAGGCTCCCCGCTGAGCAGGGAGCCCAATGCGGGGCTCGATCCCGGGACCCTGGGATCATGACCTGAGCCAAATGCAGACACTTAACTGACTGAGGCACCCAGGCGTCCCAGTTAATATTATACTTACTGGTGAAAGTCTGAGTGCTTTTCTCCTAAGATCAGGACAAGGCAAGTATATCTGCTCTCACACCCCTCTTCTTCAACATAATGCTAGCAGTTCTAGACAGTGCAATAAGGCAAGAAAGGGAAGACAAAAAAAGAAAAAAGAAAACTGTCCCCATTTACTGATGACATGATTGTCTATGTAGAAAATCTCAAGGAATCTGTAAAAAAACAAATTCATATGCGCACACACACACACACACCACGTGGACACCAAAATTAAAAATACAGTACTCTTTAAAATTGCTCAAAACTATGTAGGTATAAATCTAAGAAAACACACAAGATTTATGTGCTGAAAATTACACAATGTTGATGGAAAAAATCAAAGATCTAAATAAATGGAGAGACATACTGTGTTCATGGATCAAAAGACTCAGTATAGTAAAGATGTTACTTCTTCCCCAAATAGACATGCAGGTTTAATGTAATTACTATCAAAATCCCAAGATTCTTTGTAAACATTTACAAGATTGTCCTAAAATTTATGTGGAAGGCAAAGGAACTAGAAGAGCTTAAAGAATTTTGAAAAAGAAAAAAGTGTGAGAAATCAGTCTACCCAATTTTTAGATTTATTATACAGCTACAATAATCAATGCTGTGTATAACTGTAGGTGGAGGGATAGACACATAGATCAATGGAACAGAATACAGATCCCAGGAACAGACTCACAAATATGCCCAAACTTTTTTTTTGGATGAAGTTACGAAAGCAATTCAATGGAGGAAAGATAGCCTTTTCAACAAATGCTAGAGCAATTGGACAGCCATAGGCACAAAATGAAACAACCTACATCTAACACCTTATACAAAAATTAACTCAGAATGGCCATGGACCTAAAAATAAACTAAAACTATAAAGCTTTTTTTAAAAAATAGAAAAATTTCAAGATCTATGAAGAAACAGTTATTTTTTTTCTTTTAAAGATTTTTTTTTAAAGATTTTATTTTTTTATTTATGTGACAGAGAGAGAGATAGCGAGAGAGGGAACACAAGCAGGGGGAGTGGGAGAGGGAGAAGCAGGCTTCCCGCTGAGCAGGGAGCCCGATGCGGGGCTCAATCCCAGGACCCTGGGATCATGACCTGAGCCGAAGGCAGATGCTTAACGACTGAGCCACCCAGGCACCCCAAAAGATTTTTTTTTAAACAAGCTCCTCAGTTTTGTTTGTTTGTTTTTAAGATTTTATTTATTTGAGGGAGCGTGTGCACATGCAAGGGGCTAGTGCAGAGGGTGAGGGAGAAGCAGACTCCCCACTGAGCAGGGAGCCCCATGTGGGGCTCGATGCAGGGCTCGATGTGGAGCTCAATCCCAGGACCCTGAGATCATGACCTGAGCTGAAGGCAGACGCGTACTCGACTGAGCCACTCAGGCACCCCTAAAGATTTTTAAGTTATCTCTACATCCAACGTGGGACTTGAACTTACAACACAAGATTAAGAGTCGCATGCTGTACTGAATGAGCCAGCACCCCAAAGAGTTCTTAAATTTGACACCAAATGATCCATAAGAGGGAAAATCAAGAATTTAGACATCATTAAAATTTAAATACTATGCTCCTAGAAAGCCCACGTGAAAAGTATGAAAAGACAAGCTACTGGGAAACAATATTTGCAAACCACAGATCTAACAAAGGAGCAGTATCTTGAGTGTAAAAAGAACTCTCAAACTCAAAGGGAAAAAAACTACAATCTGATCAGAAAATGGGCAAAAGACCTGAACATATATTTTACTAAAAAGGATATATAGAGGGAAAACAAGCACATGAAAAGATATTCAACATAACCATGAGAGAGATGCAAATTAAAACCACAATGAGGTATTACAACACACCTACCAAAATGGCTAAAATTAAAAATTGCAACAACACCAAATGCTGGTGAGGATGTGCAAAAACTGGTCAGATATTGCTGGTAGGAATGCAGGACAGGATAGTCACCTTGGAAAAGAGTTTGCCGATTCCTTACAAAGGAATGCCCTTACCATTTAACTCAGCCATCCTGTTCCCAGGCATTTACTAAAGAGAAATGAAAAGTTACTAATGGGGACACCTGGGTGGCTCAGTCGATTAAGCGTCTGCCTTCGGCTCAAGTCATGATCCCAGGGTCCTGGGATCGAGTCCCACATCAGGCTCCTTGCTCAGCAAAGAGCTTGCTTCTCCCTCTGCCTGCCTCTCTCTAACAAATAAATAAATAAAATCTTAAAAAAAAAAAAAAAGGTACTAATGATGTATTAATGTTCATAGGAACTTGAGGACCCCAAATGGAAACAATCCAAATGACCATCAGTGTTACATAAACAGTGGAATACTACTCAGCAAGATAAAGGAACTAATCACACCACACTGATAAATCTAAAAATGTGCTCTGTGAAAAGTTCTCTGTGAAAGAAGGACTACATGCCGTATGAGTCCATTTGTGTGAAACTCTTGTGATAAAGCATTAGCAGTGGCCAAGAGCCAGCCCTGGATGAGGACTGGACTGCAGAGGTACCACAGCAGTGATGGGCTTACATGTCTAACAACCAGCTTTCAGCGGGAAGGAAGCCCTGGTTTGTAGCATTTGCCAGTTTCTATATAGATACATAGATATATTTTATTTTATTTTATTTTATTTTTTTGAGAGGGAGAGAGAGAGAACGCGCGAGCACAGGGTGGGGGGTGCAGAGGGAGAGGGAGAGAGAGAATCTTAAGCAGACTCTATGCTCAGTGCAGAGCCGATGCGGGGCTCAATCTCACAGACCTGAGATCATGACCTGAGCCAAAACCAAGAGTCAGACACTTACCTGACTGAGCCACCCAGGTGCCCCGTATTTGCCAATTTCTATGGTATAAATATCCCTTCCACTGACAATTTCACAAATCCAGCATGACATCACTGGACACTGAGTATGGAAGAGATGCTAGCTAACAACTGGATCTCACCAGATGATGTAAGTTGACTCCAGTACGACACTGGGCGCAAGGGAATGTGGGATGAGGGAAATGTTACCTATCTTGTGGTGATGGTTAATTTGAAAATTTATTAAAGTATACATTTTTATTTATTTTTAAAGATTTTATTTATTTGAGAGAAAGCAGGAGAGAGAACAAGCGGGGGGTGGGGAGGGGCAGAGGGAGAGGGAAAAGCAGACTCCCCACTGAGCAGGGAGTCCGACACGGGGCTTGACCCCAGGACCCCGAGATCATAACCTGAGCCGAAGGCAGACCAACCAGGTGCCCCTAAAGTGTACATTTTAAGTTGGTGTTTTAATGTAAGTAAATTATACCTCGATAAAGAATTCTTTTAAAGCTGACTGGCTCAGGGTGTAGAGACAGGAGGGAATTGTAGCTTGTTTTTTTTAAGGAACTGTAACTTTTTATCAGGGTAGGCGTCCTCAACCTCCTGATCATCCATCCTTGATTTCTCTTTATGGTACAGATGGAGCAACAATAGCCATGTGGAGTGCCATCTACCTTGTTTCCAGAAAAGCCGTGTTCTGTGAATGACCTCCAGCACTCGGCCAGTCAGACCCAGACCCTGGCTGCCTCTCCAACCTTCCCGTTCAGTGCAGTAACTCAGTCCCTTCCATTCCAGTGGGCAGGCCCCCACCACCTGCCCGTTTCCGCGTCCGGCCATCCGCATGGCTGTCAGGGAGCCCGGTTCTGTGACAGCTCACTGCTGGCCTGGAGAGCACGGCCATCCCTGAGCTTCTCAATGAGACTGGTGCCTGTCTCACCAGGGCTCTCTTCATCCCTTCTGGAGACAGACTGCCCCTCGGGCCCTCTGATGGAGCATAATCATTTGGTGAGTTTTCTGGCTTTAGCATAGCATATTTACTCTAACATGCCCACGTGTTTTAGCCCTTTGATGCCTTCTTCCACCATATACCACGGCTGTTCTGGTGTTTCTGCTTCACTTAATGTGGGCCGTGGCTTCCTCCAAGTTTCTAAGAGCCATCCCGTCAGAATATTAACAGTATCTCTCGGGGTCCTTGTCAGAGTATTAAGTCCTGCATCATGGGAAGGTGCTTCCATATCCATCTACTCGCCCTTATGTCCCACCCTCCTCAGTGCAACACCCTCAGAATCCAGCCTGACACATCTTCACCCATCTCCCGCCAGTACGCGCTGGCCAGGCCCACTGGGGCCTCCAGGCAGTCTTCCGTAAGGGGGCGCCTGGCTGGTAAGGGAGGAGGCACGGCCTTTAACAGGAAGAAGTGGGTACTTTTGCAGTCCCAAGGGATGCAGGAGAATGGGGGAATTCAAGATTTTTTTAAAGCATCAACCCAGATGTCCCACCCAATGTCTCAGGGCCTCACTCCTTCCCAGCACACCTGCCAGAGTTAAGAATTCAAACTTCTCCAGAGCTCTCCTACTATTACAAGTAAATCCTGGACCTTCTGAGCTTTTTGAGTCCAAGATGCAAGAGACAAAAGTCTCTTCTTAAGTTGCCAAGGAGGACTTCGGGCTTTACAGCTGTCCTTTAGTTGGTGATTAATTACCCTCAGCCTTTCGTTGTCTTTCTCCAATGCACTGAGAGCCTGCAGCCGCAGCCATCCAATTCCGTTATCTTTGTAACTTCTCAGACCTGATATATTTCCCCCACCAATGTGTTCCCTTCCCCCAGGATCCCACCCTAGCTCACAGCCAGCGAGGGTTGTAATACTGCCCTGAGCCAGCGTGCCAGGGCCGTGCGTGCTCCACCTACCACCAGTGACGGGGTCCTCTCGGCCAGCTGGCCCACAGGGGATTCAGCTTTAAAATCTCCGCTTGGGGGGCGCCTGGGTGGCTCAGTCGTTAAGCGTCTGCCTTCGGCTCAGGTCATGATCCCAGGGTCCTGGGATCGAGTCCCGCATCGGGCTCCCTGCTCGGCGGGAAGCCTGCTTCTCCCTCCCACTCGCCCTGCTTGTGTTCCTGCTTTCGCTCTCTCTCTCTTTGTCAAATAAATAAATAAAATATTTAAAAAATAAAATCCCAGTTTGGTCTTTCCGCCTCCGGCGGCGGCAGAAACACTGAGAGCCGCTGCCGCCCGTCCGCCCATCTGCAGTGGATGGTCGTGCGGAGCGGCTCCAGCTTCGTGATCAAGAGGAACAAGCAGAGAAACACCACCGAGCCCAGTACCCTGAAGGCTCGCAACCCTTCCCGCTACGACAGGCTGATCCACCGCAAGACTGTGGCCGTGGAGCCCGCGGAAAACGGCAAACGTGTAGTGGTGGTCAGGAAGCGGAGCTCCGGCCAGGGAAACCCGCCACCTCCTGTGTAGGGACCACACCAACAAGAACGCCCGGGGCCACCCTCAGCAACATCAGACATGATCCGCGGCCAGACAAGTGCCGCCCAGATCTGCGCATGGCTGCCGGAGCCTGTGATGAAGAGGACGCGCCCGCCCCGCCAAGAGCGCCTGAGCACCTGCCCCCACCCCCCACGACTCCAAAGCAATAAAGATGTCAACCACCTCAAATAAATATATATATAATAAAATAAAATCTCAATTTAGAATCTGCTTTCCTCAGTAGTCTTGGCACCAATTCTTGCCAGGTTGAGTTCCAACATTCTTTGGGATGGAAATCTGAGTGAAGGTTTATGAAGGTGTATGTCAGGACCAACACACCTGTGAGAGCAAGAAACCACAGCACCGGACAGAGGACTCTGGCGCTGTGTGACCCTTCAGAGTTGTTCCCCACAGAGGCTAGGGAATCAGACCTCTCTACTCCCACACTGATCAGTGGTTACTGGTTGTCTCAGGAGAGGGCATGAACTTCGATGATTTTTCAGTGGAGGACTCGAGAGGGGTCTCAGTGAGAACCGTCAGCCACCAACATTCCCAGCAGTGTGGGCAGGAGAGAGAGCCCAGGGGTGCGCGCTTCAGTCCTGACGAGGGGTATCGGAATGACACACCATGGCATCCACCACAGCACCTTTAAGTATGAGGTGTAGGGTGCCTAAGACAGCTATAGACAATGTCTCTTCTCTCCTACATGGTTCGGTGTAGGTGGGTCTCACGGTCTGTTGTTTTACTATTGGAAGGGTCTTCAGCTGAGGGAAAAAAATCAGAAAGGGGCATATTACAAACACCACTATGATCTATTGAATACCTGTGAGCAAGAATACACTGGGCAGCCTGCCTTCCTCAAGGGAAGGACTACCTTTCCTTACACTCAGTAGATGTTCCCATAGCATCTCGTTCAAGATGACGTACAGAACAGTGAATTCATGAAACTCATGGAGCTGGAAATGACCTTGAGTGAGATATAGTTAGCATTCACATATTAGTTGAATGAATGACTCAATTTTGTCCTCACCTGCAGCTAGAAGGCTAGGTTAACTACCTAGAGGTAGAATACTTCCATGTTCCTGAACTATTACCTAGCCACATTTTGTTCTCCACGCTAAATAACTCTGGGTATTTTTTTTTCTAGCGTGAAACACTGCAATCACATTAGACTGGAAATCAGGAGAGTGCCAGCCCCTTGACCACTCTGTCATCTGTGGGCAAGTTTCTTCACCTATCACTAAGATTGGACTTGGTGATCTAAGGCAATTTCCACTTGGAAAAATTCTACGATTCAATACTCTTTGGCATTTGGTTTTCTTTAGTCATAAGGCGTAGAAATGAAACACAGTAATTGATTTAGCCTCCCTCTTCCCATCAGATTTTGTTTTTAGGTACTTGTTAATTGGACAATGAAGCGACCCTACAGCTACCAGAACACACCTGGCATTTTGTTCTCCCAGGCCCCAGAGATTCTCTCATCACTGTTTCTTTGAGGAATCTGTGCTGTCACTTCTCCACCCTGATGACCAAAGAATAGGGTACTTGGTGAAGTCCTGCTTCTGAAAGACCTCAGATTCCAGTCCACCTGGAGCCTGCGACAGATGGGGTCAGAAGTGTGACTACTGGGACACCTGGGTGGCTCAGTCTGCTAGGCGTCTGCCTTCGGCTCAGGTCATGATCTCAGGGTCCTGGGATCGAGCCCCGCATCAGGCTCCCTGCTCAGCGGGAAGTCTGCTCCTCCCTCTGCCACTGCAGATCCGCCTTCTTGTGCTTACTCTTTCTGTCAAATAAAATCTTAAAAAAAAAAAAAGTGTGACTACTGAAACACTTGGGTTGAGCCCTGAAGTTTTCTTGATTCTAAGTCTTCAGTCTCATGCGAAATAGCCCTAAATTCCAACATGTCAACTTGCATTTAATTTTAGTTTACTTCCTCTTCTCACCAGGATGCCCACACCTGTGACCTCTCCTCAGTGACTGCTCCTGGCTCTGGGGAAATAATGCACTGAGTTCTGCTACTTCACTGAAATAGTAGCTGCTATCTATGAAGGCCTACCATGGGCCAGACATGGATATGGATGTCTGGGTGTGCAATGCCAAGCCTCGCAGCAAAATGCACAAGGGACACGTTATCCCCCTTTAGAGATGAAAACACTCAGCCACACAAGGGAACAACAGGGATGGTTTAAGAGCACTGAAAATTTGTTTTTTTTCAACAAGCATTTAGGGAGAGGTAGTCGTATGCAAGGTACATTTGGTTCCTTTGGACTGAAGCTGAATTTTCCCAAGGATGGCCATATGCACATGCCAACCTGCTCCCAGGAAGATGTTTTAACACATCGAATGTTAGCATTCATAGAGTTTGGTCATGTCAATGATGTTCGAATGTAACATCTAGTAGCACACCCCTCTTTTCATAGATGTGAAAAGTGAGGCCCTAACAAACTGTATTAAACACAGAGATAAAAGTGAGGGAAGATTTCAGGAAGAACTTTGCTTGGAGGAAACAAGAATCGCCCCTCAGAGTTGACAATGGGGAGACATCATATCAGACAGGGGCCTACAGTCCTGGTCCATCTGTTAGCATTCTGCTCCCACACTGGGAGACATTGCCTGGCCACCTCCTTTGCACACCCATCATTCCTTGCATGTTTCTCTTACTTCACCTTTGAAACTGTATTATAATTATCTATGTATCTGTCTTCAGTCATTAGGCTGTGAGTTCCTTGAGGAAAGAGAATCTTATTCCCAAAACCTTGCACCCTGGGTACATAATGTACCATAATATTTGTTGAATAAATGAGTGGGCAAGTAAGTGAATGAGTGAACAAATGAATAAATGAATAATCAAACTTGCAAGGTTTCTTTTTTCCCTCACTCTGAAGAAGGAAACATCTAGTGAGCTCATGGAGCAGGGCTGCCAGAGACAAGGCCCTGGATGTTGTAACTTCTAAAGAAATTTCCTTCTACAAGAATCTGTGAATCTGTGACTCTTGCCGCCTTCCTAAGCCCTGTTTCTCTTTTCCTGTTTCACTCGGGCCTAAACAGGTGGCCTCCAGGGGTGTCTTCCCCTTAGCAGCCACGCCCAGGAGAGGGCAGTAGAGGCCCGTCTGGCTAGGAGAGCGCCTCGCTATCTAAACGCTGCCCTTCTTCCTCACCACCCTGCGCTATGGGGACGGGGGCAGCCTACCGCAGGCCTGGGAGAGCCACTGCCCCAACTGTGAGGAGGAGCGGCTGACACAGGTCACCACAGGTCATGCGGTGGCACAGTTAGGCCTGCCTGTTAGTCCCCATTACCTCCAATATCGGGTCCTATCTGTGCAACATTTCCAAGAAGCTCCTACCATTTTTAGCCTGAAAGTAAAACAGATCTCAAGAGATGAAAAATGCCAGATCCCTGCATGCTCAAGCATCTCCTTACAAAAGCCCATCCTTGACCCAGCTTCCTCTTCCAACTACTGCCCTTCCCCCGTCTCCTCTCACCACCATGCTCCTAGAAAGGCATGTGCATCCACACCCACATCCCCATCTCACAAAGGCCAGGAAGACCACTCAGTCCAACTCCCACCCACCCCACCGCAGCGATTCATACTAATTTCACCCACACCCCAACTACAAACCCAGCAGACACCTTTGGGTCTAAATCCATCTCCCCATTTACCCTGTCCCCATCTACTTCCCTTCTGTGTTAGTGAATGATCCCATCATGGGTCCCTTTGCCCATGCAAGAAACCTAAAACTCATTGGAGAATCTGTACCCGCCCTTATAACTCTAACCCACTCAAACCACAATGCTGCCCGCTCTTCTCCTAAATACGAGACTCCATCTCCTGTTCCCATGCCCCTGCACAGATCGGGGCCTGGGCGCCACAGCTCAGCCTTCACTCAGCAAGTGCACTCTGGGCAGCTGTGGGTGCCAGGCCCCCAGTGACCAACACGGCTGACCAGGCCAGCTCTTGACACAGCTCACATAGTCCAGACCACAGACAGTCACAGGAAAATAAGCAAAAAAGATCACATCAGACAGCAACAGGTATTGTGAAGAAGACAGTGATAGGAGAGAAGATGGCAGGGGCAGGGGGGGGGGGGTTAAATTAAATATTAAAAATGTCTGGATCCCTAGGAAAGGACTCCGAGAAAGTGACAAGAAGCTCTCTAGGGCACTGTTGGCTGACTAAATACTCAACTTCCCAGCCTCCCTTAAAGGGGGCCATGTACACAGGTCTGGTCAATGAGATGTTAGTGGGAGTTGGCAGAGGTGGAAGGGGTGTACTGGGGAAGACCTGCTTTCCAGAAAATCGCTGGTACAGTCCCTGCCTGCTCGTCCTTCGACCATGAGGGAAAAGGAGGAAACTGCAGAGGCAGGCCCTAAACCAACACTCCAGACTTGCTGTGTGAGAAAAGAAAGGCTTGCTCCCTTAGCAGAGGCTTCCTTTCAGACCAGAGCATCCCAGCTGGGCTCCCTAGCCCTGTGAGACCTGGGGAAGAACAATCCAGGCAGAGTTCAAAGGCCCTAACTCCGGAACGGGTGGCAGGTCTGAGGGAGGGAGAGAAGACCTGTGTGTCTGGAACACAGGCAGGTGGGAGGCAGGGTGCAGAAGAAGTCTGAGGGATGGAGGGGGTCTTGCAAAGCTCCGAGGCCCCTGGAAAGCCATTTGGATTTAAGTGCCTGGAAGACCATGGAAGGGTTTTAGGCAGGAGAGTGACCTACTCTGATTTAGGTTTCTCTTTTTAAAGATTTATTTACTTGAGAGAGCACAAGGGGGCGTGCAAGTGGGCGGGGCGGGGGGGGGCAGAAGGAGAGAATCTTCCATCAGACTCCCTGCCGAGCATGGAGCGCCACAGAGACACAGCCCATCCCAGGACCCATAACATCACGACCTGAGCCGAAACCCAGAGTTGGACATTCAACTGACTGAACCACCCAGGTGCCCCATGGTTTAGGTTTCTTAAAGGGTCATTCTAGCCGGGACAGGGAGAAG
Source organism: Leptonychotes weddellii (assembly GCF_054177405.1). NCBI lineage: Eukaryota > Metazoa > Chordata > Mammalia > Carnivora > Phocidae > Leptonychotes > Leptonychotes weddellii. The sequence continues at coordinate 95,693,883 of NC_138372.1, read as the reverse complement.
GAACCAGCGAGGGCAGATGCTGCTCTAGGGCTGACCCAACAGCAAATCCCACTTTTTTCTGGACACCGTCTTCTCTAGAAGCTCGAGTTAAATTTCCCTTTGCCCGTCTCCGGAGCACTTGGGTGGACCACAGGACCCTGGTCTGGCCTGTGAGACGTGGGTGGAAAGGACATTCAGGGAAACTTTGCTTTCCTGACAAGAAGGGACGGGCTCAGCTGGTGTGGCTCTGCTGTCTTCTCCCTGCTGGAGAACAGAAGCAGCCCCTCGCAACAGTGGGGCCACAGGCTAAAGCCGGCCAAGTGGAAGGGACGGAAGCCTGGTCTGGGGCCTGTGGACACCACTGAACCTTTGAGTCTTGCCTACAGCCGGACATTCTATTGGGAGAGAAAAATAAGCCTCCATCTGCACCAGCCGCTATGAACTGGGTTTTCTGCTGCGTGCAGGGCGGGCTCTCAGCTGACAGTGGGCAGGGGTACCCCAGGCCCGCTGAGCCCTGAGTGAGGAGGGGCCGTGGTGAGAGGTGGTGGCGGCTGGGACGACAGGTCTTTCCACTTGTAGTCAGCTCCCTCTAGTTTGTCTTCCACACTCTGGCACTTTCTAAATGCAAATCTCTTCATGAACTCCTCTTGGCTTAAAATGTTTTGCTGGCTCTCCATTGCCTACATGATAAAGATCAGCCTCCTGTGCCTCGAGTGCGATGCTCCTTGTGATGGGTCCCAGCTTCCTGTCTGGTCTCTTATCCCTACATCGCACCCACCTCCAGTCAGACCCCCTTGTGACCACTGCCCACGTGCCAGGCACTGTCCCTTCCTTATTCCCAACCCAGCAGCCCTAAGTGCTGCTAATTACACGTCTTGGTTTATAGATGAGAAACCTAACCTCAAGAAAGTTAAGTGGCTTGGCCAAGGCCACACATCTCGTAAGTGGTGGGTCGGGATTAAACTCTGGTGTGCTTTCAAAACAAATTAGAGATGTATTTTTCTCACTTGTCAAGAAGTCTGAAGGCAAGTATTTGCTGGGTTGTTCAAGTGCTCAAAGATGCCACCAGGACCTCGGTCTTCTGATCTTTGCTCTCTGCCACTTTGGAGAACTGGCTCGGGCACCCTCCTACTTGTCGCTTCACGGCTTTACCATGGCCACTCGGCTCTAGACATCACATTCAGGCTCAAAACAGTAAGAAATGTGGGAAAAAGGAAGGCTACACCGACTTTAATCTGTCATCGCGCGCGTCCCCCCCCCCCCCCGCCATTCTTGTTAAGAAAGCCAAAGCTTTCCTAGAAACCCGCAGCACACTTTTACCCTCACTGCCCCTCACTGCAAGGCAGGCTGGGAAACCAGGGACCGTGGTTACTGTGGTTGGCTTAGTATAAATACCATCTACCACTTGGGGCTGAGTCCACGGCTGCCCTCAACAAAGCTGGTGTTCAGTCAGCAAGGAAGAAAGAGGTAAGGAGGATGAGCAGGTGACACACAGGGTCTGCTACCACCACCGTGCTCAGCAAAATGGAGGCGCCTGCGGTAGCCTGGCTCCCCCAGGCCACTCTCCACATCTTCCTGGCAGATCCTTTCCCACCTATCATCACATGCCAGTTTCCCTGAGGCCTCCCTCACTCCTGCAAGTAGACCGGGGATTCTTTCTTCCTCCTTCTCTATATGTACCTACATCCATCACAGCTGTGTGACTTTATAGTCTTTATAGCGGCTGATATAACATGATTGCTCACTCAGTTACACAAGCATTCATTCTCTCCACAGATGCTTACTGAGCACTTACTATACGCCACACACAGGGCCAGCAGTCAGGAATACAATGGTGAACAAGTCCGGTTTTTAGATTTGGTCCCTGCTCTGATGGCGCTTTCAGTCTACAAGGTGAGCTATCCGGACAGTTCAAGTTTGGGGAGCAAAGCTACACATCTCCTCCCAGACTATCAAGCACCACGTGGCAGGATGACCTCCCTCCCCACCTTACTCTCTGACCCTGGCACTCGATGTCACACAGAACAGATGCACTAGGACCACATGCCAAATGCATTCTTTCCTTGGCTTTGAAATATATATTCTAATCGAAATGCATTTCTTTTTTCTGCCAGGAAACCCCCCAAGAGTGAACCAGTGTCCTCCTGCGGTATCACATCATACACCCAAACATCTGAAAAACACTTTGCCCTCTCCCCACCTTATTGCAGGCCTCTCTTCCCAGGAAAGCTTTCAAGAGAGTCTAATTTAACACTTTATATCAGAGGTCCTTAGTACATGTGAGTTTTCTGCTGAAGGCTTCGTCTGGGTTTTCTAAGCAGGGGTACCTCACTGTCAGGGCCGTGGCCGCTGAAGTGTGATTCTGAAAGCACTTGAAAGAACTCTTAGGGTTCCTGCTGCAGAGCTTCTTATGCATCGCTTTTCTAGTCCTCTCCATGCCCGGCTTTGTTGCCCTTCCGCCATGGAGGGGCTGGTAGCCAGGAACACGACGGACAGAGACAAGGGAAAGAGAGAAAAGGCAGCCCCTGCTTTGGGCTAGGCCTCTGTTGCCATAGTGGCATGGACCCGAGACACCCAGGTGAGAGGCCCTTCATACAGTGGGTTGTGGGTTGTGGAGGCCAGAGAGGTGGGGCATAAACATGGAAGACATCCATGCCTTCCGGGCCTGGAAAGGATGTCAAAAGGCCAACTGACCCCCTCCCCTGCCTGTTAGCTGAAAACCAAATGGATGGGCGGCTTACTGCTAAAAACCCTCAAGAACAAAGTCCACCACCTCTGAGTCACCTGTTATTCTTATTTCACAAGATGCAGGACCCTGAATGGGTTTTCTTTGTCCAATCTCATTTTCTCGCTGTCCTTCCAGCCCCGTTATTATTGCTGGTAGAGAAAAGTTAAACCACCACTGGTACACGCCATACGGTAACCCGGGAGGGAAGACTGGGGCGAGGGGGAGCCGTGCTAAAGCATGGACTTGGCTTGAGGGCCATCTCGATCAGCTGTGGTCCTCACAGGGTCCCCACCCCTGTTCTTTTGTCCAGCCTTGGCTCTGGGAGCAAGCAGCCTGGAGGGGCAGGGAGGACACAGTGTGAGTCACATGTGGGAGCAGCCCGCCCACCTAGCTGAGGCCCACGGGCTGCCACAGAGACAGCCCTGCTGCCTAGCAGGTCAAAGGGGTGTGGGGGGCAACAGCCCTCCCTGCAGGGTGGCTTCCTCCTTTGGAGTGAAACACAGCAGAGAGAGTGGAAAGGTCTGCTTTTAATGAATAGCTTTAAAAGCCTTTGCAACAGCGGACATGGCCCAAGGCAGCTTGGAACCCCACCCTGAGGGCAACAGGGCTCCCCTGCTTCCAGGTGACCCTGCAAAATACAAATGGCGCTGTGACATCAGGTACATGGCTTTTTCCCACCTCACATGAAAAAAATCCCAACCTGCAAAATCCTTTCAGAAATCATCCTGCCTGAAAAATGGGAGATGGCCCTCATGGCAGAACCTGGTTTGAAGAGGACGGGGAGCAGGAAAGTCCCTCGTCCAAGATGCCACGAGGGAAACTGTTCCCGCCCCTTCCAGAAGCAACAGGAACCCCCTCTGCTCCCAGCACTGGGGACAGAAGGAAAAGGCCATCTGCAGGAGCACTCGATATTTTGCAGACTGACAGCGGGGTCTGGATACTAGCAGGTCCCACCCCCCGTCTCCCCGCCACTCTTCACTCCCACACGATTCCGCTTCCACTCTCCGACTCTGTTTCACTAGGCTCAGGAGACAGATGTCTCTTCCTGCCATGGACATGCCAGACAAACCCGGGGCCGCTCTTCACAGCCCCTAATTCCCCAAAATAGTGTCAAGAAAACGAAACACTTTTGCATGGAACTTCTCTGCAGCTTCTCCCTTTGGTTTCTTTCACACCGTGGGCCAGGGAGCTGGTGCTTATTTTGACAAGAGTAAAGAAGCCTCTGTCTGTAAGTGAGGTTAACACCCACCCTGAGGCTGGATTCTTTCTGGTCTCTCTCAACAGCTGAGCATCATGATTCTGCTAATTAAGCCGCTTTCTTCTCCTTAATTAGCTGCATGTGAATCTTGTTGGGAAGTCTTGGATCCGTGAAATAGTCTGGGATAAGAATCGAAAAGAAGAAATTATCTAAACCCAAGGGGAAGAGGCGGGGAGGGAGGCCGCTTACTCCGCTCAAAAGCGAGGATGGCTCGGCCTCAGCAGGGCTGTTCCTGGCGGCCCTGCCTTCTGACGTCATAGAAGCCACAGCAGATCCCGTGGTCACCGTCCCCGCCCAGAGTGCTGAGCCCGCCAGCTCCCGTGCCCCCAGAAGGGGCTGACACAGGATGGCTCCTGACCCTTCCACACTGCCCTGCGGGTCATCAGCTTGCTGACGCATGGGGAGCCATCAGAGGGCTGAGGGATCTCTGGGTTTTCTGCTCCCAGCCCATCCCGAGGCCCAAATAAATGCCAAGTGTTATTCTTGTCTCAGCTCAGCTTGCCAGCTCGTCTCTGAGATATCACGCCCTCTCCTCTCTGAGAATATCCTCTCAGAGGAGAGCCAGGCTCTCACACGATGACGACAGAGGAGGGTTTTTATACACCCAGCATAACGTGAATCAGAGGCAGCATCTGCTGCGGCGGCAAAGACGCACTAGACTCCGTTAGAAACCGTGTGAGGCCATCAAACTCCCTGGGCTAACAGGCGCCCAGGAAGCCTGCCCCACCCCGCGCCCTTCCCTCTAAATACCGTTGACCTCAAGCCAGCTGGGGCAGTGGAGCCCATTAGGATCACCGGGGGACCTTTACAACCCTGAGGCGGGGCCCCACCTTGGGCTAATTAAATATCAACCTCTGGGGGTGGGCCCGGGCCTCAGCATTTCTTAAAAGCTCCCCAGGTGATTCTAATGTGCAGCCAGGGTGGAGGACCCCGCTTTAGGATTCCCAGGGGAAGAGCTGCCAGTATGTTCCTTTGGGAGTGTCAAAATTCTTAATCTTCACCACAAGGAAGCTCTGCCTCATTTCTTATCTGTCCTCATTTTGAGGAAATGACAATGGATGAAAGAGCCTTCTGAAAAAAGCTCCCCGGGGGGGACATCAAGTGAAGAAGTACCCCAGACTCTGCAGGGCTTGTCCGAGTCTAAATTTGCAATAATACTCCTTGGGCTGGTTTCCCAAAGACCCAAAACAGACATGGCCTTACTCACCTGCGGCAAATTCTTGGATGTTGTCTGGTCTTTTCAGAAACATTTCTCTGGAAAACATGAAGGGATAAGGGCAGGAGTAAAGCAGGCTTGAAGGCAGGCTCCGCTCAGCCTCGGCTGCAGGTCCCACCTTTCAGGGAGCAGAGTGACCCAAGACACCCCCGTCTGGGAGTCAATAAGCCAGAGGACTCCTAACAAAGACCCTTCCATTCATGATTTTCCTTCGGGTCAGGCTCTGAGGCAAGGAGCAAAACATTCTAAATGGCACTAAGCTCACTTCACAAGACAGCTGTGCCCTAGCCAGGCAAAGCTTGTCATTCATTCCACAAACATTTTCACAGAACCAGAGCCCAAGCCAGGGAAAGGTGGTGAAGACGAAAGACATGCTGCCTAGTCCTTGAGGGGCTCACGTGTGGTGGGACATACCTGCAACCCCACAGGCTGGTGACTACGTTTAACCGGGAGTACCCACAGGGGTGGGGGGACGATGCAATCCACAGAGCGGAGAGGCCGGACTGCGGGTCTCACGGTGGGTCTCGCGGCGGACACTGACAAGGCCTGCAGTGCCGGGGCTGCTGGGGCGGGGAACATGCCTTATCTAGCCTAGAGTTTTATGGTTCATAAAGAATGTTCACAAATATTATCCCACTTTACAACAACCCTATGAAACAGCAATGACCGTGCCCCATTTTACATATGAAGAAATCAAACCTTCAAAAGGTTAACCATTTGCCCAAGTTCACCAAGCGAGTAAACAAAAGGCACAGAGCCCAGGTCTTGCGGTTCCAAGGCCAGTGCTCTCTACACCACATCCTACTGGCCGTGGCTGCCCGGCCCACCAGCCTAGAAAAAGGCCTCGCCTGCCCAGAAAGCCCCTGCCTCCCAAGCTTTAAGAATTTGGCTTCCCTTCTCCTTGAATTCCATTTGACAATTATTGAGCACAAATTCTATGTAAGTAACTGTATGAGATATGAGGGGTTGCTTTTATTTTTTAAAAAAGAGAAAATACAGCACCACCTCAAAGAAATTAGTCAAGTAAAAGAGAACGGGTAAGTTCCCAAATGTCCAAAAGGCCAAGCACCCTGCAGGAAGTGCTATAAGAGGGTGTTAATAGTGTGCTGTGTCCAGGCACCTGGTGGCTCAGTTGGTTAAGTGTCTGCCTTCGGCTGAGGTCATGATCTCAGGGTCCTGGGATCGAGCCCCGCGTTGGGCTCCCTGCTCAGCGGGGAGTCTGCTTCTCCCTTTCCCTCTGCCCCTCTCCCCCAACTCATTCTCTCTCTCTCTCTCAAATAAATAAATAAAATGTTTTAAAACAAAACAAAACCTTCAAAAAAAAATAGTGTGCTGGGGACAGCGAGAAAGGTTACTGAGAGCAGGGCCCCAGAAACCCTCACAGAGCAGCTGGTTATTTCCACAGACAGGACAAGGGCATCCCAGACAGGGAAGCAGCAAGAGTAAAGCCCCAGAAATGAAAGGGTCCATGTCCTCCTCAAGAGTAGGAACTGGAGTACCCACCTTTGTAGACCCAGGGTCCAGAAGAGTCAGGTCCTCCCGGGAGTGTCAGGCACCCCCGGGAGTGTCAGTGGGAAGGTCAGTGGAATGATCAGAGGTTCCATCTGGCTGGGATGGTGGGCAGGCGCAGAGAGTAGTCGGGAGCAAAGGGGCCCTATTATGCAGAGCCTGGAAGGCCAGGGAGAGACATTTATATTCAATTCAAAAGACAAAGGGAGGGGCGCCTGGGTGGCTCAGTAGGCTGGGCGTCTGCCTTCGGCTCAGATCCTGATCCCAGGTCCTGGGATCGAGTCCCCCGTCGGGTTCCCTGCTCAGCAGAGAGCCTGCTTCTCCCTCTCCCTCTGCCTGCCTCTCTGCCTACTTGTGCTCTGTCAAATAAATAAAAATAAAATCTTAAAAAAAAAAAGATAAGGGGAATGGGTGCATAAAGCTCAGACAGCAGAACACACCCAACAGTGAGAATGGAGGATCTATGAGAAACAGTTGAGCGACAGAAGTCAGGGACAACGGAGCACGTACTGTAGAACTGCACTTACAGAAAGTACAGAAAGGCTAAACAAATCTG
>NC_138372.1:95641530-95686537 GCF_054177405.1 Leptonychotes weddellii | reverse complement strand
TGATCTGGCCCCTAGTACGGTGTATACTCTCATCTTGCGAAAGTTCACCCAGTTTAGGATATGCCACTTTTCATTATATTTCAAAAGAATGTTAAAAAGCTGGGGGGGGGGGCGGGGGGACAATGTTGTGGAGCCACTGCAGATTTTTCCGGCCAAGGAGTGACATAATCAGTTCTAAATTTTGGGAAGATTCATCTGCCTGGCTACTTACAAAAATATCTAATAAAGCCTTTCTACAGTTTCACACTTTGCTATCACATCTCCAGCCTAAAACCTTAGACCTCCGTGGTCTAAAATAAGTTAGATCGCTATTCTTTCTATTCTTCAGGTCCAAAATTCAAGGTGTTAAGAGTTCCATACACTGTATATACAAGTACATCCTGGAGAGCTGTGACTGAATCACTGTAAGTCATCACGATCTGGAAAACCCAAGTGGGGAGCTCGCTTCCCAACAAAAACACTTTGGAGCTTCTCATGGGTTGGAGTCCAGAGCAGAGACCTGCAAAAGACATGAGGGCAGGTATGCCGCTCAGGATTCTGTCCCCTCTTCTCCCTTCCTCTTTTCCCAAGAGGAAAACCATCTAAAGTATCCAGTACAGATGAGGGGCTGAATCTGGTTCATCCCAGTATCTTCCAAAGGAAGTAACAGTAACACCAAAAACAACAAAAGCAAACCCTCAAACTTTAAACACTTCTTCTCCCCCTCCCACCCCCACCTCAGAAAGAGAAAGGCCTAAAAGGGGCCAGGAGCATTTCCTGTAGATAGCTTCAGGGCCAGCAAAGGGAAGAGCCTAGTGGCCTACCTGGCCCGGGAGGTGGGGATGATAAGGAAGTGAAGGGGCTGTTCTCGTGGCAGCCAGGCACAGACACCCAGTTCCTCCTGGAAACTTCCTGGACAGAGAAGCTGGGCCACCCCTGATATGTGACTAAAAACACCACCCTCTTCATTCGCCACCACCTCCCACCACCACCCATTCCTTGTGTTTGTGAACAAGGCAAATGGTGATTTAATTCAGGCTTTTAACATCTACCCCCAACCTCCCTGCTGGAATCATTCCTAACTTGGACTGCAAGCTCCCCAGGATAGGAATGAGGTCAACCTTTATTTCCCTTTAGAAGAAGAAGTGCAAGGGATGCCGTGGCTCAATCGGTTAAGCGTCTGCTTAACATGACCGTCCCATGTCAGGCTCCCTGCTCAGTGGGGAGCCTGCTTCTCCCTCTGCCTCTCCCCCCTTGCTCGTGCTCTCTCTCTGTCTGTCTGACAAATAAATAAATAAAATCTTTAAAAAAAAAAAAAAAAGGAATAAGAAGAAGAAGTGTAAAAAATGATGGCCTGATCCCCAGGACTGACATTGACAGAAGACCCCTAAACTATCTTTTGCCGAAGCCTTACCCCTGGGCCAAATAAAACCAACCTTCACAGGGAAGTTTCTATTTTCCCTTTCTCCATCCCCTATCTGCTCTGTGAGAATCTGCTGCCACCGGAGAAATGACTAGGATATGAAGAACAGTGAGACCCAGGAAAGACGAAAGAGCCTGGAAAAAAAGACACTGCTCCAGGTCTACTTTTGAGAAGACAAAGAAGAGCCCCACCTCTGGCTCACCAGCTCCTGTGAGCTTTCAACCCAGCACAGTGGAAATACCAGAGGTATGGATCCTGCTTCCGCATCTTGGGGAAGGAACCTCACCTCTCCAGCTGTAAAACGGAAGTGATGCTAAGCTATGTTTTGGAGTTGCTGGGAGGGTCACACAAGTACCAAGATGTCACACAGTGTGCAGGCACCGGGGACGCAAATACGGCTGCACCAGCTTGGGGTTCTGGTCCAGGGACAAAGTGCACATTCCAATTCAGGGGGCGCCTGGGTGGCTCAGTCGTTAGGCGTCTGCCTTCGGCTCGGGTCATGATCCCAGGGTTCCTGGGATCGAGCCCCACGTCAGGCTTCTCACTCTGTGGGAGGCCTGCTTCTCCCTCTCCCACTCCCCCTGCTTGTGTTCCCTTTCTCGCTGTCTCTCTCTCTGTCAAATGAATAAATTAAAAAAATCTTTAAAAAAAAAAAATTCCAATTCAGCGTGATAAAGGCTAACCTGGGAAACCAACACAGTGCCTGGAAATGGAAGCCATTATTATTATTTAAACCTTGCCTATTTGTCTGTAGCCAAACAGTATTTGAGATAGCTCTATTGTTTTCATCAGTTGTTGCCCCAAGATTTTTTTTTTTTTTTTTTGACAGTTCTTTGCCTTTCATCCCATTAGGAGAATTTTCCATTCAAACAACAAATGCCAACCTGAAGGGCAATGTAGGGGAAAGAAAAACAGTGCTCCAGGATATGGTGGAAAATAGTCTCTCCCCCAAGACTTACAGGGGAATGGCTTCCAACCACTGGAGTCTTTCCACAACAAGTCTCTCAGGGAGAGAAGGGCCAGACATCTGAATTTTTTTTAAGTTCTAGTGATCTTGTTAAGCTCCTCTGATGGAGAAATAGTGCTCTACACCCAATGGCTGCCTGTTGAGTTTCTCAATGCCAAATTACCTCTTCCAAGTGTCAGAAGATATATATTTATCCTTCCAGCTAAAATGACTGAATATTAACATTTTTGAGAATTCAGAGATAACTTAAGAAAACCTCTAGAGATAACTCAAGAACACCCTGGGTGCCACAAATCTGAGAGTTAGACAAAACTCAATCTTAAAATATTGTCTTACATACGTAAAAAAATATGTATATGTATGTAATTTTAATTTAATTTATTTAGTTTAACATATATGTATGTATATGTATCATTTTATTTTTTTCCTACCTCTCTGACCCTAAAGGCAGCAGTCAACTCATCTCTGCCAACCAAGATTTGGTATTATTTCCCACTAGCTGTCAAGGCCGGTTGGGAACACCACCTACCTGAAGAAACCACTTATGAGCAACTCCACTTCTTTGTGGGTCCTCAGGTATTTTTCGTTAGCAATCCGAGTCTGAATCTAGGAGGATAAGAGCAAAAGGTCACGCTCCATGAGGAGGCAGATTTCAGGGTTCAAGCCCTGGGCGTGTGAAAGCCTTGGGGAAACTAGGTGTGCATTTGACCTGGGTCTTTTCCCGGGATGTTTGAAATTTTAAGCCGCCTGTTTTATTAATGACCAACACCTTCTGCGCTGTCAGGCTCAGGGGCCATAGCTAAGGTCGGGTCTCCACCGTCCGGAAGTTCTTGTCTGTATCTAAGTTACTGTCTCCGGCAGTAATTTCGGTCCATTTCACTGGCCAGATCCCTGCGGTCGTTCTTCCTGCACTTCCAGGCGCCTGTCGGGCTCCGTCCAGGGTCCCAGAAGCCCAGAGTTCCGCCTGGCGTCTCCCCCAGCCTTCCGCCAGTTCATCTGAGAATAGGCTCCCGCGCCCCTCCTCCCGGACCTCCTCCGGGTCTGCAGCCCTTGTCCTAGGGGAGCTGCACTTCGATGGAGGCGGGAGTCCGGGGCGCACCCACCTTGAAGTTGCGAAGCTGCTCCTGCTGCGCGGGGCTCAGCGCCCCGGGGTCCGGCCCCAGAAGCCCGCCCTGCAGCGTCGCCATCTTGTCCAGGTCGTCAAGGCGACGGACCACGCGGGCGGAGAGGCCCCGCCCCGCCCCCCAAGTCCGGCCCTCATCAGCACGCGGGGTGGGGCTGGGGGAAGGAATATGGGGGCCACTCTGAAACCTAGTGGGAGGGTCTTCCCCTCTAATTTCCCGGCTTGGTTGTATGTGGAATGAGCCCCTCTTCTTGCCTCCACCCAACCTCAAATAGTTTTTTTTTCCTTGGCTCTAGAGCAAAACTGGAAAAGGGATTTCTAAGTCAGAGTCTCCCAGAATCTGGTTCCTGACCCTCTCCCTTGTTTGGCAGCTGTTGAAACCTAGTAGTAGAGAGAGAATTCAAGCTTCTTCGCCTTTAGCCGGCCCCAAAGCCAAACCCCTCCATCAGTCCTGTAGACACACTTAACAATATGAAAGCATCCCATAGGAAGGAGTGAATGGAGTGCTGCAAAGGAAGGGACATTCTCACACTAAAGATACTGGAAAGGACCTGGGGGACATCCTGCCAGAGGTTTCCCCTCTTGGACTGACTTTTTTTTTTTTTTAAAGATTTTATTTATTTGACAGAGAGAGACACAGCGAGAGAGGGAACACAAGCAGGGGAAGTGGGAGAGGGAGAAGCAGGCTTCCTGCAGAGCAGGGAGCCCTATGTGGGGCTCGATCCCAGGACCCTGGGATCATGACCTGAGCCGAAGGCAGATGCTTAACGACTGAGCCACCCAGGAGCCCCCTGGACTGACTTTCTCGTATAGATGAAGTTGCTCCTCATAAATTCTAAATCATCTCTCCCACTCCCAGTTGAACAGAGGAGGGGAAAGGCAGTTGGTCTTCAAGGTGTATTCTTTTAGTATCTAATTAAGAAAGGAAAGTGAAACATAAAGCCAAAGAGCTGAAAATAGACCTGGAAAGGGCAGGAGCCTGTCTGTCGAACACACCATACACATGGTGCTGAGTTTCTACACCCCCAGAGATCATGCCCAGCAGAGGCCTCCTGGGGAACAGAGAAAAGACCTCAGAAGGGAGGCTGGTCTTTCAGATTGGTGAACAACTGCCCAAGGAGAAATAAGCCCAACATTTAGACCATGGCCTTGGAGGGGTTCTCTCAGTGGTCCACCTCTATCCTTCTCAGCAAAGACTGAGGAGAAGAAGTGAAAATGTTGGCAGTTCCCAAGCCAGGAAAAAAACACGGAAGATAGATGAGGTAGTGAGCTACAGGCCTCTTCCCAGGAATCTCATCCAGGTTAGTAATCATTGCGTTTGTTTGTCTGGTTTTTAGGAGAAAGGGTTAGTAGAGAGGTAGATAAGCTGCCATCTGTCACAAGTGTTTTTTTCAGGCAGGAGCAGAGGTTAATCAGAGGTAATAGTTCCTGTTGGCCAAGACCTGTTTCTTCCCACCCCGCCCCCCCAGAGAAGCTGGCAGGGGAACCCCTTAAGCTGCACTACCTAATATGGTCACCACGAGCCACCTGTGGCTATTGAGCACTAGAATGTTGCTGTAAGTGTCAGATGTGCTATTAAGTGCAAAATACACATTGGATTTTGAACATGTAGTTTTAAAAAAATAAAGTATGTTATTAATAATCTTTATATTGATGAGATGTTGAATATTTTGGATATATCATATAAACACATTGAATAATATTTGGGATATATCGGTTAAATAAAATCTATTATTAAAAGTAATTTCACTCATTTCTTTAACTTTTTTAATGTGGCTGCTAGAAATTTAAATTATGTAGATGGCGGGCGCCTGGGTGGCTCAGTTGGTTAAGCGACTGCCTTCGGCTCACGTCATGATCCTGGAGTCCCTGGATGGAGTCCCTGGATCGAGTCCCGCATCGGGCTCCCTGCTCGGCAGGGAGTCTGCTTCTCCCTCTGACCCTCCCCCCTCTCATGTGCTTGCTCTCTCTCATTCTCTCTCTCTCAAATAAATAAATAAAATCTTTAAAAAAAATTATGTAGATGGCTTGCCTTATATTAAACAGTGCTGGACTGGACTGGCAAATCTACACACACGCACACACACATGTGTAAGTATGTAAAATTTTCTCCATCTTCCCACCCTGTGCATAAAATAAGTAATGTCCTCCTTCTGCTAGTCTGTGGTCTTCTTGTACTTTGAGACTCAATCAAGCCTTTCTTGACTGAGCACTCCCCATGGCCCAAATGCCACTATGTGTAAATAAGAGAGGCTACTTGTACTGACTTTGGTTTTCTTACAGCACCTTGGTCCTCACTATCGCACATGGTGTTGGCCTGTCTTACCTCTCCATTTGAGGTAGAAGCCACTTGAGGGAAGGAAGATCATATAAGAGATTCTTTGTACAGTGTCATGGTTTCTGCTGCACATGGCTTCACTCTGCTTTCAGTTGGTGAGGCTAGCAAGTATTTGGTGACTAGCGACTCTGCCCACATATACCACCACGACATTTTGCCCTTTCTGAAATATATCCCAATTATTCATTTTCTAAGAATCTAAAATCGGGAGTAGAGCTCTCCCTGTATAAAGTCAATAATCTTTTTATGTAGGGCAGCTAAGCACTGAGTGCAGAAGAATAAGAAAGAAGGAGAGCTTGGGGATGGTGGAAAGAGAAAAGACCTTGGAGGAAGTAAGGTTTGGAAGCTTCATTTCCTCCTGGAGAGCAACTCCCCAGAATGGGCCTCTGAGTCATAGGGTTAACCCCCCAGAGTCACCTCACAGGACAGAGATGTGCCCACAGTCACCCAGCAAGGATGGCCCAATGCAAGCTCCCACCTCTTCTCCCCTTAACCCTGCCTCTCCTTTCAGATGGAAACCTTCCATCTGGGGACCACAAACTAAGCAAATGGTTGGAGGCATTTTGCTGCCTGCAGCTGTCTCCCCAATTGCTGACTGGGAGGAGGAGTAAGGGGAGTTCATTATAATTCATTTTTGTAAATGTTCAATATTTCAATTAATGTGATTAGCCCCAAGCCTGAATGAGCAGCAGGGCGGCAGATCTGCTGACAAGACACAGAGTAACAAGATCAACAGGGCCGTGGGGTCTTCCTAGGCTCCATCCTCAGAGGGTGTGATCTGTTTAGCATCTCCATAAATACCGAGATCTGATTAAGAGGCAAGGCAGGGAGCAGTAAGGGTGGAGTTGGGAGTGGAAAGTTACTTTCCAGATGTGCTTGCACTCTTGGTTCCCTGGCACTGCCATCCGGTGTTCTGACCACCCAGTACTGGGTGCTCTACCATCTCCCCTCCGTGCCCATCTTAGGGCCCCAAATGGGAGGACCTGGGCATCCATATGATGAAGTGTAATCATATTTACACACACACACACACACACAAACCCAAGCTAAGGAAGGATGGAAGGTGGTCAACAGAGAATCAAGCAGTAGAAAGAAGGTCATCTCTCACACAGGGCTCAAATGAAGACACAAGAGGAAAAAAGCCAGGCTTAACAACTCTTCCCATTCCCATGGGGAGCATTTGATGTGGGGGTTAAACTCAGGACTCAGGAGCCAGATTGCCTGGGCTCCACCCTCACTAAGTCTTCTTTCTAGCTCTGTGATGTTAGGCAAGCCATTTTATCTCTTGGTGCCCTGGTTCCCTCATCTTTATTTGGAGGTAATGGTAGAACCTACATCATAGGCTGGTGCTGAGGGTTAAACAAATTAGTAAATATAAAGCACTTGGAACAATGTCTGGGACACTGTAAGTGTCTTCTAAGCACCCTTACTATTACTTCCCTTGTTGAAGAGAAGTTTGCCTGCCGTGATAGCTCAGGAATGGGGGCGGCTGGAATTCAGTTGGGACGTATTTCGTATTTCAGAGACACCAGTGCCACTATGGAGACATCAGCCCCACTCTGGGGTGAAGAAGGAAATGACAGTAGAGAGGGCATTCCACAAGGGCTGCAGGCAAGGACTGCCCTGTCCAGGAGAACTGATGTCAGCAGGTACTCCCTGCACTGAAGGGTGGTGTGAGAGGGCCCAGCACATGGAAGAATTAAGCTCCCTTGAGATTATGGGGGAAACAGATCATCCGTAGAAGAAGAGTTTTTTAGGAGAGTAATGGCCCCCAAATGTACTCCCCCCATCCCTTTATGTTACCTGGTTCACTTTGAGAGTCCTACTCAAGGAACCTAACTGGGAGAGGGGGGCAAAGGGAGAAGAAATTGGGTTTCTTCTGCCCTGAACCAGAGCTTGCCTTCTTTGGTTCTCGCCCCTCCCCACAAAGGAATCAGGGATCTGCTCTTGTCAGAGGTTCTTTTGCATCAACTGTTTATTCAAAAAATAATTGTTTAGCAACTACGCATGAGCAAGACACTGTGCTAGACCCCAAACAGTAAAATCCTGAATTAAACAGTGCCCTGGTCTTCAAGGAGCTTACAGCGATAACTCTCGAAGTCATCACCACCGCCGCCTCCCTGCCCACACACTTACACACACAAACCACCCAGAGGGAGAGAAGGGGGTGTTGGCAAATGCCAGCAAGACATAGTTTTTCTTGGATCTTTTTCTGGAAAATACACAGTTCTCTCTCTCTGCGCTCATTTCACCCCGCCCCCCTTTCCATCTTTCCTCTCTGGGTACCCTTCTGCCCTTTCCCCCAGGCTCTGAGACATACTTCCCACCCCATCTACACCTCCCTCCTCCCCCCACTCCCAACCTGACCAACTGTTCCTATGCCATTTTCTTTTCCCCGGATTCTTTCCTATACTGCCCACACTCAGTCTCCCCAGATGCTGGCTCCCCTCTCCTCCTCCCCCCTGCTCCCCTCTCCTGGGTCTTCTCTTCCAGCACCGGGGACAGCTCCAGCCCCCGGAACAATGGACCCCACCTTAGGGCTCCTCTATAAATTCTCCATCTTAGTGTCTTGCCCAACTCGTGATTGGGGAGTAAGATGGGGGAAGGGTTATTATCAACAGGACCAGCCGCTCTTCTGGGGGTGGGAAGGGAGTCGGGAAGGAAGGAGATAGAAAGAGGGCGTGGCTCTTGTCTGGATTGTGCGTCCCTCTCCAGGGTAGAGAATTTGTATTCCACCCCTGAGACTGACATCACTGATGTCAGGGGAAAGGAGGTGGGAGTGGGGAGGGGGGTGTGGAGGGGGGAGGTTTTTGTTGAGGAGAGCGCGGCCAGAGAGCAGAGCTCCGGGACCCAGGTGACCGGGAAAGCAGGCAGCCCCAGCAGCGGGAGCAGCCAGCAGCAGCCCAGGCCCGGGGACCAGGGTGGGGGTGGGAGGGGGGCTGAGGGGAGGACCTGAAGGGGGGCGGCAGGGCAGAAGGGACCCCCGGAGCCCTGCCGCCATCAGAGATCAAGCATCTGGCATCAGGGATCTTCGGACCCAGCAGAAGGATCAGCCACAGGGGAGGTGTCCTCCCGGGAAAGCCAACGAGAGCTCCACCTGCCCCACATCAGGAGTGCCCCCCCCCACCCGACGCTGCTGGCAACCTACCAGGCCCCTAACCCCTAAACCTCCTTCTCCTCAGGCCCTTTCCCGACTCCAGCTCTTAACCCCCAGTTCCCAGCACCCCTGATACCACCCTAATCCTCCAGATCTTGAGCACACTGACCCCCATCCTGGGATATTTGCCAAATCTCTGGGAGGGAGATCATTTGTTTGGGCTATGCCCCCTGGTGGCATGACAGTGTCTGCCTAGACCCCTGACCCCTAGTCCTCAACTCCCTGGGCCTCCTTTGTGTGAAGAGCTGCCCCTCTCCTCAGCACTGTGGTTGGGGGCCAAAGGGAAAGCCAGCCCCGGCTGGGCCCCGGCCCCCACCACTTGCCTCCTTGCTGGGCAGCTCCCCCTGGCCTTTGGGCTTCTCCCTGCTCCCCTCGGCCCCTCCTCCTGGGCCGCCCCAATGAAGGAGCCGGATGCCATCAAGCTGTTTGTGGGGCAGATCCCGAGGCATCTGGAGGAAAAGGACCTGAAGCCAATCTTCGAACAGTTTGGTCGGATCTTCGAGCTGACTGTCATCAAGGACAAGTACACCGGGCTGCACAAGGGTGAGGGGTCAGGCCAGGCTGGAGAGGTGGTCAGGGGTGGGAGGGGAGGCTGGGAAGAGAGGAAGCCAGCCTGGAGGGCTGGAGTGGCTGGAAAGGGCTGATGTGGAAGGAAAGAGTTCAGGGGCTAAGGAGTGGATGGAGGACCTGGAAGAGAACAGCCAGGGTGAGCAGGGGACTCTGATGCAGGCCTAAAGACAGCCTCTTTGGGGGAAGAGTTGTCGAGGAGATGCAGAGATGTGGATCCTAGAGATGAGAGGGTAGTGTCATGGATGAACTCAAAGGAGGTTGGAGGATCAAGAGATCTGGTTTGGGAGATAAGGAGCCTGGCAGGGGTGTGTGTATGTGTGTGTGTGTGTGTGTGTGCGCGCGCGCGCGCGCGCGCGCGCATGTGCATGTGCGCGCACGCCTGAGAATCTTAGTAGTCTCAGACACTATTGGGGTGGGGGTCAACCTGGCATGAGTGGACATGGACTGGGCAGGGCAGATCCAGGACCCAGGAAAGGGACCTGAGAAGCAGGGTGTGGAGGACAGAGACTGGTATAGATCTGGGAAGTGTGGGGGCGGGAAGTTAAGAGAGCCTGGCCAAGCGACACTCCTTGGGCCTGTCCAGGGCTGTGCGCTCTTGCTAAGCAGGGTCAGGCCCCGGTCAGGACTTGGAGAGCTCCAGACACTGGGGATGGGGGTGGGGGCCCACTGCTTCCCCCTCCATTGGCCTGGAGACTTGCAGTGAACTGCTCTCCCCTTTCCTTCTCCTCTATCCCACTCTCCACCCTCCACCTGCCTCCTGCGGAATTGGAGAGAGATGAGGAAATAGGGAAAATGGGAGAGGAGAGGGGTGATGGGGACCAAGATGGAGGGAGGTAGAGGCAAAGGAGAAGGGGAAAAGAGGCCAGCGAAGGAAGAGAGAAACCACACCACACACACTTGTCTGACAACCACATGCCCCTTCTCCCCCCACACAAAGCCCCCTCTCCCAACAGTCCCCTCTTCCAATGCCGCCACCACAGAAACCTCCCAGGCTCTGGGTCTCTGCCCTGAGTTCAGCAGCCCAGAGACTCCCTGGGGCAAAATGTCTGGCCCCTCTCAGATACCTTCCCACTTCAGCAGCCAGAAAGTGGCAAGAAGAGACAAGCCTCCCAGTCCTCAGTCTCATGGTTGGGGGGAGCCTTTTAGGGAGGGGAGATCAGGGACTCACCCCCACCCGGTCTCTCTGCCCCTGCCCCTCCTCAGGATGTGCCTTCCTGACATACTGTGCCCGCGATTCAGCCCTGAAGGCCCAGAGCGCCCTGCACGAACAGAAGACGCTTCCAGGGGTGAGTCCCATATTTGTAGGGCCAGAGGGCTGAGAAGGGCCCTAGAAAGGGCAGGGGGCTCACCACCTTCCTGAGACATGGAGCTCATTTTCTACCTCCTCTCATCACCAGGAAGGTCCCCTCTCCTTCTAACACCCCTCTTTCTTGCTAGAGATGCATTCATTTCTTCTACCTGGAGAGAAGGAAGACAGCGATTAGCAGAGCAAATGTGACCTTTGTAAGGAGCAACCTGCTCGTGGGGCAACACAGAGAGAGAGAACTTAGCTGGTTGGGAGGCGTGGGGACAGACTCTGGACACCAAGTGTGTGGCAAAGTAAGCAGGAAGCACCCAGGCACTCTTGTGGCTCTGAGGGTGGGATATCTGGCTGTGACATGGACAGCTGGTGCCTGCTGGACTAGCATCTCTGAGCGGGCTTCTGAGCTCTGACAGACTCACCTCGTGTCTTCTCGGAAGAGCTTTGGGCATCAGGGTGGAGCAGGGCCTGGGTGGGCCTGAGCTGGGGGGCAAGCAAGGGCAGGGGCAGACATCATTGCAGAGGATCAGGCCTGACCCCCAAAGGGTGCCCAGGTCAGCAGGGGTGCCCTCTGACATGGCCTCTTTCCTGAAAAAGTCAGCTCTTTTTCTCTTCTTCTGAGACAGCCTTGCAGATTGCCCCAGGCCTGGACTGGCAGCGATAGAGAATCTCAGGATGCCTCCATCCAGGCAGCCTGGGGGTGGGGAAAGGATGTGCCATTTTATTCCGCTGTCTCTGTGCTTCTGTTGTCTCCCACCCCCTGAGCCCCAGGACTGAGAGCTAACCCCGTCCATCCCTTCAGTAAACATTTGCTGAGCACAGCCTGGGTGCTGGAGACACACGTGTCACAGCCTCTAGCCCTCCCCCCATGTGGGAAATGGAGAAAAACGCTGATTCTCCATCCCTTCCTGGGCGGGAAATAGACAAAACAGATGGGCAAAGGGAGGGGGCATCCAGGAACATCAGAACCACTTCACCCACTCCCAGCTTCCAACCTTCAGAGGTCTAGGACCCACCCCCTCTGTGGCCCTCAACCCTTGAATATTGCCCGGAGAGCAAAGCCCGCCACCCGCCTGGCTCTCACCCCTCCGTCTTGTCCTAGTTGGTGGCAAGCCAGCCAGAACAGCCCTGGCCCATGGAATTAAGGATCTGTGCATGCGTGTGTGTGAGCAGGCTCAGGATCCAGGGAGCCTGTGTGTGCGCGTGCGTGTGCACATGTGTGCACGTGCGCCCGCCAGCCTGGCTGTGTGGGTGTGGGCACACGCATCCCTGGGAAGCCTGGTTTCCATCACGTCACGTCTCAACTTTCCTTTCTTCCCTTTTCTCTGTGGAGACCCCTGACAAATCAGTAGTTTTCATCTCCGTCGCCACGTCTCGTCTTTTTCTGTCTCGCTAGCCGGGCATCTGCCCTGGGTCGGCCCCCTCCAGCTGCCTGCATGCTCAGGCAGGGCTCCAACTGTCCGGGTGTGGAAAGGCTCTGCCTCCCCTTCCTGGAAACAAACAGGCCCAGGGTGGGAGGTGAGGGAGAAGGGTACCTGGTTAATGAGTGTCTAGCCCTGCCCCTGAGCCAGCTCCCAGGTGACGCTGAGGCCTCCACTTTGGCCTTTGCCTCAGGGGACAGGATCCAGATTGGCCTGACAGAGCCTCTAGTATAGGACATGGGCGGGGGGAGGGAGGGAGGGGGGCCCATCCTCCAAGGGGACCCACGTGCTAGGGGCTTGGGGGAGCAAATCAGGGCAGTCTAGGGGAGCAGATGTCTGTGGCCAGGCTCTGCCTGACCCTTTGTATCCCCCAGGTCTTTTCTCTGCCTCCTGCCTTCCTGGCAGCATTGTTTCCTCAAACAGTCTCGGCTGTTTAGTGTGCCAGCTCTGTGGGAAGTTCTTCCTGCTGTCTAATCTCCCTCCACACCCTCCTAATACAGGCTTTTTTTTTTTTTTTAAGATTTTATTTTTAAGTAATCTCTACACCCAACGTGGGGCTCGAACTCACAACCCCGAGATCAAGAGTCACATGCTCCACCCACTGAGCCAGCCAGGTGCCCCAAAACAGGCTCTTTTTTCATGGGGGCATTTAGCTCTCTCTCCTTTCTCCCCATCTCTGTCACCCCGGAATCTGCAAGGTGCCACCACATTAGGGTGATGCTTCGGCTGCAGACAGGAAGAATGGAGGCTGGGCCTGTGGCTGTCAAGCCCCGTTTCCTTTTCTCTCCCCTGATCGGTCGCAGGAGGGGCTCAGCCACAGTCCCCTGGATTCTCCCTGCCCAGAGGGTGTGGCCTCCTGGAGGTGGTGGTGGGAGGGAGCCAAAATCCCACTCTGGGGACGTGGGCCCTCCCTGTCGGCTTGCTGTTGGGCCAGTGAATTCTGGCCCCGTGGAAAGGACCCGTGTGTGGTCTGGGACACCGGGTGGAAGGGAGTCCGGAGCCAGGGGTGAGAGAGCAGCAGGCCTCTATCCCCAGGAGAATTAGATTTTCTGGAAATATAAGCTCTTCCTGGCAGTGGGGTCTTTGCTATTGGTGAGAAGGATGAGGGCCTTATGAGTGACCAAGTCGTTGGGGAGTGGTCTGAGTGCTACTTGGAGTATAAATAGCCTCTTCTTCTTTGGGAGGCCCTCGGGAGGGCTTATCATCTGGCTGATGGTGGCTAGGGAAGAGAGGCGCCCGACTCCGGGTTGCCAGGTAAACAGGGCCCAGCTGGACTCAAGGGAGGGGGCAGGTGTGCCCAAGCTGAGCTAACAAAGACCGAGCTTCCCACAGGAAGGTGCCAGGCCAAGAAGGAGAGCCTGGGCCTGGGTCACTGAGGGCCACTGAGGGAGGCTGGCTATCTGTAGGGGAGCGAGGGGAGCCTTCTGTCAACGTGGTCTGCACTGTGGCCTGTGCGCTTGCGTGTGTCTTTGTGTGAATCCCTATCAGCTGTGGATATTTATTGAGGTGCTATTTTTGTGCCTGGAAGCCCGTGCAGCAAGGGAATGGCATCCTTTCTCTCTGGGTCGCAGGTTCCCCACCCTCGATTAGAACCGCAGATCCCTAGGGGCATTTTGGGAAGGGGTTAGTGTCAAGTAAAGAATTCCCTGATGCTGTGGAAAGACCCTGATTCGGATTCTACCTCTTCCGTAGGGGGTGTGGCTGGTGCTGAGGTGCCCGTGGGGCACCTCCTGATTACTTTACAGAGAGGAGGAGGGTGCAACACTGAGAGCTCTGGGCAGCTAACCCCCACCCCGTGCACACACCTCTCTCTCTCTCTCTCTCTTTCTCACACACACACACACACACACACACACACAAGCTCCTGAGGAGATTGAACCTCCATGGGATAATCCCAGATTGGTGGAGGATAAAGCTGGGAGCAGATTGGCTGGAGGATTTGGGTGACTGTTACCCACCTCCCCCCAACCAGCTGCTCTCGGATCCATAAATGGGGGTGGGGCAGGACAGGAGTGTCAGCTGAGGTGGGGCTTAGGTTTGATCCAGGGCTGGGGATACCTCACCAGCAGAGTCCTGTCAGACTGACTGGAATGGCCTGATACCAGGGAGGGTCTGGTGTGAGAAGGGGCAAGGGGCAACTATCAATCCTGCACTTCTCTGTGTGAAGTGATGACACACAAGATCCCCAAAAGCTGGAACACTAGAGCTGAGGGTAACCTGACTCACCACCGCCTGATCTGCCCCACTATTTTACAGATGAGAACATTGAGGCCCTGAGGAGAGAAGTGACTTGTCCAAGGTCACCCAGCTAGTGAGTGGTAGGGCCAGTCCCTGAACCCGGGTCTCCTGACCCCCAGTCCAGTACCTTGCCTGAGGATACCCGTGGCCCCCCTCAGAATGTTGATAAATGGTTTCTTTTGTTTAATATCTATTTTTGGTCACTGGAGCTAGGATGCCCCCTCAATAGCAAAATATTTTCAGACACGAAATCCTGAGTGCTTCCACTCCCTCCAGTTCCGAAGATGCTCCCCGCTAGTTAAGGAAATCAACCTGCAGAAGTCACTGCTAAGTCCCCTCACCAGACAAGAACGTGGAGAGTGGAACTGGGGGGTGTCTGCATTTCCACTGGAGACTGAACAAAGGGAGATGCTGCAGGAGTGAAGAGAAGGGAGAGCTCTGGAGGACTTCAGGGTACAGGGAGAATGTCAAAAGAGCACGGGACAGCAGTTCCTCCTTCGGAGCCCTCTCAGCTGTGAGACACCAAGGATTTGATTTGGAGGAGGAAGGCAGAGGAAGGGACAGTGTGGCCCCAGCAGAGCCTGCTCAGCGCGAATCAGGAAGCTTGTCCTGGGCCCCTCCCCCACCTCCCAGTCCCCACCAAATCCTCCACCCCCAGCATACCCTGTTCTCACCCCCCCACACTCCTTCGCCGGGTGTGTGGAGCAGCAGAAGTGATGACGTCACCACGGTCGCCAGGGCGACAGGAGGGATAAATCAGGCTGAGTGGGCGGTTGCCATGGCTCGCATTCTCCCGTTGCCACGGAGACTGGGCATCTGCTCCCTTTGTGCTGCCCGAGTGCCTTCCCCCTGGGGTCAAGGGGTGTAGGGGGGCAGATAGAGAAGCAGACACACCTCTCGGGGTCAGAAGGAAGTCGGGGCATATGTGGGGTGTCCCTGGGTCGACAGTCCTCCTTGGGGCTGCTTATTGGAGTGGCCTCTGTTGCGCCTACTTTGCAAAATTGAGGCAGCTTTTGCTGAATAGCCCCTTGGCTGGGCTCTGTCTCAGGACCCAGGTCCTATGGGAAGTTCCATTCTCCCCCTAAAGCCGGCATCACTTATCCCTGGCCAAGTCATCTGGGGCCTCACCGGAGCCTGGAGCTGGCCCCAGGAGCATCCTCCTCTACATCTTCACCTTCCACTGCCTCTAATCCCCTCGGGTCCTAATCCTAAACAAGATTAGGCCCATCCCTTCCTTCCCATCAGCAGTTTAGGGCCTGGGGTTTACTCCCTCTAGCCTCTCTGCAGGTCCCGGCCTGGGGAGGGCTCCTGGGGGTTCAGAGGAGGTCCCCAGCAGTTGCCTTCTCTTCTCTCCTTTTAGATGAACAGGCCGATCCAGGTCAAGCCGGCCGACAGCGAGAGCCGAGGAGGTAGGTGCTGTACCTTTGGACTTTGGATTCAGGCCCAGGGCTTCGAGTAGCTGAGGGGCAGCCTCTCTTGAGGAAGAAAATCTGAGAATTCCAAAGGGTTCCTGGTCAAGGTGGGGATTGAAGTCAGTGTGGTCAGAGGGGATGTCATCCAGCCCATTGTAGAGATGGCAAAACTGAAGCCCAGAGTAAAGTGCAAGCCCTTCAGGAACTGGACTGAGCCCTCTATGTAACTGTACCCCATTTCCCCAAACATCACCGGTATCATATGTTAGAAGCCTTAGTCCCAGGGTGGGGAGTGCCTGGACCTCCAGGGAGTTGCTGAAGGTGAAGGGCAGGATTTCTGCCTGTCCCAAGCGGGAATAGAGTTGGTAAAGCAGCCAGGGCGCCCTGAACATGCTCCTCCTGTGCCTTACCTCCCAGAAGACCGGAAGCTCTTTGTGGGGATGCTAGGGAAGCAGCAGACAGATGAGGACGTCAGGAAGATGTTCGAGCCTTTTGGGACCATAGACGAGTGCACTGTGCTCCGGGGGCCAGACGGCACCAGCAAAGGTACCCAGTCGCTACCCCTTCCCCAACCGGCCCTTCTGGCCTTCCCGCTCCTCTCCCACTGGCTTCCCGGCAACGGGGACAGTGGGGGCCCTTGAGGGTGAGCACTCACCCTTTCCTCCTTGCTCTTGGATGCTGTAGGCTGCGCCTTTGTGAAGTTCCAGACCCACGCCGAGGCCCAGGCGGCCATCAACACCCTTCACAGCAGCCGGACCCTGCCGGTGAGCCCCCCTCACATTCACATTTCAGATGACATCTCCCCACCTCTGGCCCCTATCCCTATCCCTCACATCCAGTCCGCATGCCCTGCCCTCCTCCCTGGCCTCCTCCACCCCTCAGGCTCTCCATCTCCTGTCTCTTCCCCCACCTTCCCATACCCCCCACCCTCACTGGCTGGGCGCCAGAACACTTGCTTAGAGGCCGCACGTGCCCTCCGCACATTAGCAGTGGGTCAACCGACTGTACTCGTGGAGGGCTCTCCAGCAGGGCAGAGTTCTCAGATGGAACTAGCTGATTCTGAAGCTCCCTCAGCAGAGGCTGGGCATTTAGCAGGAACTTGGTCAAAAGGATGCAACACTGAACAGAGAACTGCATTCTAGATTCCAGGATTCTACAACACTCTCTGCAAATGTTCTTGGGTTTGGTTTTTATTTAGTGCAAGGTAGTATGAAAACTTGAGGCTTCATCCTCCGAGCACACTGTGAGGTTTAGGGTGCGGGGGTAGGAGTCACGGTGCGGGGGCTGGGGTGGCTGGCCAGCACCACCAGCCTGGGATTAAATATTCTCTGTGGCCCTTCCAACCTGGGGATAATTTCCGGCTCAGAATCCTCACAGAAAAGCCAGGGATGCCCTTTGGATGCCAGTAGGCCTTTCCCTTTTCAAGCACATGCCTTCGGGTTTCTCAACTTTTTCTAGTCTCTTGCACGTCCTGGCACAGGGGGAGGCTGGGATTAAAATCTTCCCGTTTGACAGAGGCACTACGATGGCTGCCCTCCAAAGAGGCCAAGCCTGGAGGGGTGGAACTGAGGCCAGGCCCTGAGGGCTCTGGGGAGGAGAGATCCCGACTCTGTCCCTCTAACCACATGCGTGGCCCCTGCCCAGGGTGCCTCATCCAGCCTGGTGGTGAAGTTTGCTGACACGGAGAAGGAGCGAGGTCTCCGCCGAATGCAGCAGGTGGCTACCCAGCTGGGCATGTTCAGCCCCATCGCCCTGCAGTTTGGAGCCTACAGCGCCTACACCCAGGCCGTGAGCACTGACCCCTGGGTGCTGGGCCTGGCCCATCCCCGCCTCCTCCTGGCCTCCAGGACCTGTCCCCACCCTTCCAGTGCCAAGGCCCAGGGCTGGGAGGGGAACCCGCCCCGCCCTGCCAGCCACCCCCTCGGGCTGGGCACAGGGGCCCTGGCCCCACTCTCCTCTCTTCCCCTTCCCCCAGCTGATGCAGCAGCAGGCGGCCCTGGTAGCGGCTCACAGTGCCTACCTCAGCCCCATGGCCACCATGGCTGCCGTGCAGATGCAGCACATGGCCGCCATCAATGCCAATGGCCTCATCGCCACTCCCATCACCCCATCCTCAGGTAAGGCCCCGGCGAGGCGGGCTGGGCTGGGTGTGAATGGGACAGGTCAGAGGAGCTGCTGCCCGGGGTGTAGGAGGGTGGGGGGGTGGGACACAGGGCACTGCTCAGGGAAGCCAGAGGGTCTGGAAGGGGCTCAGGGGTGAGAGAGTGGCCTGCTTCCTCCCTTCTGCCTGCAGACTTGCTGACTGGTTCTCTGCATTCGTGTGTGTGTGTGTGTGTGTGTGTGTCCCCGCTTCTCTGCTCTGTCTCTGTCGCTTTCTCCTCCCTAGGAACCAGCACCCCTCCTGCCATCGCCGCCACGCCCGTCTCGGCAATCCCTGCTGCCCTGGGCGTCAACGGCTACAGCCCGGTGCCCACCCAGCCCACCGGGCAGCCTGCCCCTGATGCTCTCTATCCCAACGGGGTTCACCCCTACCCAGGTGGGGGTCTCTGCCTGCCCCCGCTCTCTCCCCAGCAACTATCAAAGCCGCCGCTGCCATTGCCCGCAGAGAGCCGTGGCGCCCCTTCCCTCTCCAGGCCTCGGGGTGATAAGCTGCTTTCTCCTGCTCTGTCATCCTTGGGCAGGGATGCTCCTGCCCGTTCTCAGCCAGGGAAGCTGAGGCTTAGAGAAGCCCAGGGTTTGCACAGCCAGTCACAGACTCCACGCTCTGCCCTCTCCCCGCGGCTCTGGGCCTTTGCGCGCTCTCCCGTCACACCCCGTGCCCTGTGAGGCTGTCCTCCCCACCTGCCTGGCCTCTCCTCTGCGTCCTGCCCCACCCTCACAGTCGGTGCTGCTCTCCCCAGCCCAGAGCCCCGCGGCCCCCGTGGACCCCCTGCAGCAGGCCTACGCGGGGATGCAGCACTACACAGGTGAGGAGCCCAGGGCCCCCCCTGCCACCCCGGACGGGAGGGGCGGCGTGGGACCGAGGCTGGGCTGCCAGGCGCCCCGCCCTGCCAGCCACCCCCTCGGGCTTCCTGACGTTAGGGGCAGTGCACCCAGAGTTCAAGGCGGCTCCTTCTCTGACCCCTCTCAGCCCTGTCCATCCCTGTCCACCCCGGGCTGCTGGCCAGAGGGCCCCGGGGGCCGGGCGAGTCTCGGGACCCACACTAGCTCTCTGCTCTCCACCCCGCAGCAGCCTACCCAGCAGCCTACAGCCTGGTGGCGCCCGCGTTCCCGCAGCCTCCCGCCCTGGTCGCCCAGCAGCCTCCACCTCCTCCCCAGCAGCAGCCGCAGCCGCCGCAGCCGCAGCCGCAGCAACGGGAAGGTGCGGCCTGGGCGCCCTCCTGCCAGCCCAGAGCCTTCCGGGACAGGAGCACCCTTGCCCTGGGCTGGGGACTCCCGGTCGCCTGCTCGCAGCCTGCCTCTGGCCCCATGTGCGGGGAGAAAGCGAGTGGGGATGAGGTGTCTGGTGCCCTGGCCTGCACGCTGGGGGCTGGGATGGGAGGGTCTGCCCCAGGCCTGCTTTCCGTGGGGCGCTTGCCCCTGAGTGCTTCCCAATCACTGGGCTCCTCCTCTGTCTCTGCTACCACCCAGGCCCTGACGGCTGCAACATCTTCATCTACCACCTGCCCCAGGAGTTCACGGACTCAGAGATCCTCCAGATGTTTGTCCCCTTTGGCCACGTCATCTCAGCCAAAGTCTTTGTTGACCGGGCCACCAATCAGAGCAAGTGTTTTGGTAAGAATATGATGATCCAAAAGATAAAATACAGCACATTTTTGCCTATGGACAAGGTTTGAGACATTTGAAGGCATTTATGGTCACAGTGGGCCCAAACTTTGAAATCCAGATTGTCCAAGAGTCAGAAAGAGCCTTTCTTACACCCTCGGCATCCCGTACCAGCTGCTGTCCAGGCCCAGCTCTTCCTCCAAAAACTGCAGCTTTACCTTTTCTCCTTGAGCACTGGTCAAATTCATGCTCCACGAGGTCTGGAAGAGGCTCAGGAACGGGATGTTTGGTTTTCAAAAGGAAGGCTTAGGGAGTGGAGTCTTTTGGCTTTGTGTCTAAAAGCTGCTTCAAGGGAGAAGGAGCCTTGTCCTCCCTGCTTGAGAAGTCATGAAGGGCCAGAAGTGGTGTTTTCAGAGTTATCCAGGCTGAGGAAGGGGCTGCCCTTTAAAGAGCGCTGGAAAGAATGTCCTAGTGCATGTGAGTGGCAGGACTGCATTCATTAACTCAACCTATCAATCAGCAGCTACCCATCGAATGCCTACTGTGTGCCAGGCATTCAGGATCCCGGGAGGAAGTAGGGTGGTGCCGGGGAACCAAAGAGCAGGTTCTGGCCCTCAGCACAGGCAAGTGAAGTGGGGTTGGGCTGGGTCTTATGCCCCTCTCACCTCAGGCTTTGTGAGTTTCGACAATCCGGCCAGTGCGCAGGCTGCCATCCAGGCCATGAACGGTTTCCAGATTGGCATGAAGCGCCTCAAAGTCCAGCTAAAGCGGCCTAAGGATGCCAACCGGCCCTACTGAGGGCCCCCAGGTGGGTCCTGTTCTCATCCTGTGACCTCTTAAGCTCCCTCACACTGAAGCCAGGGCCCTCACTTGGACTGCCCTCCCACCCCCCACCCCCGTTCCCCCAGCCTCAGGGATGCCCACCCCACCCCCACCCCTGACTCTGGGCACTTGAAGCAGGGATCTGGTATAGCTCCTTCCTTATGCTGTGTTTCAATCACCCGAGTCATTCTCTCTCTCTCTCACACACATATACATACACATGCGTGTGCACGTGTGCACGCGCGCACACACACACACACACACACACACACAAACTGTGACCCCAGAGAGAGCCAAGTCTGTCTAGATCTGTGTCCACTCCCCAGGTCTTCCTCAGTATCTGGTCTCGTTTGTCTGGTCAGTGTCCATGTGTTTGTGTGTCTCTCTCTTTTTGGTTTTCCTTTGGGTCAGAGTGGAATTAGGGGAGTAGAGTTGGGGAAGTAAGGGGGCTGGTACAGGATACTGGAGGGTTCTAGAATCATGGCTCCTGGAATATCTATCCTCCTGAGAGGTGGGGATATCAGACCCTCAGTGCCCTGGATTCCAGGTAGTATAGACCCTGGACTCTGATGCAGTATAGGCCCATGGGACAGTGGAGAGTGCACAAAACAGACTGGGGGAAGTCCAAGCTTCAGGCCTCCCAGGAGAAGCTTCAATTTAGGTGGAGAAGGCCAAAATGCTGGACTGCCTGAATTTCACTAAATGGGTCCCCTCCGCCCCATTGCCACCACCACCCTAGCCTCATGGCCACAGAGCTGTGAGCTTTGGTGACTTTTGTGTTTAATCTCCTTTGGACCAAACCCCTGAAAAAACACAACCCAAGAACAATACCCACATTTTCTGTTTCTCCCCCTTTCCCCCCCAATCCTGGCTGCTTAACTCCCCCCACCCTGGGGGCCCCCCCAGCCCAGGGCCCGTGTTCATTGTCGGCCGAAGCCCCCATCCCCGGACCCCTGCTCCGGGCCCCTGTAAGTTGCATGGAACGAGCGTGTTGTCTTTGGAGCCGATTGTTTGTTATTTGGGGAGGGGGCCGCGGAGGGAAGCGCCCCTCAGCCCAGGGTCAGGGCCGGGGGCAGCTCGCGGGATGTGCTTGGTCAACAGTGGTTGGTGACTGTGGTCTGTGTTCTGTGCCTTTCTCTCTTGCTTTCTTTGTTCCTTTCTGAAAAGGAATGAGAGCACTCTCTAGGGGCTGGGGGTCTCAGCCCTCAAGTCTGCAGCCCTAAGCCCAGCCCCAGGTCCTAGCCTGGCCACCTTGCTCTTCCTCCAGGTGTCTGTCTGTCTGCTGCCCCTTTTCCTCCTTTCTCTTAGCTATCTCTGCCTGCCTGCCTGTTGTCTCACTCCTTTGCTTTGTCCCCTCCAGTCCCTGTCACCATATCTTCCAGCCTTTGTTTCTCTCACGGGCTGTGTGAATATCTCCTTCTGCATATCCTTTGGTTTCTTATATCATGGGCCCTCTCCCTCCCGTCTCCTCCATCATTGCCCCTTGTCCAACAGCTGTGGGGCTCCGTCTGGACTGAGGCCTTTCGGATGACCTGTCTTCCCCAGGCGGCCCCATCCTATCCTGCGTCAGCCAGCCCAGCTACCTCTTCCCTGGCAGGGCCTATGACCTGCACTGGCTGTGTCTTCCCCACAGCTTCACCCATGTCTCCTTCCTTCACAGGTCTGGAGACACCAGAGGAAGGGGCACCACACCCCTCTCCCCACGTCTGGTCCCAGCCCTCTCTGCACACCTGCCCGGGTCTCGATGGGGCTCTGGGGCAAAAGCTGCTTCACAGCCCTGGGGGAACAGGACACTGGCCCACTCCCACCACCCCGCCCCTCCTGAAGGGCCTGTTTCCTCCCAGGTGCCCTTTTGGCCTTTGTGAGGGAGCAAGGGACAGGCTCAAAGGCTCCGGGGTATCTGCCTTCTGCTGGGGCTCCTGTGGTGACCTTCTGTACCCAGCTTTCACACTTGCCTCCCCCACCAGCGGGCCTGTGGCCCCCGGGAGGGCAGAGGGGCCTCCCACAAGCTCCCCACCTCACCCTCACCCCGGCCTCTTCCCCACATTAGGGGTTTCTCAGAAGCTGGTTCTCACACTCCCTGCCACCCTCAGCTAGAGGTAGGATATCCCTGAACCCTGGGCTCCCAGCCCTAAAACTCACTGCCTCCCCCATGGGCCCCCTCTAAGGAGGGTGTGGGGGAGCCCTGAGGGCTGCCTCTCCACCAGTCAGCCACAGAGACCCTCCTCCTTTCATGAGGAAAAGACCTCCCCCGAACCCCTAAAAATGTTTACAGTCTCTGCTGGTCCCCTCCGTGTAAATACCACTACCACCCGTGCGTTATCCAGCCCGGCCCGGCCCGGACGCTGCCATCTCTCTTTCTGGGAGTTTAGACAATGTTTCCCTTGGAGTTTTTCTCTCTCTTGATTTCTCCCTTTGCTTTGGGGGTAACTGGGTATTTGGGAGGAGGGGTGTGGGGAGGGTTACAGGGGTTTATTACCTGATCATTTTCTTTAGGAAGAGGTTTTAGGGGAAAGAAACGGGTGGGGGTGGGAGTGGTAAGGGGAGATTGGGGAGTCCGTTTCAGACACTTCTCTATGCTTAACTTATTTATTTATTGCATTTTACTTTTAAAGAGTTGGTCTTTTCTGTCTAAATAAAGAAAAAAGTTTAAAAGCATCAAATAAGAGTCTTGGAAAGTTGTGGGGAGGGGATTTTGCATACTGCGGAGGGGACGAAGGGAGGAGGTTTGGGAGAGAGACCTGTTAGGAGGGTCCAAGACCTTTGAGGGGTCCAGGCCTTGACCATGGCTTCATGATCCCATTCTTCCACCCTTCCTTGAGGCTTAATCCGGGAATGCTCTGCAGCACTAGGCACAGAGGGAAGAAAGCAGGTCAGCAGGCCTCTCTTGTATCCAGCCCTGTCCCTCTGAAGGCTGGGGACTTCAGTCTCATGTTCCTGACCTCCATTTCTCCCTTGTTGGTGGGGGTGAGCTGTCTCTGCACCTACCAGTGGGGATACAGGGAGCTAAGCTTTTGCTCTGTGATTCTGTTACAGGCCCTAAATGTACATTTCCTCATTTAACCTCCCAACAACTCTGTGAGGCGGGACACAATTTTATAGACAGGTTAAAAAGGGCTTGGGAGGGTAATTGACTTATCCATAATCACAAAGCTACCAAGGGGATGGCTGCAAGAAGGAAGCCCTATATGTCAGACTCCAAAGCCCATGATTCTCTCATCTAGCAGGCTCAACTACCTGGTCTTTGACCCGAGGCAATGATCCCAACAAGTACCAAGCAGGCTGTCACAGCGAGTCCCATCAGCAGAAGGTGGACTGCATAAGTCCTGAGGTCCCTCCGATTTGGTTCTTAGATTCTTCTCTGTGAACTACTTTAGGGCTGGGTTCAGGGGGCTCACACAGGGGTAGTGTGTGACTTCACAGCATCTAGGCCACTTGCTTTTAGCAGCAACCTGCTACCCCACCCTCATTATGCCCCCCCACTTTAAGCTTGCTCACCTTCCAGCCCAGCCAGCCTTAGGCCAGAGCTGTTCCACCAGCGCACAAGGATGTGTGACTCCTCACCACCCACTCCAACCTCAGCCCCGTACTTTGGCCTTCTCTTAAACTGCCCCAAACTGAGAGTAGTACAAAGAGAAGCAACATGTGAAGTGCAATAGAAACATACCTGTGGATATTGTTTCAGGGAAAACAAGTCTCTTAGATTGGCAGAGTCCAGGGATGGGGCCTTACTCAGAAGGAAGAGAATCCAGGCAGGAGCATCTGAAATCTCGAATATATGGGTGTGTGTGTGTGTGTGTGTGTGTCTGTGTGTGTGTCTGTGTGGTAACAGACACGCATAAGTGTGTGTAAGGACAGCAGGAGTTGGTATCAACACCAGGAATTTTCCCTTGTACTGTCTCGCTGTGGCCTCACCGCAGTTTCTGGGTCAGGACAGAAAGATGGAAGGTGTATTTGAGACCAAAGAGCATCTCCCAGAGTGACATACTGATTGGTGGGTTCTCCTGGGATGCAGGAGTTGGGAGGCAAAAGGACTCGGAAGTCTCCTCCTCCTGGTATCCCCCCTGATCTCAGGCAACCCCTCACCAAACACTGAAGAATCCTTATTGTCACTGCTCACGGCTTGCCCTTCCCTGCAAGGAGAAGGAGCTCCAAAGGAGCCAGATTTTCTCCAGAGAAGCAGTAGATACAAGTAAAGTTGAATGATGAAGAGGGAGACACAGAGGGGTCTTTTGGGGGGAAACAAAACATTTCAGGGACAGGGATTCTCCAGGTCCTTTTTAAAAATTATTTTAGGGGCGCCTGGGTGGCTCAGTCGTTAAGCGTCTGCCTTCAGCTCGGGTCCTGGGATCGAGCCCCGCATCAGGCTCCCTGCTCGGCGGGAAGCCTGCTTATCTCTCTCCCACTTCCCCTGCTTGTGTTCCCTCTCTCACTGTGTCTCTCTCTCTGTTAAATAAATAAAATCTTTAAAAAAAATAAAAATAAAAATTATTTTAATCCCAGTATAGTTAGCAGTGTTATATTAGTTTCTGGTGTACAATATAGTGATTCAGTAATTCCATACATCACCCAGTGCTCATCATCTCTAGGGACTTTGATGGCAAAACGTAGGATCCTTGGAGACAGAAAAGGAAGCTCTGAACTTGTATCTTGCATAAAAACAGATTTCTTAGGCATCATATTAGCTTCAAATATAGTAGGAAGGGTATAAAGGAGGGTAGTTCTGTTAGCTCCCGAAGTTCACTACCACCTCTTCTGAGCAGGGGGGGTCTGAGCAGTAATAAAATGGGAGAGCAGAAGAAATAAGAAATGAGGACAGTTGGATACCCCAATTCAGACCAAGCAGGATGAAACTCAGCTGCTTCTTCCAATATGATCAAGTTACTGTTCCAGTGTTAATGGCAGCATAAAGAGAAGGGAAAAGGAAAAGAAATTCTTAAGGCAAAAGAGTGGAGCTGACAGATTAATAGCAGGGATTGGGAGGAGCCTTCCATTTATAGAAATGAAAACAGACATTTAGGAAAATATCCTCCATTAGGGGGGCTCCAGGGATGAGAGTGTGGCTGGGGAAAGCCCTGGATAATTCTTCCTCCAATGCATCCCCATGCCCTGGCCATATTTTGAGAACTTAGAAATGGACAAACGTCAGGCAAGGTGTTTCCATTTCCTCAGCAGAGACCCTGCACAGCCCATCCGACTTGCAGGGCTTCCTTGGTCTTTTCACTCTCCTGCTAAAATGTCAAAGCCTTCGCAGTCTTGGCTTCTAGTATTTGTGACTGCAGGCATTTCCACTTGCGGCCAAGACTCACTCTCTTCTCTGAGTCTGACAACTTGAGTCGCCCTGAGCCAAGCATCTGGTCCTTCGAAGATTCCCATTCTCTGGGCCTTCTCTGGGTCTACTTCCCTGAGTAATCAGGCAGCTTCCTCTTGCCCCCCACAAATGGGGTCTCCCTCCAATATACTGCATCCTCTCATCCACTTGATGAGAATGACTCCCAGCTGTGTGTTTCTAATTGAACTTTTGTCCTGAACTCAGTCTGGGAGTGCCTTCCTCCCTCAGTCTTCCTCATAAGTATCTAGCACCACTATTCACTGTCTGACGCAATCCAACTGCAAAGCCCTACTTGTCCTCTCTCTCAAATATATTGTTGACCTACACACATCTGTCTTTCCATCTCCATGGCCACAAAGTCCAAAGTCACCCTCATACCACCAGAGCCCTCTGGTGTCCTCATGTGTCTCTGTGGTTCCCTTCCCGCCCTCCTACAACCTGTTCTTCATAGAAGCCTTCTACAAATCCATTCACAGACAGATGCTGAGTCCATTCTCCACCTTGTTTACCACCGTATCCCCATCACCCTCAACAGTGCCCAGAACATTAGAAGGTGCTCAACAAATAATTAAGAAGTAACTGCTGGATGTCTATATATCTAGATTTCTCACCCATGCTTAAATCATAATAGGTCCAAAGCTAAAACATTTTCTCCCTGTTTCAACTCTTAAATATTTCCATTTTCTAGCCACCTAGACATGAAACCTCAGGAGTCTTTTACTCCTGACACATGCATTCAATGTTATTAAATCATGAAAGATTTTACTTCCACAATTTTTTTCTCACATCCATATCCTTCCTTTCAATTATCACTGCCTCCACTTACCAACTAATCATAACAGTGTCCTAATTGAGCCTTCTGTGTGTATTCTAAAGCACCAGTTTCTAAGCTGCAGCTCATTAAAAAAACCTTTTCTTTTAAATGGAGAACACCTCACCCTGGCATTCAAGGCTCTTCAAACCTCATCTTCCATCTTATTCCTACACATCCCTAAGTTCTAATCAAATAGGACTATTCATTGTTCATCTGGACAGGTTTGATCCTTCGCCTCCCCCCATGGCTTTTCATTCCCAATTATAAGTGTCAGGCACATAACAGCTCAATAAACTTTGTGAAAAACCTTCTTGTTGAAATCCTGCTCATCCTAAATGGTTCATCTTAAACGCCACTTTCTTCATGAAGATTTCCTTAGCTGCTTTCATCCAGAGGTCTTTTTTTCCCTCTCTTCTTCCTAGTCCTTATGGCACTTCAACCTTCCACTGCCGTGTATCATGTCATTCGTAAATCTCTCAGTTCTCTGCTGGGCTGAAGGCGGCAACAATGGCTCTTCCTTTGCCTTTGTATCTGCTGTTGTATGGAACAGGATGCCCTGCGCATGGCAGATAGCCAATCAATGTTTGTTTACTTAAACTTCTGTAATTCAACTCTGGGATTCCACTTTTTACTTCTCTACAGATTCTTTCCTTGTTAAAGAAAAAAGAATTATTCCCCCATTATCAGATTTGTCAGATCCCAATTATTTAATGCTGATGGCTGAGTGAATGAGACCCAGAACAAATGTCTCTCCCCAAACTGCCAAAAGAAATGTCAAACTAGTTCTTGCTTTTATAGCCTTCAATCAAGGAGCAAAAGCATATGGTCAGGGGTTAAAAAAATAAGAAAGGTTTACAAAAATAACAAAATATCTGACCTAACGCAAATGCTGAGCTTTGCACAGAGAGGAGCAGGTACTCTTTGGAGTAGGTCATTAGGCCACAGCACCTGGGATTCCTCTGTAAAAACAAAGTACATCCAGGACCACCTTTATTCTCAGGGGTGTGGGCAGAGGAAGGAATACAACCACCCAGAGTGCCTACTATTATGCATTATTATTGTTGTTGTTATATTAGGTTCAGATTCAGGAGATCAGTCTCCTGAGGTATTTGTAAAATGAAATAGCAGATCATGTTGCTGGGGTAGGGGGACAGTGCTAAGATGTGTCCCAAGGGCTTTGCTAGGCTCTATCTGAGTAAGGCTGAGGGAGAGGAGTCCTGTGAGTTTTACCATGGATTTGGGGGGAGGGGGGACTGGCACAATCAACTCTGACATCTGAGGGAGGAGGAGGCATTTCCAAAGGAGCCACTGGAAACAGAACTTTAGGCGAGGGGCCTCCCAGCTTCTCTATCTCCTGCCCTCAAAAGACTGCCCCACTAGCTACCCAGGAGAACCACCTAGGTGTTCCTTTCCATTTTCAGACTGACCTTTCTAACTCCAATCTCAAAGGTCCCTCTTCACTTCTTCCCATGCAACCCAAAGGATGTGTAGTCTAGGAAGGCACAGACTACTTTCATCAATAAATCAATTTATTTAAAAGAATATGTTACAATTAATTACACTAAGTGACATTACCAAACAATTTTAGAGTGGTTAGCTCTAGAACAAGGAATGAAAGAAACACTGTTAGCCATTATGTGTCTGTGTATTTTCTCTTCACATTTCTTAAATCACAAATAAAAAATACAAGATACTGCAGTGAAAATACAATTAGAGTTTCTCAAATAAATTAAAAGTATGCATGGCCTGGGGAAAACTGAAGCCCAGCTCACTGGCTTAAAAGGGGGGCATGATATAAAACTGGTGTCCAATTTAGCAACTGGCCAAGTGCCTTCAGCCCACAGCACTCCCCTCTTTGCTCCTACCCTTCCCCAGAACCCTAAGCATTCCCCACACTTGAGATTATTGCTGAGGAGTGAGTTGCTGTCCTGGTATGAGTGAGGCCTGGCATGACGTGCTCAGGGCTAGGGGGAAGGGCAGGCAGGAGGTGGAACTGGAAGACAGGAGTTGAAGAAGCAAATCCACTGCCTCTCTTCTCTTCTGAGTATCAACAGTGTTGTCCTCCCTTCAAAAGGAAGCTAATGGGACACAATCAATCTGGTGAGGGAACGTAGCAGTATGTTGGGCTCCAACAGCCAAATGGTCTCTATGCTGAACTGATCCAGCCAGAGAGCACAATAGTCCCTCCAGGTCTGGAGACCTGAGTCAACCAGGATGCAGTCTCCTCAAGGAAACCTGCCTCTTAGGAGCCAGGCTGTAAGGTGGCAAATTCTGAGAGGAGAGACAGGTGTCCCCTCCTGTCAATGCCCTGTACTGCTGCTCCAAGCACTAGGTTTGGAGCTACAAGAGGGGATAACCAAAGCTACCAGCCTGGGTGATGACAGGATGAAACTAGACAGGCCAGGCCTAGGAGCTGCCCTGAGCACACACCTGGGCTGAACTTAGGCTGAGGGCAAGGAGAGGGCAGGAAAATGGAAGAGTAGAATAAAAATATAAAGAGCAGAGAGCCCAAAGCATGGCCCAAGGAAACCTTTCTGCAGGGACAGGTTTCTCAGGGCCTGCATTTTCTCCTGATCTGTACAAAACTCTGAGCTTTTACCAAAGAGGATAGAAACTGAGTAAAAGAGGGAAGGACAACAGGAGATTAGGAAGATCCTGCTGGCTCTGCTGGGGCAAAGCAGAGGGGAGGGGGAGCCCCTCCATTTCCCAGAGACAAACTGCAAAAGAAGACTGGGCAGAAGGCTCCCTGGGCACAACCCAGGACTAAGAAAGACAGCAGGGATTGGGGAGAGGAAGTATAGAGCAAGGGGGGAAAGGATGTCACACTAACACTGCTTCATGCAAAAAAGAGCTTGATCCTATGGAGCCACAGTGACCTCTGCCCTGGTCCAGGAGGCCTGCTGTGGGAGGAAGAGGGGAAGGTGCTGTCCTCCAGGGGCTCCCTCCTTCCCCCCCCTTGCTATAACTGGGTGCTTTGTTAGTGGTACAGCCACAAGTAGGGGCTGTTCCTAAATAGATTCTGCCCACAGGCCAATACCCACAGGGCCCTCGCCTAGTCTCCAAAGCACCAAGTGAATGAATGCTCTGCCACAAAGGGACCAGAGCAGCATCCACCCACTCCAAGGGGCCTCCATCCTACGGGCATCCCCCCCCCCCCGTCTCACATCTCACAACGGGAGGTCAATATTTGGGATAGTGCACGGACTCCAGATTTGTTCATTCCTCTCCCACTCAGGGAATACAGGCAAACTGCTGCTATGTTTACAGTTTGAACAAAGCTGGTGCCAAAAGCCTCTTTAGCATTTTGGAGCGGGGAATCAGCATATCTTCTTTCTAGGGTCCTTTGGCTCATTATTAAATTCATTTAAGCCAAAAGAAGATAATCCTGTATCAAAGCTTTCAAACCAGGGATCACTCTCTGTAACATTAAACATTCAGCATCCCTACATTCTGTATCCTATGATTCCACCTAGATTTGAAGAAGGGGAGGGAAGACAGGTGTCCTGTATGATCCCACACTGTCCTGGGGCAAGTAGCTGCCAGGATTACAGGGTGAGAGAGAAAGAAAAGTGGCCTCACGACGATCTGCAAAAACAAGTTACCAAAAAAACTTCAAACCACCCCACCACTGCTCAGTAGAGTGACTAAACCAAGTATGGCTGCCTCCCAGTTAGACAAAGCAAAAGATGCCACCCAATGGAGGTTTTTGTTTAGAAGGTAGAGAAGGGAAAAAGAAAAGAAGGCTCACAGACGTGTTCCAGTTGCACCGGAGCCCAACCTCGAGCTCCCAATGCAGTATCTCTAGAGCTTGGGGCTGAGAGTGTTGCCCCACCTGGTCAGCCCAGCCCCCAGGTCCTGGGATACAGCTCTCAGGATTCAAAAGCTCAAACTGCAAGGTGAAATGAGGAGCTCTTTGAGGGACAAAAAGGTTTTTCTTCAGTCTCCTTTTCATTAAAAATTGAGATCCAACTCAAATCAACCATATTCCTACTGGTCCTTCCTGGGTCCTCGGCTGGCTTGGATGGGCACTGGTTTGGTTGGCACAGACCACTGACTCATTCCAAGTTTCCCTAAGGCCTTGGGGATACTGTCAGGTCCCTCCCCAACAAGGCTCTTTAAGGAAGTCACGGAGAATGTAATTGGTTATGGGTGGTTATTGGTCAGGAATGGATGGGGAAAAGCTTAGGTACTTAGGGCATTTCTTCCTTCTTTTCCCCTAAGTCCAATCTTTGTGCCTAAAGGTATTGGCTTTAACTCTGGTCCCTAGTACTCTGCCTGCTTCAGAAACGGCAGGGAAATGGGAAATTACAACCACGAAGTGTTTCAGGTTCCTGTGGCATCAAGCTCCTGAGCTGACCCTCCCCACCATTCTAGGTCAGTGGAGGGTGAGCATTCAAGGGGCCCTCGGGAAGTGAGAAGGAGATGTGGATGGAATGTGGCTAGAAAGCCATGAGTGGAAGAGAGAGATGGACCAGGAAAGTTGTCTTGGAATCAAAGACCACACCAAGTCTTTAGACTCCCTGCAGATCTACAAGCCTTGCTACCCTTGAGAAACACACCTCTTTCTCCTCCCCAGCAACCTCGTGGAAGATAAAGAAACTATGCTCCTTGCTCCTCAGACTCTACGGCAACCCATGAGCCAGAATCTTCACTCAATACAAAAAAAGGGGGGAAAAAACCCAAGCAGGTTGTAAACTTTTCGAGTCCTTCATGAGGAGAGGTATTTTCCTGGTAAAATATTTTTTTTTTCCTTTTTAAAGTTTGTTTCAAAATAAAGAGAGCAAGAGAGAAGTCATGAATTCTAGTGAAAGGTGTGTAAAAACACAAGCTAAAAAAGGTACTGCCATCAATATGAAATTTAAAAAGAAATATATATATGTATATACGTGCAGCTAATTTGTGTATATATAATTTTTACATACATACATATATATGTCTGAACAGTGCAAATGGATGGAGTTCATAGTTCCAGTTTTAAAAATATAGTACAAGGAGAGTCTGTTGGTACGAGGCCCAGGTGAAAGGACAAAGATACCTTTGGCGCATTGTTGGGCTTATTTTCCTGTCTTAACTCAGCTGACTCCTGGTGCTGACCAATCTGTCATTCTCTACCAGCTCAATTCCAGAGACATGAAATTCAGAGGGATTATTAATAGTATTTAGTTTAGGGCTTTTGAACATAATGACTTTTTTCCTTTTTCTCTTCTTTTGTGTTAATGGTTACTCTGTCTGACACAGGAGACGAAAGGGGTGAGAGGATGAGGGTGAGGAGGAGGGGTGAGGAAAGGCTAGGTGGCCACATCCCTCTGCTGTGACCGCGCCATCTGGAAAATGTTCTGAAAGGGAAACAGAGAACAGTCATTGGGAAGCCTGAGGTGTCGGCATCTCCTCCCACCTGGTGGCCACCCTCAGACAGAAACAGAAAAATATATGGCTAGATGACTCCATCTGATTGGCCTCCACCTCTGCTATAACTTCCCACCTAGACGCACAGCCTTTTAGACCCAGAAAGGAGCTTAGATATTAGTTATCTGGTTCAGCTTTCCCATTTTATAGATGAGAAAAGACAAGAAACCTGAGATCTAGGGAGGCTCATTTGCCCAACGTTGCAGGGAGGAAAAAAGCTGGGACAAAATCCTGATCTGATTCTCAGAGCCCAATGTTCTTTCTACTATACTAAGATTATAAATTTTTTATAATCCTGACTTTACCTTCTGAACTTCAGAAACATTGTCTTTGAGAATCAGTAGCAAATTATTCAGAATCTTCCAAATTCTGCTCCAGCACTGGCAAATATGGACAGCAGTAAAACAGGAGCAGAACCCTTCCCACACATACGCATTCTTGGTTCGCCCAGACAGGTTCTGTCACGACTTGTCTAGTCAGAACAGCTAAAACCGAGGACAGCTGCCCTTTTGGGTCAGGAACAACATAGGCAGTGATTTGATTAAAAAACAAAAACAAAACCACAGCAGAGGAGGGTCCATGAAGTCATGGGAGATGGAATAGCCTACAGCCAATGGCTACACACAGACAAAAGCAGGGCTTCTTCTGCACAGTCTATTCAGCCTCCAAAGGCTGGAAGAATAACCTCTCTAGAAGAATAAGCAGTCTCTAACTAATATTCCTATAAAGACTGAGATGGAGGTGAAGGTCCCAGGTATTTGGCCACAGGCCTATCACTTCAAACAAACAAACAGATAAAAAAGTCAATTCAAGATTGTTTAGAATTACCTCTTTTCTCCACTTGAGCTCACAGAACACCCTTTCGAAGCATTCATGCATATAATTAAACTGAAAAACAAAAACAAAATAGCAACACTGACTTCTCAAGATCAGGCACCACAGGGCCATGCCTTTGAACTCCTGCCCTGTTACCCCACCTCCCAAACTTGCTCAACCTAGAGAAAAACCCTGACAAGCACCACAAAACAAAACAAACAAACAAACAAACAAAACCCAGGCCTGGTTCATCTACTATTCTCTGGCGCCTTCTAG
Organism: Leptonychotes weddellii; assembly: GCF_054177405.1. Classification (NCBI taxonomy): domain Eukaryota; kingdom Metazoa; phylum Chordata; class Mammalia; order Carnivora; family Phocidae; genus Leptonychotes; species Leptonychotes weddellii. The sequence goes on along the minus strand of NC_138372.1, from coordinate 95,653,378 downwards.
TGGTAGTTGTGAGTCAAACGGGATGTGAAACTGCCAATCCTAGTCAGTCCTCCAGGAAAGACAGGAAGATAACCTGGGGCTCTAGGGTTCAAAAAACAACTGCTACCTCTATAGCTCTCCCCATTTATGCATTCAGCTTGAAACTTCAAACCCAATCTACTTTCCCCAAGACAGTTTCCCTGTCTACCACTCACGTATGGTGTGAAGATTTTAACCCAACGAGGCTTCTTCTCTCCTCGGGCATATTCAAAGCAGAAGGCCATTCCTTCTTCATCTGTATCCCATCGCTGCATCTCGTCCCATTCAAACGCTATTACCTGGTTCTAAACAACCGAGAACAAGAGCGTTAAGTCCGAGAATGCTGGGGAGCTTAGCTAGGATGGTTCTGAAGCAGACAGCAGAAGTGAAATGAGTGAGATGTCTGCATCATTTTAAAGAAAAGACTTTGACAGAAGACTAAGAGTCAGCGTGAGGAGCCAGGAAGGTAAGGATTAGTGTGGATCCAATGCCAATTTACCTACTCCATCAAAATAGCTTTGATTTCATCTCCCCTCCCAACAGGAACTAAACCCCAGCAAGTGAGTGAGCAATTGTGTCCCTAGTGCTCCCAGCCCCAGCCCCATGGTGAACTGTCACCTCCAGCTGTCCTTCTTCAGTGCAGGCATGCAGTTTAAAGTGCATGATGCTAATGGCTGTGATGACGTGTCCCTTCCTCCTGGAGTCACAGGCACAGTGGGGGAAGATGATTTCATTGTAGCCCTCACAAGTCCTTAGCATGTTGAGGTACTAAAAAAAAAGGAAGGCAAAAACAGTGTTACTGTAGTATTAAACCACCATGAACAGAACTCTCACCCAGCAACCTGAAGACCATGCTCTGGTCTCACAGCCAGCCCTAAGAAGAGCCAGGACTCCAAGCAGATCCTTTGCTCCACTTCCAGCTTCTACCTTCGTACTTCCAACCCCATCTCCTTTCTCTTCCCTGTAAGTACACAATGGAGCCAGAAGAGGCGCTCTGTGTAGAGGGGGACTCACAATGCCATTAAGTCTGCCTCTCCTTTCACTTGCCTCTGGGATGGGAATCAAACCGATCTGCATGATTAAGGAAAGGGAGCTCATGTCTCCTCCCAAATCAAAAGTTATAAGGATCTCTGTGAGGAGGAGTAAGCTACCCCACATCTCATACTCATAACATGTTTAAGCTGAAAGAGACTGCTAAAGGTAGTCTCCCACAGGAGACTTGCTTAAGGTCACAGGTGGAGCAGTCAAGATTAGAAGCCAGGTTTAATTTCTTGGCCACTGGTTCTTTCTCTATTGCCGCTAGTCCCCAGATCAGTGTCACCACCCCCTGGTCTCCAGTACCTATACCTCCTTAAAAAGCACGTGGACCAAACTGAGTGGCATATACAACCCTCAGAGGTACAGTGCTACAGGACTGATTCAGAAAGGACTCCAACTCAGCTTTGTCCTTTCCCCTCTACAATGAAAACTGGCCTCTTTCACTCAACGCACTATTTTGAGTTAAGAGGGGAGAGTAAAAGATGAGTGAGAAGGAAAATAGAACAGAAATAGGGAAAAGATGATTTAAAAAAAAAGAGATGCATGTACTCTGACCCAGTTTCCTCTCAGGGACTGACTAGGAAATAAGCAAAGAGCCTTGAGTCCCCACACACAGGAGAACAGAGCACACTGGGGACATGCAGGGAGTGCTGGAAGGAAGACAAAGGCACGGCACACTAGCTGATCTACACTAGATGGGCAGGGAGACTGGAACACACTGCAGAGTCACCTTCTGCCTAAGAAGAGACAAAGGGACCTAGGCACAAAAAGGACCCTGGGCAACCTGTAGCTCTGGTACCAATGAACAGCACCAAGACCATTGCTACTGCCCAGAGACTGTCTAGGAAGACCTAAAGGTCCACAGAAAAAAATCACACCACATGCTCCCTTCCCTACTTTGTATTTACTTCTGTTTAGGTATAATGGCAACTTTGAAGGGGAAAATTATAAAATGACAGCAAGAACACAGCGACAGGAAATACCACAATACCTGATTTGTGTCATTTTGCTTTTCTCATTTCTCTTTCCTTTTATCACCCTACTCCATCCCCCTATCTCATCATCCTTCCTGTACTAGGGATAAAAGTAGATACTGCTTGGCCCTGCCATTAGCACTATGAGCAAAAAGATATCTCTGGGCACTAAACTTTGGTAGATAGGACAGGCAGTGCCATGGAATAAAACTCTTCTGGCGTTATAAGCAGAAACAAAGGTTGGGACAGGAAGCAGGTACAAAGAGTGGTCAAGAGCCTGGGCCCAGACTACCCTTGGCTTGAGTCCTGGCTCCATCACTTCCTAACTATGTCACCTTGGGCAAGGTACTTGCACTGTAGCAAATTACTAAATCCCAGGAGCCTTAGTTTCCTCTCCTGTGAAAAGGGAAATAGTAATAGCACCTACATCACACAGTTACTTGTGACCATTCAAGTATTTAGCATAGTACTTAGTACATAATTAGGTATTCAATAAATGATAGCTTAAAAAAATAATTTTAAAGGCTCCATTATCCTTAGCCAGAGGGCTAAACTATTTTCTCTCTCAGGAATGCCCTGTGAAATGATGTATATGAATATTATTCTTAAAAACTCCAGGGGAGGGGCGCCTGGGTGGCTCAGTCGGTTCAGCTACTGCCTTTGGCTCAGGTCATGATCAGCGGGAAACCTACTTCTCCTTCTCCCTCCGCCTGCCGCTCCCCCTGCTTGTGCTCTCCTGCTCTCTCTGTCAAATAAAGTCTTTAAAAAAACCCAAAACTCTGGGGGGAAAAAGCATGTGCGTGAGACAGATGAAACATGAACAGCAGTGGAAGGTTGCTGAAACTGGGTAATGAGTACATGGGGGCTAAATGTACTATTCTTCCAACTTCTTTGGAATATTCGAGTATTTGAAATATTCTACAATAAAATATTAAAGGAAAAAAGAAGAGTGCCCTGCAAGCAGGCCTGCAAGCGCTCAATCCACGGCATCCTCCTAACAGTCATGGGAAAGTCTGCATGCTCAGTAAGCAGCAAATTCTGCTCAAAGGTGCTTAGGACCTCTGCAAATGCTGGAAGGTGTCACACAGCCTTGGGACTGGTTCTGCTCACATTCTTTACCAAAAGAGCCTTACATATAACACATTTGCTGAGATTTCTCCTCTTTGAGAAGCACCACTATTGTTTTAAAAAAAAATATTTCTGCCATATTCCTAATAGGGAGCTTTATTTTATTTCTTAAAAAGAGAAACATGTAGACAAAGGGAGGGATTAGGAAAAGCCATCAGATGAGGCATGGAGCTATGCATACCCTGACCTCTCTCTGTGACCTTGTATGAATTACTCTGCCTGGGGGCCTCCCCTCTGCCATCTGGGAATAAAGGCCAATGCGGCCAGCTTCTGTCCCTGCTACAGGGAAAAACACATGCTCTGAAGCCAGACAGAAATAGGTTCAAATTTTAGTTCCACTTCTGACAAGCTAAGTGATATTAAGTCAGAATCTTCATCTCTCAGACTCTACTTCTCCACACCCCTGCACAGTTATTGTAAGGAGGAAATGAGAATGTGCATATTGTGCCTAGAGCAGTACCAGGCACACTCTATGTGCCCCTCTCTCTCACCTTTGAGTCAAAATGCTGATTTATCCCTCCATATTCAAGAATGTAGTTCTTGAAAGCAAAGGACCTTTAGGGGACTTTCTAATGGCATTAAGTTCTAAAAATAGCCTGAATGGAAACTAAGGGCACCTGTGGCCTTGGTATGACGACAGAGGTAAAATCTCATATGGGAAATGTAAGGTTTTCAGATTCTCAGGTCAGGTAGTATTTCTCAGCTTTAGGCAAATCTCTACACTCCTAGATTTGCACAAAGTATAAAGATATGAGCTGTCCTCTGTATTTGGAAAACAAGGGAACTTACAGATGTTTAAGAATTTTGGAGTATTTTGTCAAGAGTCTACGTGATAGCTGGCAATCCAAATATTCCCATTTTATGGAAAAGAAACTAAAACTGAGAAGTTGTTGAAGGTCTCACCGTGATTTGGCAACTAATAGTAGTGATTTGGCCTAATCCTGGGCCTATCAACCATATTAAGTTGCTATCAAGACACATGGGATCAGAAGGGCCCATCTGAGTGGGAAGTTTCAATGAATTGAATCTGACCACTGGGTAGACTAATGTCTTTGAACACTAATTACTTGAATACATGAAATTACACTTGAATAAAATTCATGCTTTTCAACCTTTGGTGGGATTTTATTTAAAATCTAATTGCAATATTATAGGGCTAGTACTTACTTGTGGCACTAGGTTTTCAAGACAACAGAATTCCATAAACGTTTAAGCATATCTTATACTCAATTCCAATGATCCAAGGGGGAAAAATCAACTGTACTCGAGGTTTGTTGTTGTTGTTGTTCTTTAAGATTCATTTATTTAGGGGCACCTGGGTGGCTCAGATGGTTAAGCGTCTGCCTCTGGCTCAGGTCATGATCCCAGGGTCCTGGGATCGAGCCCCGCATCGAGCTCCCTGCTTGGCGGGGAGCCTGCTTCTCCCTCTCCCTCTACTGTTCCCCCTGCTTGTGCTCTCTCACTCTCTCTATCAAATAAATAAATAAAATCTTAAAAAAAAAAAAAAGATTCATTTATTTATTTGAGAGAGAGAGTGTGCACAGGTGAGGGGGGGGCAGAAGGGGAGGGAGTGAGAGTCCTAAGCAGAGGCACGCACGCAGGCCTCGATCTCATGACCCTGAGATCACGACTTGAGCTGAAATCAAGAGTTAGATGCTTAACCGACTGCGCCACCCAATCACCCCTGTATTCAAGTTCTTAACTGAGTGATTACAAGATACAAATTTGAGTCTAAAAGTAATTTTGTAATAGATTACCAAGCTTGTTAAATTCAGATCTTTTATATTTTGCCATAGGACAACCCAAACCTATTTAAATATTTTTAGCACCTTCTACTGTGCCTGGCACACACTTGGTAATCCACAAATATTTGTTGTCGAATGCACAAATGGAAGATAGTGTGTCTGGAGTACTACATGTGCAAAGAAACAATATGTATTCCATACTGAAATTATCAGAAGCCCTTATGTAAGTACTTTGATTTGTTGCCTTTGGCAAAGGCAAAGAAGTATTTCAGAGGCTGATAGTCCTTTAGTAGTTGGTCCTTTTCACCAAAAAGATGCAGGTGTGTTGGTCAGAATCATGCATTAATATAAAGAAGACGATGCCATGATCTTAAAGAACAGGTGGAAATTGAGTTGTTTTTTTTTTTTTTAGGATTTTATTTTTTTGAAATAGAGAGCAGGGGGAGGGTCAGAGGGAGAGGGAGAAGCAGACTCCCCACTGAGCATGGAGCCCGACAACACGGCGGAGCGGAGGGGCCCTCAACCCCAGGACCCCAAGACCAGGACCTGAGCGGAAATCAGATGCTCAACCAACTGAGCCACCCAGGTGCCCCAAAATCGAGTTTTAAAATCCTGTCTCTCACATAGTAAAATTCCCTTTACCAAAATTCTGCCAAGAATTAATTCTGTTTAAAAGATTTGTGTGTTGTCTATTTTAGCCTCTTGGTATGCAGAACATTGGTAAATGGTTCCCTGATCTCTGGCAGTTTTCTAAGACAAACAGATTTATTACTTTTTGTCATTTAAGCGATAAAATAACTATCCCAGCTAGATAAAAGATTATGGGCTGAGTTCAATGGCTGACTTGTTTGTATTCTTATTCCAACCCAAATTAGTTTAAAAAGATAATATTCCCTCATAAAAAAGTGCACACACAGAGGGTACAAAAGAAATTCAGTGATTAGCATCATCACCAATGCAGTAACTGTCTTGTGTGAAATCATGAAAAACTGTAATTGGAAAACTTTCCACTATATGTGAATTTGCCAAGAAAGAAATTTTAAAATGCTATGAATGAAATTTTATGTAAGCATTCTTTACAAATTTTACTTTTGACAATTTCCATTCCTGTGTTTATGGCAGGTACAAACTGAAAACTCATTTTAAAACATTTAAGGAATATTGTAGGCAGCCGCTCTCCAACAGAACTTTCTGTGATGATGAAAATGTTCTGTATCTGGGGCGCCTGGGTGGCTCAGTTGGTTAAGTGACTGCCTTCGGCTCAGGTCATGATCCTGGAGTCCCTGGATCAAGTCCCGCATCGGGCTCCCTGCTCAGCGGGGAGTCTGCCTCTCCCTCTGACCCTCCCCACTCTCACGTGCTCTCTCTCATTCTCTCTCTCTCAAATAAATAAATAAAATCTTTAAAAAAAAAAAAAAGAAAAGAAAATGTTCTGTATCTGAGCTGTCCAACATGGTAGGTGTTAGCTATATGTGGCCACTCAACTTGAAATGAGGCTAGTGCACCTGAAGAATCGAATTTTAAATTTTATTTAATTTAAATGAGTTTAATATTAAATTTAAATAGCTACATGACGCGAGCAGCTATTGAATCAAACAGCACAGCTCTAAGATAGCATACTAACCAAAGGCACCACTGAGCATATATGTTTTAAGCAACTGCAGAGAAGGAAGTTATAAAAACAAATAATTTTGCAATTGCTAAATCACAAATAAAATAATTTTTTTTCCAAACATTTGACAGAGAGAGAGAGAGCAAGAGTGTGCGGGGCAGGGGGAAAGGCCAGAGGGAGAGGAAGAGAGACAATCTCAAGCAGACTCCCTGCTGAGTGAGGAGCCCTACACAGGGCTTGATCTCATGACCCTGAGATCACGACCTGAGCCAAAATAAAATAATTTTTTAATGTTAAAAATCTAAATATCGGGCGCCTGGGTGGCTCAGATGGTTAAGCGTCTGCCTTCGGCTCAGGTCATGATCCCAGGGTCCTGGGATCGAGTCCCACATCGGGCTCCCGGCTCAGCGGGGAGCCTGCTTCTCCCTCTGACCCTTGCCCCTCTCATGCTGTTTCTCTCTCGCTCTCTAAAAAATAAATAAAATCTTTTAAAAAAAAAAAAATCTAAATATCAACTCTTCGAGAACTGATATTTACATATTAAATGTTCTCCACATCTTTTGTTTTAGAACTTTTTATCAAAAAAGAATACTGTTTATTGTCAATACTAAAATTAAATACCCACATGTAGCAAAATACCCTCTTATACGCTAAATGGAGGAACATAATGGGCATTACATGAAGGCCTATATCCCCCTCCTTTTTTTTAAAATTAATTAAGCCACTGACCAGTTGTAACATCTTTCAAAAATGACTGGAACAACATGTTTAAGAGATTAGAAGAGGTGTTTTATAAAGAGATTATGGGGACATAAACCTACCATGACCATTTTCCTTTGTTCATACAGCTTCTGTAATTGGTAGGACTTTTCCTCTGCTTTGATATAACCTTTTTTCACATCATCAACAGCCTGTCACCAAAACAAGGGCAGAGAAGAAAGGAACATCAAAGTCATTATCAAGCATATTCTTGATAAAAATAAAGAGATACAGATTCCTTTTCAGAACAACTCTTATCCATTTGGACCATCATCATCATCACCAGTGAACTCTGCCACAAGGATATATTTATTGGAATAAATAGCATTTAAAGAGTGCCCAATATGTGCTCAAGAACTGTTCTAGGCACATGAGGGATCTTGTTTCTCCTGTTAAGAGATTTAAATTCCAGTTAATTTATACAGGTTGAAGCTATTAGAGAACACTGAAAGATACTATATAATTGTTAAAGATAACAATGAGGTAGCAAAGATGTATGGTATAGATAGTAAGTGATACACAGTAAGAACAGCAGAGTTTTTTGCTAATGATAGTTATCAGGGAAAACTTGGTTGGACCCCAAAGATTAGGCTGAACAGAAAAAACTACAAGTGGAAGTCAGGAAACAGGAATGCATCTGAGCTTAAATACATTCGGGAGACAGATCTGCCTGATTTAAAGAAAGGGTACGTGTCAGGGGACAACAAAATATAATGCTGGATGGGTAAGTTAACAGATTATGAAGGATCCCAGAAAACAGGCACAGAAATTTAGACTTAAGGACAGCACTAAGGACTACTGGAGCTAAAATAAGCAATAAAAATTTGTGTTATTTTTAAAAGACAGACTGATTTGTATATGAGTGCCAAATGAACCAAGCTACAGAGAGAATGAAATAAGGGAGACCGATGTTATGGTGCTTTAAGCTTGAAGTGAAACAAGATTGTAAAACTAGCGTGGTAACAACTGGAAGACAGGAAGTGATAAATCTGGGATCGTACATGGACAAAAATCCCCAAAAGGACTTGATACAGGCATGAAGGTACCTAGGTATAATATGCTTATTCTCAACTACTCCTGGTTCAGCTATATGAAATATGCATCCCCTTCCCAACCTCAGCCTACCCCAAGAAAAACTTGAAAAATCTAATAGAAGGGAAAATTCATCTTTGGGAGAGAAAAAAAAAAAAAGGAAGGAAAAGAAGAAACAGAATCACTTGTCCAGGGTATTCAGAATCCAATCTCAGTGATTTGTTACGAGGCCGACTTTTGTAGGCACCAGGCTGGGGCCACTTGAACCTTTACCAGAAGACTGCTGATTTCTTTAAGGTAAAAATCATTCCCCATAGCCTTTTAAGAGAAAATATTTTACATAACATAATGAGTTCAGAGTTGAAGTCAATAAACCATTTCAACTTCTAACTCTGTCACCTAGCAAAGTACGCTTGAGTATGGGTATGGTTATGGTACATAGTGGGAATGCAGGAGGAAATGGAGCTAGAGTCTCATCTTCTATAGTGGGAAATTAAGAGATACTGCTTGAATCTGAAAATTCAAGTAGGAGCAATATAACCAAGTCATAACAGAGACATGGAAGTAAATATAAAACAAAACAAACAACAAACAAAAGCTAAAGGGGGTGAAAATGGTTGTCTAGGGGGAGCGGAGATAAAGATAAGTGGAATAATTAATACTTTTCCTAATAACCTGTGTAGAACTATTTGATGCTTTAAACTCTATGTATGTGTAAGTTTAAAGAAAAGTTTTTTAATAAGTACATAGCCATATGCTCATTTCCTGTTGTTTAAAAAAAACAATAATAAATTTATTCTTGGGGCACCTGGATGGCTCAGTCGTTAAGCGTCTGCCTAGGGCTCAGGTCATGATTCCGAGGTACTGGGATCGAGCCCCGCATCAGGCTCCCCGCTCAGCAGGAAGCCTGCTTCTCCCTCTCCCACTCCCCCTGCTTGTGTTCCCTCTCTCGCTGTGTCCCTCTCTGTCAAATAAATAAATAAAACCTTTAAAAATAAATAAATAAATAAATAAATAAATAAATTTATTCTTAACTCCAGGACATCTTTACTTCTTAAACTTATTTATCTTCTGTTAAATGGGATAGAACATTTTATTTTATTTTTTTAAAGATTTTATTTTTAAGTAATTTCTACATCCAACATGTGGCTCGAACTCACAACCCGAATATCAAGAGTTGCACCTTCTACTGACTGAGCCAACCAGTTGCCCCATGATAGAACATTTTAAAAATGTAACTTAACTAAGATCCAGGAGGCAAAGCAATTTATCCAAGGAATTCACACTGGATTGGCAAATTACATACTACATATAAGCAGAAAAAGAAATCAGGCCTTTCCAGGAAAATCACTTCACCTACCTGATGAAAAAAGTAGGTAACAGCAAGGTCATTGTCATTTAAGAGGATTTCTTCTTCGGTGGTAAAAAGCCACTTCCGAATGGTTAGGCAGGTGCCTGGCACAGCTGATGTGTAATTCTGGACGTAGAGTTTATGAGGAAATTCATTAGGTGCCAGCTTACGTACTGAAGAGAAGGCAAAAAAAAAAAGAAAGAAAGAAAGCTAAAGTGAAAAGATATGTAAGGAATTTCCTCAGCACAAACTGTGTAAAACAGATTAAGAATGGCAGGCTATCCTTAACCAGAACATTGGCTTAGAACCATCAAGTAGCTCTGCTATGGGACCACAAAATAACCATTTCTCTAGCCAAATCTATCCTTCTAACTATGACTATGGCCAATCGAGCCTCAAACTGATAGAAATCTATCACTTGTAATGACGCGCCCTTGAACTAACATGTTGACTGTGCAGACAGCATCTATTCCAAAGTCAGTTAAAATATCTTATCCATTATCTGGTAAGTTACAGCAATGTCCACTGAACATCATTAATGCAAGCCTCTCCTCTTACCCACCCAGCTCTGGTGCATTCAGTCTCTCATGTGGCAATTCTCAATGAACTGCTTCTATTGTTAAGAGCTGAAGGGCTCTCCCCACTCCCTACCCCCAACTCTAAGACATTCATCAAAGTGAAAAGTATCTTCTCAGTAATGTTTCTTCCTCTTCCTAACAAGGCACAGCAGGATAAAACACTATTGTGTTTAATTTCTACGTTACTTTTCTTTGGAAAGGCTCAGAGTTTTCTTCTCTTGATGTTTACTTGACTTTGTAACACTGCAAAAACAAAGATTTAATATTTCCCATTTTATTTGTTAACTAAAGCTTAGAAAAAAGGGGTAAGATTAGAATCCAAGTGCCGTGGTTCCCTAGCAATCCTCTGTAACATTTATATCTGCTCATTAGACCATAGGGAGTTGGGAAGATGAAGAGTAATAAGGAGATGGCTGCTTCAGGGGGAATCAACCTTGTTATACCTTGACCAGGGATGGCAAGGTGACCCAAACCTACCAAACTCTCCCCCTTTCTGGATGAGGAGGGTGGGATCAATCAATATCTGTCATTCCTGGCCTTAGCCCCATATATATATGATGTAGAAAAGACCCATAAACTATAGGAAATCTATGTCATTAACAGCAAGTACTTGGACTTCCTCCCCTTTGTGATCTCAGTGCAACCAATGTGACCAGCATCCCTAAGCTTTTATAAAATAACATATGAGAAACTTCCTGTCACCATGCAATAAAATTTCCTAGAAAGAGAATATGGAAAATTAAATACATGCACTAAAGCAAAGGTTTTTAAGCAATGTATCTCTTTTCTAACTCCTGAAAATAAAAAGCTATTCTTAATTATCTACAAAAAGCATAAAAGTACACTAAAACAAGTTGTGGCTAAATGGAATATCCTTCTTCTTGGCTATTTCATTGGAATATATTAATTTTGAAACTCTGATTTTAAAAAACGTCATGAAGTTATCAGTGCTAGGTATAAGTATGTTATACTTAACAAAAGAGGAAAAAGGATCTACAGATCAGACACCCTTCTGACTTGGGCTTAATAGGCTCTGCCTAGTCTGCTTGTGGGAGACAGTCCTAATGAGTGAGATTTCCCCTTCTGCAAGCTCTTATTCTCCAGGCAAACAGTTTCAGTATGACAGCTTCTGGGAGCTTCAGTCTGATAGTATTAGAATAAAATACCCTCAAACAAAACTTAAATTAGCCGACTGGCACTTACCAAAGGAATGATTGATCACTTCAAATAAGGCAAAGTAATTCACCGTCGTACTGTCCATGCCAACCTTTGCTGCAATAGCCTATAGTGTAAACAGAATAGATTCATTTTAGGGTAACTAAATCAAACAATACTTTGGGAAAAGACAGGTGTGTGCATGTGCAAGGAGGGAAAGGGAGGAGTTTTGCTATCTTGGTTTCACATAAACTAAATTCATCGTCTATAGCTATTCTTCTTTTTATGTATGTGTACATGCGCTCATGCACACATATGTATGAAATAAAAGGGGAAAAATATACCTGTATTTGACCCAGTTATCTCTAAATATGATTTCCCCCTCCAATTCAAGCTGGTAATAATCTCTCCTTAAATATCTTTTCTCTCTGAAATATGATTTCATCCCACGAAGAAGG
>NC_138372.1:95571459-95641430 GCF_054177405.1 Leptonychotes weddellii | reverse complement strand
GAAGTGTTCCATGATTCATTGTTTGTGCATAACACCCAGTGCTCCATGCAGAATGTGCCCTCCTCAATACCCACCACCAGGCTAACCCATCCTCCCACCCCCCTCCCCTCTAGAACCCTGTTTGTTTTTCAGAGTCCATCGTCTCTCATGGTTCGTCTACCCCTCCGATTTCCCCCGCTTCATTCTTCCCCTCCCGCTAACCTTCTTCTTCTTTTTTTTTTTCTTAACATATATTGCATTATTTGTTTCAGAGGTACAGATCTGAGATTCAACAGTCTTGCACAATTCACAGCGCTTACCAGAGCACATACCCTCCCCAGTGTCTATCACCCAGCGAAGAAGGTCTTTTTTAACACCACTTATAAGTCATGTGCTTGATAAGAACAGATCTTAAGAAGAAAATAAATTCTTAAATATCCACTCTCGCACATTTAACCTATACATTTAATACAGGCCGTTAACAACAAAATCTGTATCTTTGGTTCTTGAGCTTAAAAGAGTTTGTCAATTTTGTTCATGCTTCAAAATTATTCTTATTTATTTTTTGGACGATCCACGCCTCAGCCTGGGGACCTCCATTTCCTAAGAATTATCACCATGAATATCTATATGAAAACAGTAAAATGTTGGGACAACAGAGGAATATTAAACAAGTATTAGGGGACGCCTGGGTGGCTCAGTCAGTTAGGCGTCTGCCTTCAGCTCAGGTCATGATCCCAGGGTCATGGGATTGAGTCCCACATCAGGCTCCTTGCTCAGCAGGGAGCCTGCTTCTCCCTCTACCTGCCACTCCCCCTGCCTGGGCTCTCTCTCCTCTGACAAATAAATAAAATCTTTAAAAAACAAAACAAAACAAAAACAAGTATTAGTCCTTACTTTCTAGGAGCTCATATGACAACAAACAATTGAAAGACTCCACGTGCAAATAAATGAAAACTGGAATTACAAACAGAAGACAACAAAACTCAAAAAACACAAAATAGTACCACAATTCTTTTTCAAGATCAATCCCAATATAAATAAGGTATTAACTGAACAAGATAAAATTGTTAAATACTAGTGTTTCAGTAAACCAAATATAATTATATCCTTCTTCCCAGATCTATTCACATATCAAACAAACCTAAGTTCATCCCTGATGTGAGATAGAAACTGGAGATTATAAATGTTCTAAGTCACCATTCTACACTGTACTGAACAGAAACTGAAATGCTTTCAAGGTTTGGAAAATGGCTGGGGCGCCTGGGTGGCTCAGTCATTAAGCGTCTGCCTTCGGCTCAGGTCATGATTCCAGGGTCCTGGGATCGAGCCCCCGCATGAGGCTCCCTGCTCAGCGGGAGGCCTGCTTCTCTCTCTCCCACTCCCCCTGCTTGTGTTCCCTCTCTCACTGTCTCCCTCTCTGTCAAATAAATAAATAAAATCTTTAATTAAAAAAAAAAGGTTTGGAAAATGCCTTATAGCTACAAGTCTCAGGATGAGGAGAAAAGTGTCAAAAAAATAAATAAGTAATTGGCCTTGCTAGAGAAATACTGGGGGGGAAAAATACAAAACAAAACATCAGCAACTTGTAAAATTAACATTTTCCTTGCAATCACTGCACCATTTTGTAATTTCAGCAGTACCTCAAATTCTGCACATATCCTCTGCCATGGTATATAGTACATGAGTAAATGTATAGGGAACAGATTTGTTTCTTTGCTACAAAGGAAAAATAAATATTAATATCCAGAAACCTGTCTCCCTGAAAGTCTTGATCAAATCAGGATTAAAGATAAACAAAAAGGCCTAGGGTGCCTGGGTGGCTCAGTCGTTAAGCGTCGGCCTTCAGCTCAGGTCATGACCCCAGGGTCCTAGGATCGGCAGGAAGCCTGTTTCTCCCTCTCCCACTCCCCCTGCTTGTGTTCCCTCTCTCGCTGTGTCTCTCTCTGTCAGATAAATAAATAAAATCTTAAAAAAAAAAACAACCAAAATGAACTATTGGAACCTCATCAAGATAGAAAGTTTTTGCATAGCAAAGGAAACAGTTGACAAACCCAGAAGACAACCTAAAGAATGGGAGAAGACATTTACAAATATCAGATAAAGGAACAGTATCCAAAATATAAAGAACTTATCAAACTCAAGCCCAAAAAACAAATAATCCAGTCAAGAAATGGGCAGAAGACATGAACAGACATTTCTCCAAAGAAGACATAGACATAGACAAAGAAGGCCAACAGACACATGAAAAAAATGCTCAACATCGCAAGGCATCAGGGAAATACAAATGAAAACCACAATGAGATACCACCTCACACCAGTCAGAATGGCTAAAATTAATGATGTTGGCAAGGATGTGGAGAAAGGGAAACCCTCTGACACTGCTGGTGGGAATGCAAGCTGGTGCAGCCACTCTGGAAAACAGTATGGAGGTTCCTCAAAAAGTTAAAAATAGAACACTATTAGGTATTTACCCAAAAGATACAAATGTAGTGATCTGAAGGGGCACATGCACCCCAATGTTTATAGCAGCAATGTCCACAATAGCCAAACTATGGAAAGAGACCAAATGTCCATCAACAGATAAATGGATAAAAAAGATGTGGTATATATATACAATGGAATATTACTCAGCCATCAAACAGAATGAAATCTTACCATTTGCAACGATGTGGATGGAATTATTATGCTAAGCAAAATAAGTCAGTCAGAGAAAGATAATTATCATATGATTTCACTTACATGTGGATTTTAAGAAATAAAACAGGATGGGGAAGGGAGGGAAAAATAAAATAAGATGAAATCAGAGAGGGAGACAAACCATAAGAGACTCTTAACTAAGGAAACAAACTGAGGGTTGCCGGAAGGGGGTGGGCGGGCTGATGTGGTAACTGGGTGATGGGAAATAAGGAGGGCATGTGACATAATGAGCACTGGGTGTTATATACACTGAACACTACCTCTGAAACTAATAATACACTACATATTAATTGAATTTAAATTAAATTAAACTTTAAAAATATATATATATATATATAATTTCTCACTGAAAGAAACCAGGACTCCTGAGGAAAGTGGCTGATTCTAGATCTAGGATGAGAAATATACAAAGATGAGGCCAGAACATTTTGTTGTACCAAAAAGCAAGAGTGCTATTACAAACAAATAAGTTGCATCAAAAGAATACAGAAGCAGACATGAAGGAGCTTCCACTGGTCAAAAATGGAACAATCTGAGCATCAAAGATAATATATGATTAAATCACATTAAATACCTAAAAACCCATGATACTAAAATAAAATAAAATAAAACAAAGTAATTATCTCACTGGACATCACTGGGATCAACTAGGACACCAATTCTTTTTTTTTTAAGATTTTTTATTTATTTATTTGAGAGAGAGAGAATGAGAGAGCACATGAGAGGGGGGAGGGTCAGAGGGAGAAGCAGGCTCCCCGCCGAGCAGGGAGCCCGATGCGGGACTCGATCCCGGAACTCCAGGATCATGACCTGAGCCGAAGGCAGTCGCTTAACCAACTGAGCCACCCAGGCGCCCAGGACACCAATTCTTTACTCTGACAATTGGCAATTGAAAAAATTCAGTATTTGGGGGGCGCCTGGGTGGCTCAGTCATTAAGCGTCTGCCTTTGGCTCAGGTCATGATCCCAGAGTCCTGGGATCAAGCCTTGCATCGGGCTCCCTGCTCAGCGGGAAGCCTGCTTCTCCCTCTCCCACTCCCCCTGCTTGTGTTCCCTCTCTCACTGTGTCTCTCTCTGTCAAATAAATAAAATCTTTAAAAAAAAAAAAAAAATTTCAGTATTTATCCTCCCTTTCCTACAAACTATATTTTAGGGTAACTACATAGACCTAGTTAATAAGGCAAAGTTCTTGGGCGCCTGGGTGGCTCAGTTGGTTAAGCGACTGCTTTTGGCTTAGGTCATGATCCTGGAGTCCCGGAATCAAGTCCCACATCAGGCTCCCTGCTTGGCAGGGAGTCTGCTTCTCCCTCTGACCCTCCTCCCTCTTATGCTCTCTGTCTCTCATTCTCTCTCTCACAAATAAATAAAATCTTAAAAAAAAAAAAAATTAAAAAAAAAAATAAGGCAAAGTTCTTTACAGAAGAATTCTACCTAACAAATACAAAGAAATGACAGAATTAGAAAACTAGTACTTTGCAACCCTTTTAATGAAATCACTGGTTAAGGCAGCAATCATAGATAATACACTCATCTGATTACAGACCAATGGGAAATTTTACAATAGAGAGCCCAGGTTATCACCACCTAAACCCACTGATTAATCTTAGTATCACTAAAAGTGGGATAATCAGATATTGTGTAACTCTGTTGAAAAGCAATAGGATGTGTATATATACATATATATATCACCAATTATGAAGTATTCTTATTAAAAAAAGCTGAACCTGAACCTAATCAAGCCTCTAGAACAAACTTCAATTCACGCAAAATGTAAGCAGAAGATGGACATATTAAATGACACAGATAAAAGAAACAAACAGATAAATTCAGAATGTGGGACACTGCACAACACAGACCCAATTTCTACAACAAACCAATAACATGGGAATAAAAAGTTGGGGAAGGGAAGGGAGACTGCTTTATATTAAAACAAACATAAAAACCAAACCTCGTTTAGATCCAGATTTTACCAAACCAACTATAAAAAATCATTTTCAGACAGTTGGGAAAATTTGACTATGGATTTGTTATTAGTTAATGCCAAGGAAATATTGTTAATTTTTTAGGTCTGATAATGGCTTTGTATTTATATAAGAAGAATGTCCTTATTTTTTTTAGAGATTTATACTGAAAATATACACAGGTCCAATAAGATGGAATTTGCTTTAAAATATTTAAACAAAGGGGCGCCTGGGTGGTTCAGTCGGTAAAGCGACTGGGATCAAGTCCTGGGATCAAGCCCTGCATGAGGCTCCCTGCTCAGTGGGGAGTCTGCTTCTTGCCCTTTCTCTCCGTCTGCCCCTCTCCCCCTGCCCGTGTTCTCTCTTTCTCTGTCCCAAATAAATAAAATCTTAAAAAAAAAATTTAAACAAAGGAAAAGGAAAAAAGGATACATAATACAAATGTGGCAAAATCTTGATGATTATTAAATATGAGTGATGGAAAAATGGAGGTTCACTGTACTGTTCTGTTTTCATGTATGTTAAGTTTTTTACAATTAAAAAGGAGGGGGGCTAATCATACCTACTATGACCCAGGATATATACCGTACCTTTCTTTCAAGAAGGGCAAAGTACTTTCACATTAATAATAACATCAACAAGAGTAGCTAACATTTAATAACTCATTATATGCCAGATAAGTCCAAGCACTTTATATGTATTAACTCATTTAATCCATCTTTCCATCTTTCCTTAGCTTTATACCATCCAAAGTTGAGTCTACTTGTTCAAGTTTAATTTACCTGATATACTTGGTCTGTAGTACTGTTCTTTTTAACCCTGACTGTAACTGTTGTTCCATCTGGTAGTGCTACTCTCAGCTCTACGTCGGAGACACCATTGTAGTTCTGGGGGAAAAGACACAGAGACAGAATTTATCACCCAGCATATCCTTACTCTCCTTGTAACATGCTAGCTAAACAACAACCTAACCTAAACATGTGACAGAAAGCAAGTTCCAATGAAAAGGGGTAACAAGAAACCTTAAAGTCAATACATTTTACAAGTCAGAAAGCTGAATTCAGGCTGCAGCAGAAGTTAACCTTTAAGATGAACAGGGAGGAAAGAAACATGTTAAAGCCAATGTGTTCACATTTCAAAACAGAACACTTGTGTGAAGCAGTCTAGGTCAAACACAGATGAGATTTTTGGCTTACTTCCAAACATTCAGAACTCACAAATGAGAAAAGAAAACAACTGAAAGCAATAGTTTTGACAAACATTCTCTGGGTTTAAATGGTCAGGCACACTAGATTGGCTCTAGTAGTATCCTAAGTTCCTTTCTAAAGCCTGAAGTAATCATGATACCTTTGACAGGAAAAATGGGTGAAATGCAGGAATCTGAGTTAGTATAATATTCAATTTTCTTCTAGAGAAGAGTAAACAATTCTTATCCCTTAATTCAAAAGGTCCTTCTTTCTTATTGCTTTTGATGATTAATACAGTCCTCTAACAGATTTTTTTAAGTAGGCCCCATGCCCGGTGTGGAGCCCAGCTCAGGGCTTGAACTCATGACCCTGAGATCAAGACTTGAGCTGAGATCAAGAGTTGGATGCTTAACCAACTGCCCATGTGCCCCTCCTCTAACAGATTTTTGACTCTCTAAGTTTTATTAGAGAGAAACAACTATTTAAGAGCAAGTCGATTTTCATTTACCACTTAAAAAATATTCATCATCTAAAACCATCCTAAGCATTACTTCATTATAAGCCCTTGTCTGCAAGAAACTTAAAATCTAGTTGGGAAAATAAGACATATACATATAAAATAGTTAGTAGATAACACACTATTTAATATAGCAGCATTATGTATTCATTCTTCTACTCCATTAATATTTATTAGGTACCTACAATATGCTGGACATTATGGTAAGGCACTGAGAATATAAAGATGACCAAGTTCTTGTTCTTGAGTTCTAATGTATAATAGCATGGTGACCAGAGTTAACAATACTGTATTGTATATTTGAATTTTGCTAGGATAGATCTTAAGTGTTCTCACCACACACACACACACACACACACACAAAAGGAAAGAAAGAAAGAAAGAAAGAAGAAAGAAAATGGTAACTATGAGGTAATGGATATGTTCGCTAGCTGTGGTGATATTTCACAATGTATACATATATCAAAACATCAAGCAGTACCTTTCAAATACAGATGATTCTTATTTGTCAATTCTACCTCAATAAGACTGGGAAAAAAAAAAAGACTTAGCTCTTACCTACAGGTAGTTCACAGTCTAGTGAACTAAAAATATAAAGTGATAATTTGATTATATGTATAAAAAAATTAGAGAATGAGAGAGCAACAAGGTGATGATCGGGTGGTCCTGACTGCAAAAGTTCTTGGTGGACTGAAAAACCAATGACCTGAGTATCAGGAAAAGCGTCAAAGAGAAGGTGAAACTAGCACTAGGTCTTGAAAGGTAAGCAGGGTACAGAAGAAAGGGAAATTGAAAAAATAGCCATTTGGGGAATTTATGGCAATTCAATCTATAATCGATATCTTTATTTTCCCCCACAAGGAGCCAAGGAGTAAACAGTCACTGAAGGGAGTATTCACCTACCTCATCTGATTCTGATAGGAATTCCTGCATGATGTCACTCTCACCAATAACTCGTATTGAGCACACTGTAGAAAACAAAAATAGAATCTGGCATGAGGCCCTAAAATCAAGACTTTAAAGTCAAGAACATATCAAGGTTTAAGTGTAAATCATCAGTAGCAGGCAATGCAGAGGTGGGATGCCATTCCTGACACATGACATCTCAAGGCACAATAAACATTCATATAAATATGAACTAGAGGGGCGCCTGGTGGCTCAGTTGTTAAGCGTCTGCCAGGGTCCTGGGATCGAGCCCTGCGTCAGGCCAGTCAGAGAAGCATAAGTAGTTAAAACCACTTTGGAAAAAATGGGTAGGTAATTAAGTAGTAAGCTCAGGGCATCTTCTCACCTCACTAACTTTAGCTTCAAAACAACTAAAAAAAAAAGGAAAAGAAAAAAAGGAAGGAAGGAAGGAAAGCAGGTAAGTAGCTAATTGTCTAAATATAACAAAGTTAATTTCCTGACACTCTCATGAGGATGTTAAGTTATACTGACGCTTTTACTTCATTTTATTAAAAAAAATTTATACCCTTTTTCATTTCCCAAGGGCTGTGTTTAGAGGCCATTCCATGTTAGGAAAAAAAGCTAAAAACTGATGAGGAAATCTCACTAACTTCTACAGGGGAAATAGATTTTTCTTCAGGGATAAGGCTTTCTACTAAAGTTTAAAAAAAATTCAACTAGGTCAATTAGTTCTTATACAAGGACACAAGGACACAGAATTAATAAATATCACATAAGATCATTATTCTATTAAATTAGTATTTTAAAAAAGGCCTGTTGCACAGCTGGCAAATTATATAACTCCATAATGTAGTGAAGCAAGATCTCTTCTCTGAGCCACAAAATGAACTATCTTAATCCAGAGATTTGGGTCATTTCTCCTTGCCTTTCCAGATAAGCAAAAGTTTTAGCATCCACATCCCACTTCTGATATACTATCTGGAAGTCCTAAGATAACAAGTAGGTTTCAATACTTCAACCTATAACCTGCTTAGATCAACAGGACCTTAGAATACCTACAACTTGGCACCTGTAAGAGGAAAAAGGAGTTTTCAAGTAGGATATGCCAGTGAACTGAGAATCATTTTAACAAAAATGTTTTAAGTACTGCCCACTTAGTTCCCAAGTCAACTCAGCACGTTGATGAGTCTGTGTTTGCTGGCAAATAATATAACCCTATAAATAAGGGTCCCTAATGCATCAAAAACTAATTATGTATTTTTCTATTGTTGTTAAGTGCTCAGCAAGTCAATGAAATAGACAAATAATCCTTGTACTGGACATTTCAGTCTCAGCTTCAAAGCTCAGATCATTCAACACCAATGGTCAGAGAAATACGATTTACTTTCACTAGTTTCAGGAAACTTAGCTATGGAGTTTAAGAGTTGCAACACATACCTAGACTCCATGTCTACTTAAGATAGTAGAGTTTAATAGGCCAGTTTACCTTTTTCTAGATATTCTTCCAACCCCCGACGTCGGGCATCTAATTGCTGTTCTGATAAAGAGAATGGCCACTTCCCTGGAAGTCGGGGAAATGTAAAGTTGGCAAACTCTCTCTTCAGGTTCTGGTGTAGGATGGCAAACTCCCGGTACCGCTTAGAACACAGCTGCCTCCCTGCCATATAAACATTGTATACCTGGTGAGGGGAAAGAACAAAAAAAAAAAAAAAAAAAAAAAAAAAGCCTACTTACTACAAATTAAATCACAGAATCATCTAAAGTCAAGCTCAGACAGGTGCTGTGAGGTATACTCTGCTATGTACTTAACAGAGAATGTGTTCATGGTCACTGTAAAATAAGGCTTACTTTTAATAAACATGCCAGAAATGATATGTACAACAGTGCTACTCAAGTGGCCCATGATCTTATTTTTGCTATTAAAATTACCTCCAACACATTGTTTTAAATATCTTCAAAGGCTTTTAAGAGTGGATTTTATTTTCAGAAAGTTAAGTCATTCAAAGCCAATGTGGTAAATCTAGTGAATGAACAACCAAGAAAATTTGGAGATGTATAAAGTGAGGGTTGACTAGAAAGCAATGTGCCTGATATTTGTGTGTGGCCCAAACTGCAAAGGAAGTTCTAAAAATGATGTAATAGCATTTTGTTAGCAAAATGTTTTTGTTGCAAAAACTCCTTTTTCCTGAAGTCAGATATCTTTAGTTTTGTTCTTCCTTCCATCATTAAAACAGGGTTAACAAAAAGTTGAAGAATAAATGTATCCTAAGGACCACTTTGTAATTACAGAGAGTTAATAATCCTCATGAAGAAATGGTTAGAGATTTTTGTCTATTGTTCACAGATACATGCCAAGCTTCTAGAACAGGGTGTGGAACATAGCAGGCACTCAGTAAATATTTGTTAAATAAATAAATGAATATATGTGAAATTCCTGAATATGTACCCTCATAAAGGAAAGTAATAAAACATGCAATCCAAAAACATCTAATAATGCAAGTTACTTTGTATTCTCAGAACATAACAATGAGGCAGAGATGGAAAAACTGGCCCCAAATCACATTTACTGGTTTTGCAAAAATCATTCCAAATTTTAAATGTGCACAAAACAGATCATATACTCATGGAATCAAGAGTTAATCACTGAGAATGTATTGGCCAAAGCCTTTCCTTCAAAGCTCAAAAAGTATCTTTCCCATGCTTCTGTGATTTAGGAAGTATGAATTAAATACAAAAATAATTTATTAATTCAAGACTCCTCTTCCATTCTCCGCCTATGATTCCTCCCCCAATTAAAAGCAAAGCCTCTAATCACTATGAAACAGTCTCCAAGGATGTGTATGATCCTGATCAATGAGCTTTCTTCCTGTGATTATCACTCAAAGTTGTAATGAATCACATATATTATCAAGTATTCCCACCACTGCCTCTTGAAGTACAAATGCCTAAAACAGAGAACAGCATTCCCCTTAGACAAGACCACAGTTCTCTTGAGTGCAGGCAGTCTTAAGAAAGTCCTACTCAGTCAATCTTGTCTTGTATCCTTCCTTTTCAAACTAAACTATCCAAACTTCTCAATAACATCACCATTCCTTTGCTTAAAAAAAAGCAAGTCCGTAACACTATGGGTGATATATGTCAGCCTGTGTTCCTCATACTAGGAAGGAAGGGAGGGAGGTAAAACTAGTTAGTGACACTGCTGGTTCAAAGATATTCCCCAATATCTTTTTCCAAGGAAGAGCAGAGTAGGTCTTTGATAATGCACATGAAGACTATAACTGCATTTCTTCACTTGAGTGATCTCAAGCCCAGTAAAACATTTCCTAGGGTAAAAAGAACGCTATAGCCTGAGAGCCTTTGTGATAATTTCAACAAGAAAACTGAAAAGTTGATTCAACTTTCAGTTTCTTTATAAAGTGAGAAGAGTAACATCAAATAGCCTCTCACCTACCTCCCCACCACTCCCAATTTAAATGTGGCATCAAGGCAACAGAAATATAAATAATCTGGATGCCTGACAGTTCTGTAATACTTCAATGCAAGTAGGAATGGCTTCCCCAAGAGCCAAACCATTTTTAAATTAACTGTGCTTAGCAAATGAGAAACATACAAAAAGATCGCCAACAGATTGTTTTATTCTTCATTGGTCCTTAAAATTAACCAATATCTATTAGTATTCTTATTTCCCTGGTTTGGACACACTGATTTGCCAAAAAAAATGACTGATTCACTTAGTGCATGCTGAGGCCTTCTGCCTAAAACTCAAGAATGTCTATGGTCCATGAGAAATGCCCATAGTCTCAGGATGCCTGGATGGCTCAGTTGGTTAAGCGTCTGCCTTGGGCTCAGGTCATGATCCCAGGGGCCTGGGATCGAGCCCGCATTGGGCTCCCTGCTCTGTGGGAAGCCTGCTTCTCCCTCTCCCCTCCCCCTGCTTGTGTTCCCTCTCTCGCTGTGTCTCTCTCTGTCAAATAAATAAAATCTTTAAAAATAAAAATAAAAAAAAAGAAATGCCCATAGTCTCATTACAAATGAGAATGTCTATCAAAAAATATATTCTCTGGTCTTAAAGAGGAACATAATCAAATAGGAACTAAAGATATACACAGGCGGGCAGTGCTTCTGCATTCTACCTTAATTTAAACCCTAAGACTGGCTGGCTCATAAACGGAATTAGATGAAGTTAGTCTAGCTTGCAATAGTACACTGAATTTAATGATCACTGGTCACTTTCTTCTCCAACTGACCATATCCTGTAAGACTTCAAGTTGGAATGTTCAGACTGCAAAGCCAGTTGTCTGAGATAACAAGTTCTTTCTCTCTTTTTCTCTTTCTTCGTTCTTTTTCTTCCTTCCTTCCTTCCGTTTCATACTAGCTTATTTAGGGGTTCCATTTTCACTCCTCAATAGATTTTATGTATTTCTCATATGCTTCTTCACTCATTAATTCATCCAGTTCTGAAGGATTACTGAGTATTATCTTGATCAGCCAACCATCTTCATAAAAGGATTTGTACACAAGTCCTGGATTTTCTGCAAGAGTTTCATTAATTTCAGTTCCTTCTCCTAATAGAGGAGAACAGAGTTCACTAGCAGCTTCCACACTTTCCAAAGCACCAAATTCATCTTGATTGTTCAATTTTGTCCCACCTTCAGGCACACTACGTTAAACAACATCTCCCAAAGCTTCCTGTGCAAAACTGCTGAATCCCAGTGTTCCAATACCATTTTCTGTTGTTACCCATTCAAGAGGAGAGCCCATGCAGAGTCAGACGGCACGTGCCCTCAGGCCCCAGGACTGGAGCAGGCATGGCTCAGTGGACTTAGAGGCGGCATGTGGCTCTGCACCACTCCTAGCACCATTGAGGGTAACAAGTTTCAGTCCTCTTGAGTTCCTCTCTGCTTAGTAAGAACCCAATAAGAAAAAACATGGGTGAGGAAAGTGTAAAACTTACCTGTCAGTGATCTAATTTTGTTTCTCTGGATTCTGCAGGTCAAAGTTTCAAAATTCAGCTTCAAAATAATTTCTAATATGTAAATGCTGAAAATCCATGCTGTGCCATTTCTCTCTCTAGCCTCATGACTTAATCCTATGTAATGAATGCCAGAAGATGGTAACTGATAAATTCTTTTCTTTCTCTTTTTCTTTTATAGGCTCCATGCCCAATGTGGGGCTCGAACTCACAACCTTAGGTCTCATGCTCTACTAACTGAGCCAGCCAGGCATCCTGTAACAGATAAAATCTTACAATGAGCACAGCCTACTGCAGGGAAAGCAATTCTATTAACACCTGGGCTCTGTATTCAGTAGCAAAACTGAAATCCCAGATATCAGAGATCTCCATTTTGTTGGTTCCTTAAATCCCCACCTATAGGTTTCTTAAGGCTTTGAAATGGTAACATCTCATCCTATGTAGCATCTGAATATTAAAAAGTTCTCATTTTCTCAAATCTCTAGTAAGTGACAGGAATTGTGCTACTGAACACACAGAAGAGAATCTCCTTACATAATGCAAAAGTGATAAACAGAATGATGACATTTTGGCAATATCACCCAAGTTCAGCTTCCAAAAGTCAAATAGATGCCATCCTGGTTTCTGTTATTGATCTGGATGAATCTTCAATGTACATTATGACAAACAAATTGTTTCCAACATCACCCTCCTATTTAATCTTATTTTTAGCTGAAAATCCATCTCTAAAAAACTACATTATTTGCCATTCACAAGCTGCTTATAAAGTAAAAGGAGATACAGCACTCTTAGTTGATTTCTGGGTAAAATGCATGAGATCCTTAACTCAGGGATTTTTCCCAAATGCTGAAGTTTTTAGGCTCCTTCTTGGAAATAAAAAAGCATAAAGGCCACAATATGCTCTTAAATAACTTAGGTTTCTTGTGTGTGCGTGCATGCATGCATATGTGTATTTTCCCTAAGATGGATCATAAATGGTCTCTGTTACTTTTCTTTCTTTATTTGAGCCTCAGGTGTCCAGAACTGGATTAATCATAATCCTTGGTTCACAACACAGGCTCATTATGGCAAGCTCTTTGTTTGGATATTTAATTAGTTATTGTTAACCTTGTAAAAAGTAAACTATAAACTAAGACCCTGACAATAATTTCTAACCATCGTCTCTGCCACCTTCATCCCTTCTCCCTGCTCCTCTGATGCCCAAAATTAACATATTCAATCATGTTCATCATTCCCTTGCTTTTCTTTTTATAGTATTTTCCTGTATTTATAAGTAATCCTTAAATTTTTATTTTTTATTTTAATTTTTAAAGGGTATTTTAGTTTTAATGGAATATTACAAAAAGAAAGTTTGCCATTTGCAAAGATGTGGATGGAACGAGAGGGTATTATGCTAAGCGAAATAAGTCAGAGAAGGACAAATACCATATGAATTCACTCATATGCTGAATTTAAGAAACAAAACAGATGAACATAGGGGAAGGGAAGGAAAAATAAAATAAGATGAAAATTGAGAGGGAGGCAAACTATAAGAGACGCTGAGCTCTAGGAAACAAACTGATGGTTGCTGGATGGGAGGTGGGTAGATGGATGGTGTCATGGGCATTAAGGATGTAAAGAGCACGGGGTGTTATATGCAACTGATGAATCACTAAATTCTACCTCTGAAACTAATAAAAAAAAGGGGGGGAAGTATTTTAGTTTTATAAAAAGGTTATCATTCAGAGTGAGACCTTTCATGCCTTTTTTTTTCCCTTAGTCTCATCCACAATGTTACATACCTTTGTGGTTTATTCTGTTGTATATAACAATTTGTTGTTTTGCTTTTTAATTATCTGTTGTCCCGTTGATGGGCAGTTGGGGTTGTTACTGGGTTTTTGCTATCATGAACAAACACTGCTATGAAATTGTATACATGCCCCCTGTTATACATATATAAGAGATTCTCTTGGGTATACTAAGAGTAGAACTGCAAGATTATAAAGTATGTGAATAATCAACCTAATGAGATAATGCCAAACGGTAAGCTCAAGTGGTTGCATCAATTTATACTCCTTTCAGTAAAACATAAAAAGATCCTCTTACTTCTTGCCAGTGGGGAATGGGTGTGAAAAGACTTCTCACTGTGGTCCTAATTTACATTTCTCTAATGTTTCATCTAATGATGTTGATCATCTCTTCACATATTTATTGGCCAGTGAGTGTCCTCTTCTGTAAAATACACATTCATATATTTTGTCCAGTGTTATACTGAGTTTTTGTGCTTTTCTCATTTATTTGTAGAGT
Organism: Leptonychotes weddellii; assembly: GCF_054177405.1. Taxonomy (NCBI): domain Eukaryota; kingdom Metazoa; phylum Chordata; class Mammalia; order Carnivora; family Phocidae; genus Leptonychotes; species Leptonychotes weddellii. The sequence continues at coordinate 95,626,923 of NC_138372.1, read as the reverse complement.
TCATTATAAGTTCTTGACATAATCTTTTTCATGTGTGTATACTGTATCTTCTCCTATGTGTCATTTGTCTTCTCACTTTATTATGTAACTTGATTTTTAAAAATCTCAGTTTTATGGAGTCCAATTTATCAATATTTTTATAACCAATGCTTTCTGTGTTAAACTCTTTGCTATACCCAGGATCAAAAACCTATTCACCTATACTTTCCACTAAGAGCTTTTAATTTTTTTATTTTGTCATTTAAGTCCTTAATCTACTCGGAATCAAATTTTCTAAATAGTATGAAGCAGGGTTCCACTGGTATTCCTTTTAAAATCAAGAATATTGAAAATCAAGTTTTAATTGAATGGCCTATAAATAAAAATATTCTGTTTTTATAGGATAATCTGAGAACTTCTGAATGGTCTGGAATTAACCTCCCACAGTAAACACCTAGAAAACTGGGCAAAACATAGGAAACGACTATTTTTGGACACTGGACAACAGGCAGCTAAGAACTGTGATACCTAAGAAAAGGGAAACAAACAAGATGAGCCCTACCATAACCTAGATTTTCTGTCTAGAGGTAACGCTTGAACTGCAGGTCAGACAAGGGCATCCAAACAGTATGGCAATTTCACTGAGTTGTGGAGACAGAGACTAGAGTTCAGGGAGGCCAAAGCAGCTAGAATTTGTAGGACAGAGTACACAAGAGCGCGAAAGAGAGACAGAGCTCTAGAAATCTGCATAGGATCCCCTTGAATTCTAGCTGAATAGCAATTTGAGGAAAGAACTATTACCAGGGTATGCAGCCATTCTGGAAAACAGTATGGAGGTTCCTCAAAAAGTTTAAAATAGAGCTACCCTACGACCCAGCAATTGTACTACTGGGTATTTACCCCAAAGATAAAAATGTAGTGATCCGAAGGGGCACATGCACCCCAATGTTTATAGCAGCAATGTCCACAATGGCGAAATTGTGGAAAGAGCCTAGATGTCCATCAACAGATGAATGGATAAAGAAGCTGTGGTATATATATAGAATGGAATATTATGCAGTCATCAAAAAATGAAATCTTGCCATTTGCAAAGATGTGGATGGAACTAGAGGATATTACGCTAAGCGAAATAAGTCAATCAGAGAAAGACAATTATATGATCTCACTGATACGCGGAATTTGAGAAACAAGACAGAGGATCATAGGGGAAGGGAGGGAAAAATGAAACAAGATGAAACCAGAGAGGGAGACAAACCAAAAGAGACTCTTAATCTCAGGAAACAAACTGAGGGTTGCTGGAGTGGAGGGGGGTGGGAGGGATGGGGTGGCTGGGTGATGGACATTGGGGAGGGTATGTGCTGTGTGCTATGGTGAGTGCTGTGAATTATGTAAGACTGATGAATCACAGACCTGTATCCCTGAAACAAATAATATATTATATGTTAATTAAAATAAAACAAAATTTTATTAATTTAATTAATTATTTAATTTAATTTTATTAATTTAATTTAATTAATTATTTAATTTAATTTGATTTAAAAAAAAAGAACTATTACCAGGGTGAGCTGTAAAAATAACAATTTTACCGGAGTTCAAAGAGCATCTGGAATCATTTGACTTCCCTCCAGCCAGAATAGAGAGACCTCCCTTGAATCTCCATGGCATTCTAAAGAACTCAAAAGGGCCATGCTTTAGGAGTAGAGCTAAATTAGCTCTAGAGTAAAAGCTACTCTATGCTCCCTAAAAGAGCTTAAAAACAAACCTGAAAAAAGGATCAAAGTAATCTATAAGTAACTTAACTGCATGCCAGCAAAAAAAAAAAGAAAAAATCCATCATTCTTTAAAGGAATATAACAAAATCTAATGCACACTAACATTAAATTAACAGGGTGCAATACCCCATCAAAAAATACTAGACATATAAGGAAGCAAGAAAATTTGATCCATAACCAGGAGAAAACTCAGTCTGTAGAAACAGACTCAGAAACAAAAGTAGTAGCAGACAAATACATTAAGCAGCTATCCTTGGCTGCTTCTGTTCAGGATTTAGGAAGCTGCAAGAACAGTAATCCCACTCTAGATATAAGAGATTTCCCATGCACTTGCAAGTCTTCCCCATGGGCCTCTTGTGCTCACAAGAAAGACTAGGGACAGAGCAGGACACTAGAAATGGGCTATTGGGACACCCCAGGCATGAGAGAGGTGCTTGGCAATTGTTGGGGGACAGACACAATGCCTCACCTACCGCCCCTAGACCCTTCTCTTCTTTTTTTTTTTTTTTTTAAAGATTTTATTTATTTATTTTACAGAGAGAGACACAGCGAGAGAGGGAACATAGCGGGGGGGTGGGTGGGAGAGGGAGAAGCAGGCTTCCCGCGGAGCAGGGAGCCCGATGCAGGGCTTGATCCCAAGACCTTGGGATCATGACCTGAGCTGAAGGCAGTCGCTTAACGACTGAGCCACCCAGGCACCCCTAGACCCTTCTCTTCTATTTTTTTTTTTAAAGATTCTATTTATTTATTTATTTGAGAGAGAGAGAGAGAAACAGCATGAGAGGGGAGAGGGTCAGAGGGAGAAGCAGGCTCCCCGCTGAGCCGGGAGCCCAATGTGGGACTCGATCCCAGGACTCCGGGACCATGACCCGAGCCGAAGGCAGTCGCTTAACCAACTGAGCCACCCAGGCACCCGACCCTTCTCTTCTATTAAGCAAAAGCCTTAAGCCCTTGGGGGTATGGGGAGCAAATCCTCCCAGAGGGCACTGGCAAAGATCCACTGCTTCTGGGGAAAAACAAAGCAAAAACCCTCTAACTCCTTATTCCTGGTGAGAGGCAGGAAACCATCCTAGACCCAAGCTCCTATACTGATACTAAGTAGAGGTCTGCTACAGCTAAGGGAGGAACAAGAAACTCTTCCAAGACTAACCACAGATACAAAGCAGAGTTTAGCTGTGATAAGGAAGAAGGGCAGAAAAACTGAAAAAGTCTCACTCCCAAGACATAGGCACAGGGTCTGTGTAGACCCTGTCTAAGACGGAAGCTGGACCAGATAACAGAGAACCCCCACTACAAATCTAGCCTAAATAAAAAGCAAGAGTAGTCCACCACTGGGGGATAGGCAAAGGTGGAGAGAACTTGTCTGTGGTACAGGCAACGCAGGGGCGGCTAAACGTTGAGAGAGAGGGGAGAGCAGAACACAGAAAAACAGAGCCTCTGACCCCAGCCCCCACTTTAAGCACAAAGCAGCCTACTATTAGAGGGATTTGAAGCCTATGGAACAATAAAGATACCAAAAGCCAAAACAACACCCAAATTGAGCCTGATTGACTCAATCCCCTGAAGAGGAAGACATTTGCAAATTTTCAGGTTCAAATACTATTTACTTCAGTCTCTACTTTTCTACACATGATGCTTGGCACTCAATCATATATTACAGGACAAAAAAGTAAGACAAAGAAAAACCACTTATGTCAAGAGATAAGGCAATCTCAGAGATAGCTAAATGTCAAAGGGACATTAAATAACTATGATTCATACATTAAAAGATCTAATGGAAAAGGTAGACAACATGTGTAAATAGATGGAGAATTTCAGGGGAAATGATAGAAATAAAAAACATGATATCAGAGATGAAGAATTTCTCTGACAAGCTCAACAGTTGACTGGACACAGCTGAGGAAATAATCAGTGAACTTGAAAAGAGGGTAACAAAAATAATCTAAAGCAAAAAAGAAAGAGAAAAAAAAACAGAACAGAGCATCCAAAAGCTGTAGGACAATATCAAACAGTCTAACATACATGTAATTGGAATCTCAGAAGGACAAGAGAAAAAGAACATAGCTGAAGAAATATTTGATAACATACTGGCTAAGAATTTTTGAAAAATAGTAAGATATCAAACCACAGATCTATAAAATTTAGAAAACCCCAAGCAGGATAAATACCAAGAAAGACCTAGCTTTGAAGTTTAAAAACTTTGAAGGTAACTATAAGGGGTTAAAACATTACATAGAGAGGAACACAAACTAAAATAAGCAGGCCTCTCACTTCTCATCAGACACTATGCAGGCCAGTAGACTACAGTCACATTTTTAAAGTACTGAAAGAAAAAAAACCATCAACTCAGAATCTTATACCAGGTAAAAATACCTTCAAACATAAACACTTTTTCAGACCAACAAAAGTTAAGAGAATTCATTGCCAGCAGATCTGTACTATAAGAACATTAAAGGAAGTTCTTCAGGCAGAAGGAATAGATACCAGATGGAAACTGAATTTACACAAAGGAACGAAGGACACCAGAAATGGTAAATATGTGATTAAATATTTCCTTATTTTTAACTTCTTGAATTGTTTAAAGCAAAGATAACAACAAAGTAACATGGAATTTATAACACATAGAAGTAAAATGTATGACAGCAACAGCACAAAGGATGAGAGAAGGAAATGATATATACTGTTGTAAAAATCTTTTATTATATGAGAAGTAATATTATATTATTTAAAGGTAATACTTACAAAGATGTATACTATAAACCTGGAACAACCACTAAGAAAATAAAACAACAGATTGTATCTAATAATACAATAGTGGAGATAAAATAGGATCATTAAAAAAATACCCCAGGGGCTCCTGGGTGATTGAGTCAGTTGAGCATCTGACTCTTGATTTTGGCTCAGATCATCATCTCAGGGTCATGAAACTGAGCCCCACATCAGGCTCTGCGATGCTTGGGATTCTCTCTTCCTCTGCCCCTCCCCACTCATGCTCTCTCTCTCTCTAAGAAAAAGAAAGAAAAAAAATTCCATTGGGGCGACTGGCTGGCTCAGTTGGTAGAGCATGTGACCTTGATCTCAGGGTTGTAGATTCAAGCCCCACGGTGAGATTACTTAAAAAAAAAAAAAAAAATCTGGGGCACCTGGGTGGCTCAGTCAGTTAAGCGTCTGCCTTCAGCTTAGGTCATGATCCCAGGGTCCTGGGTCCAAGTCCTGCATCGTGCTCCCTGCTTAGCAGGGAGCCTGCTTCTCCTTCTGCCTGCCGCTCCCCCTGCTTGTGTGCTCGCTGCCTCTCTCTGACAAATAAATAAATAAAATCTTTAAAAAATAAAATAAAATAAAATCTAAAAAAATACTCCATTAATCAAAAAGAAGTCAGGAAAGGAGGAAAAAGGAATAAAGAAAAGATGAGATATAGTTAACAAACAATAATATGGTAGATATAAAACTAACTATATCAATAATTAAATGAAATGTAAGTAGACTCCAAATAAAAGACTGAAGTTGCCAAATTGGATAAAAAAGCAAGACACAAGTATATGCTGTTTATAAGACACTCACCTTAAGTACAGTTATATAGATAAGTTAAAAGTAAACAGATGGAAAAGATACTCAATGAAAACAATAAACAAAAGAAAGGTGAGGGGTGTCTAAGTGGTTCAGTCAGTTAAGCGTCGGACTCTTAATTTCGGCTAAGGTCATGATCTTGGGGTCCTGGGATCAAGCCCTGTGTTGGGCTCCGCACTCAGTGGGGAGTCTGCTGGGGGGGGCGGATTCTCCCTCTCTGCCCATACCCGCCACCCCAATTGCACTATTTCTCTCTCAGATGAATAATAAATCTTTTTTTTAAAAAAGGTGAAGTGGCTATTAGTGGCTATAAGATAGTATCAGAGAAAGACTTCAGAACAAAGAGTATTACAGAAGATAAAGAGATATTTCATAACATTAAAGGGGCCAATTCATCAAGAAGGCAACAGCTTCATTATACATTAAAAAAAATTTGATAGAACTGAAGATTCCCCCAAAGACCAACCTTCCAGTGATAACAACTACAAACTCTAGACAAAATGCAAAAACCAATTACCTGAGGATTCTGAATACTACAACTTAAATGCAGGCAGATTGCAGAGGGGAGTCAAAACATGGAGCACCCCACAGGGTTGGGGGGAGTTCCTGCTTTTAGGGGGCTCTGCCCTGATAGTGGGCATCAGTCACAAAGTAGCCTGACTTAGGCAACTAAAATTCCAATAGAAACTCTGACATTCTGCTGTCTGGAGGAAAGAGAGAAAAGATTCTAGGCAAGCATGGCTGCCACCAGAATGAGTGGAGAATTCCAGAAAAGAGAAACAGAGAAAAGGATGCCTTAATTCTGTGAATGAACACCACATACTTCTCACACTGATCCTTCCCTGAATGATATACAAGCAGAACAGACTCAAACTAGCACAGAAAAGTCTGAAAGAATTGAACCGACACTTGAGTACTGCCCACAGGTGGCAGCCAGGTAAAACAAAACATCAACATTCCTCAGGGGAATATCACAGAACTCTGGGCCTACACAATGCAACATTCACAATATCCAAGATACAATCCAAAATGACTCACTGTACAAAGAACCAGGAGGCTATTCCCTTTTCCCTTTTCAAGGGAAAAGGCACTAAATAGAGGACAACCTCAAAATAACATATTGAAATGTTCAGACATAACCAATGGAACAGAATACAGAAATAGAACCACATATATATGTTCAGTGGATTTTTAACAATAAAGCCAAGGTATTTCAATGGTGAAAGGATATTCTTTTTCAACACAGGTTGCTGAAACAGCTGGATATCTATATGGAAAAAAAAAAAATCTTGACCCTTACATCATACAGTATTGATACACGAATCAACTCTGAATGGATCCCAGACCTAAACATAACTGAAAATTACAACGCAGCCACTTTTTGGAGAACAGTTTTAACTTCAAAAGGTTAAAACATAAGAGTTACCATATGACCCAGTAATTCCACTTTTATGTAATATCTAAGAGAAATGAAACATATATCCACATAATAAACTGTACACACATAACTCAAAACAGCATTATTCATAACAGCCAAAAGTAGAAATAACCCAAACGTCCGTCAACTGAAGAAGAGAGAAATTAAATGTGGTGTATCCAGACAACGGAATGTTACTTGGCTGATACATGCTACATGGATAAACCCTAGAACACATATGATTTCATTTATATGGAATGTCCAGAATAGGCAAATCTATAGAGACAGAAAGATCTGTAGGGAGCAGATGGGAGGTTTGGAGGATGGTGGCTAAAGGGTATAGCCTTTCCAAGGTGATGAAAATGTTCTAAAACTGACTGTGGTAATGGTTGCACTACTCTGTGAACAAACTAAGAACCTCAGTGCTCGCTTCGGCAGCACATATACAAACTAAGAACCACAGATTTATATACACTTAAGATGTACAATTGCTGGTACGTGAATCACATTTCAATAAAGTTATTATAAAAACAGAGAGTTAAAACTATAAAACTTTTGGGGCACCTGGGTGGCTCAGTCATTAAGCATCTGCCTTCAGCTCGGGTCATGATCTCAGGGTCCTGGGATTGAGCCCCGCATCGGGCTCCCTGCTAGGCGGGAAGCCTGCTTCTCCCTCTCCCGCTCCCCCTGCTTGTGTTCCCTCTCTCGCTGTGTCTCTCCCTGTCAAATAAATAAATAAAATCTTTAAAAAAAAAAAAACTATAAAACTTTTACAAGAAAACAAAAGATCTGTGTCCTTGGGTTAAGCAGATGTCTTAGAATATGAATTATCCATAAATGAAAACAGATAAACTGGACTTCATCAAAATTCAAGACTTCTGTTCTTTGAAAGACATTGTTAAAAATAAAATAAAAAGGATGTCCTTCAACATATGAATGGATAAAGAAGATGTAGTTCATATATGCAATGGAATATTACTCAGCCATCAGAAAGGATGAATACCCACCATTTGCATTGACATGATGGAACCGGAGGAGATTATCCTAAGTGAAGTAAGTCAAGCAGAGAAAGACAATTATCATATGGTTTCACTCATATGTGGAACATAAGGAATAGCGCGAGGTCCACAGGGGAAGAGAGGGAAAACTGAATGGGAAGAAATCAGAGAGGGAGACAAACCATGAGAGACTCTGGACTCCGGGAACCAAACTGAGGGTTACAGAAGGGAGGGAGTGGGGAGATGGGGTAACTGGGTGATGAGTATTAAGGAGGGCACATGTGGTAATAAGCACTGGGTATTATATGTAACTAATGAATCGTTCAACACTATCATCAAAAACTAATGATGTACTAAATGCTGGCTAACTGAACAGAATAAAAAAATAAATAAAAGATTTTTTAAAAAGGCAAGCCACAGCCTGGGAAAAATACTTTACAAAACACCTCTCTGATAAAGGACTCCAAATACATAAAGAACGCTTAACAACAAAATAAAAAGATAAATAATTTAAGCTTTAAAATGGGAGGGGCGCCTGGGTGGCTCAGGTCATGATCCCAGGGTCCTGGGATAGAGCCCTGTGATCAGCTCCATGCTCAGCAAGGAGTCTGCTTCTCCCTCTTCCTCTGCCCCTGCCCCCAATCGTTCTTTCATGCTCTCTCTCTCTCTCTCAAAAAAATAAAATCTTTTTTAAAAAAAAGTTGAACTCTTCACAAATGAAAATATAAGAATGGCCACTAAGTACATGAAAATAAACTCTGGGGCGCCTGGGTGGTTCAGTGGTTTAAGCGTCTGCCTTCAGCTCAGGTCATGATCCCAGGATCCCGGGATCAAGCCCCACACTGGGCTCCCTGCTCAGCAGGGGAGTCTGCTTCTCCCTCTCCCTCCCCTCGCTCATGCTCTCTCTCTTGCTCCTCTCTCTCAAATAAATAAATAAAATCTTAAAAAAAAAAAAAGGTTAGGGGCGCCTGGGTGGCCCAGACAGTTAAGCATCTGACTTCGACTCAGGTCGTGATCCTGGGGTCCTGGGATTGAGCCCTGCATGGGGCCCCTGCCTGGTGGGGAGTCTGCTTGTTCTTCTCCCTGTCTCTCTCTCTGCCCCTCCCCCACCACTTGTGCTCACTCTTTCTCAAACAGATAAATAAAACCTTAAAAAAAAAAAGGTTAAACTTTCATTTACTATATCACCTTGCAATTCCACTTCCAGCTACTCAAGAGAAATGAAAACATACATCTACGTAAAGCCCACACATTAATGTTATTTCATGGTTTAGTCATAATAGCCCCAAACTGGAAACAACCCAAACATGCATCAACAAGCCACTGGATAAACAAATTGCAGTAAATTTACCCAATTAAAAATTAAATGCAATTAAAAGGAACAAATTACTAATATACGCAACATGTATCAATCTTAAAAAGACTATACTAAATGAACAAAGCCAGACACCAAAAACTATTTATTATATGATTCTGTTGATTTGACATTCTAGAAAAGGCAAAATATACTAACAGGAAGCTGATCAGTGGTCGACAGGGGTGGTGTTATGAGGAGAGGACTGACTGCAAAGGGTCATGAGGGAACTTTCTGGGGTGGTGAAAATGTTCTGTATCTTGATTGGATGATGGTGATTATAAAACTATGTACATTTATCCAAACTCATGAAACCGGACACTTGACGTGGGTGAATGTTAATGTAGGTAAATTATGCTCAATAATGTTAATTTTCTTAAAAGGGATAATTAGTAGTTTCATTCCTTTTCTATTTATTTTTTTTTATTCTTATGTTAATCCCCATACATTACATCATTAGTTTTAGATGAAGTGTTCCATGATTCATTGTTTGTGCATAACACCCAGTGCTCCATGCAGAATGTGCCCTCCTCAATACCCACCACCAGGCTAACCCATCCTCCCACCCCCCTCCCCTCCAGAATCCTCAGTTTGTTTTTCAGAGTCCATCCTCTCTCATGGTTCGTCTACCCCTCCGATTTCCCCCGCTTCATTCTTCCCCTCAGTTTCATTCCTTTTCTAAAGTCTACAGAGGCTCCCAAGGTCTCAGGTAATTCCCAAAAGGTCTCAACATTCAATCTGCTCTACTTTTAGGAGCTGACCTTGATTTCTACTTTTTACATGCCTTGTGATTCAAAGTATAGCACCTCCGAAACACAAAACTCTAAACTTTGTGTATATGACTTTGAGAATCCATAGACCAAGCTGACATAAACTGTGCTATGTGCTATCATCACCAGCTAAATTAAAGATGCAGTCAAACATTATTTGATCCTTCTGAACTTTTCTGGCTTCTCTGCTTGCTTTTCTCATCTCTCCACTAAAAAGAATTTACCATAAATGTCCTGTGGCTCATTCCTATACAGGGAACAAATCCCAATTTCAGAGACTGCAACCTTGAAACACCTGTAGTTCACCTTGAAACACATGTAGTCTGTTTGCCAGTATCTAACAGAACTCACTGCACTTTCTACAAAGAATAATGAATTTCTCATTATATCAACACTCCCCAAATAATCAAAGGCAAATAAAGCATACCTCAATCAAGAGAAAAAATAAGTAGATTGGCTACCAGCAGCTATTAGGTTTTGAGGAACAAGCAAAGGTACTCAAAAAAGGGGCTGGCACATATTATCCAGAACTCAGGGTGGGCTTTCCTGCACATCTACAACAGCAACAGGTTGGAAATGTATAGAATAGTTACTGTAGTCAGAGTATAATTAGGACCTTGCAGAAAACCCAAGTTAATCATTCACATAGATATCTCCAAAGAAAACGAAAAAGAACAAGATGTGGAGAGAAGTGTAGGGCACTTGTAGGTTCTGATGTGGACAAAATCTGTATTACCGAAATGTTTTGGAAGATACCACCTTTTGAAATTAATCTTGCTCTATAGCTCTACAGAGTCAATAGTGAGAGACTGCTATTAACAAAGAGATATGGCAACCAATAAAACAACAAACAAATAAACAAAACCAACTTACACATGTTTACAACAGACCAGAATGCAAACTTAAAACTGTCTGGAAAGAAAATGGAATTATACTTAAGCAGAAATCCTCTTTATTACTGTACTTCACCCCCTGCAAAAAATCATGGTCACTGTCTTTTATATATGTGTGAACCCATCTTCCTGGTAGACAAACTGATCTAGGTTGCGGTGATTACTTCTAGTGCTCTTGTATCATGTATGACGAGACTGGGGGGAAATAAAAGCTAAATGTTTTGAGGATTGAGTTGGCTGACACTCACCACAAACTTCTCACCATTCTGCTCCACATGTTTGTATGTGGGGACCGATATAGGCACTGCTTGCTTTTCTGTGTAATCATAAAATGATTGTCCCAACGAGTCGTCACTGGGATCTAGGTTATCTGCCTCATGTGGAGGTACAGATAACACTGTCAAGATCAATTCCTTCTCGCCTGCTCGGATCAGGTCCACCACCTGCTTGTGTGTCGCCCCCTCAACATTCACGCCGTTCCTAAGGGGAAAAAGGGAAAAAGAAATCCCATAAACCAGAAGGGTCCAAACACCTTATATCTCCACCCTCCTGCCCCCACTCCAGTGTTACGCAGTATGAACCATAAAATCAAGATTAATTTGGTTCCAGAAAAGCTGTTTACATTTTTATAGATCATAATGTGTAAAAGTGTTTATGAACTTATGGCAGGGAGGAAAAATGGAAACAGGTGAGAGGACCTGCCCTTCCTCTATGCTAGAATCCCACATATAGCTTCAGGAAAGCACATGGTGAAGCTGCAGAGGAAACAAAGCTTTCAAAGCTAATTTCCTCATCCTAACCAAGGATGTATACAATACAATCAAAGTGCCTTTTAATAATGCTGCCATTTGAACTCTACTTAGTTCTTTTTAAACCTCCTAAAATTTCTGTTAGAAGAAATTTTTTACAAAATGCATTCCTTTAATTTGTAAAGATTCAAAAGTATGACTTAAGATAATTTTTATATTTATATCTGATTTCACCCCGTATCTCCAAATCAGTCAATTTAATTTTCCTTTATACCAAGTTTCATCACCTTGGGAGTTAAGTGGTATATATCCTCATACAAATAATTTATCACTTAGTTTTTAAAAAGGCAATTTTGAAATTTTATTATCTGAACCAACTTCCCTTGTCCTCCCAATTACATTAATCTCTCTTAGCATTCTATCTACTCTTCTTTCTGCTCTGTGCTATCTCACTTAAAGCCCTGGGTCATCAGTTCAAACTAAAAAAACCTACATCTAAAGTTATATAGTAAATCAACCTACTCATTCTCCTCCCTGTTACAATGGATACAAAGGCTGCAACTAGGAAAAGTAAAAGGTTTGGAAGAACAATAATTTTGTCAAGAAAGATGCTGAGTCTCACAAAACTCACTCAGCAAACTGAACTACCTTCCTACAATGCTGACCCTGCGCCTGCTGTCTCAGCAAAAACCACTAGGCAGCTAGCTGACCTGGAGGTTCCCTCCATAGCTATCCCCCCCAAGAGTTAGGAAACATACACCTGGCCTTTAGTCAATGTGATAAAAGCTTATCTACTACCCTTTAGAGTTAAGCTCTTTTTCAGTTCCAAACCATTAGGATTTTTCCTTCCTGAAAATGATGCTAAGCTTAGTAACAAGCCTTCCACAAACTTTTCAGACACTGGAACTGTCTCTGTCAAACTCTGGTATCTGAAACATCCATTTATATAAACAGAACAGGCAGGAGATCACCCTGCTAAGCCTCCTTCCTTTTGGGTTTAACAATCTAATCAGTAAATTCAGCACTCTAGACATTTGACAACCTAAAGTCTAACTTATACACACAAAAAAAATTCAGTAATTTTACAATTGGCCAGCTATAGAAAAAAATAAAAGCACCCCTTCCACCGATAGAAATTTGGGCTTTTAAAATTTGGATCAGATCAAACTAGTAATCAGAAAAAAATAATCAACTCTGATCACAGAGCCAGACGATAAAACAGAGAGAAAAATGGGCTTTGAAGCTATGGATTCAAATCTTGGCCCTGCCTTTAGTACAGGCACTGGTCTTAACTAAGTCATTTAACCTTTCTTAGCATTATTTTGTGCATGTGTAAAATGGGGATAATAATAATAAGCCCCTAAAAGGATTGTTGTGAGGATTAATGTAATGAAACATGTAACTCGCTGGGAAAAATACCTGAACACTCGCATTACAAGGCATAGTAAGTATTGTGTAGCTGTTGAAGAAATGTTGGTTGAAGAAGAAATGGAAACCTCAGGTTGGGGACTGTCAAAGGATTTCATCTAAATCTTTAGCCTTATTAGTAGTTCTGAGAAAATGTTTTGCTGGTAGAAGAAATATAATTATAAAAAGCAAAAATTAAAAATCAACATGGAGAACTTCATCTACCCCTAGGAATCTTAACTTACTCATGAATGCCCTTAAAAAATTTTTTTTAACAAAACAGGGAAAACTCACTTTAGAGACTGAACATCTTGGATACTAAAACAAGATTTTTATGTTAGTATAATCAATTTTATGAAATGCACATTTATGAAAAAAAGTTTAACAACTATGCTCAAATCTTATTTTTCAGCTCCCCAATTTTTTCCCCTTTAAAGGATCTTTAATTTCGGGTATTCTGTCAATAGGCTGGGGGTTGGTAAACACCTATAGCATTTGTTTGTAAAACTGTATTTGTGCATATACGTATTTTTCACCCTTAGTATGGGGTCCACGGCTTCCACTGGCTTCAAAAGTTCTTAACCTCTGGTTAAGAACTACTGCTTTCAACGCACACTTCCTCCACCCGTTCAGTTTTCAAGTTAGAATACACTGTTTCTGGGTCACTCAAAAAACAAGCCCCAAAAGTCATCAGAGAAACCTAAGTGGGGCTTACTCCAATAGCCAGGGAGCAAGGGAGCTTGCTCAGTTTCACTTCTTTATGAGAAAGACCAAGCTTCAAATTGGCTATCACCCCAAAATCTCTTTTTAAAAAAATAAATAAATAAAGACAGGAACGAACTACCAGTGTCACATTCTAAACACACTTGCTAATGTTTATTTAGTTCACCTACAAAAGGAATGCTATACATTCCACAATTTAATACAAGGCTGGAAATTCCTTCATTCTTCAGAGAATGAAATGAGGTCAGTAAAAACCCCAGGACGTTTAATTTCAAAAAGGGCCCTCCCTCCTCAAGAATTAAGAGGCCTTCACAATCATAAAAATGTTTATATGATATCCTCTTTTCCACAAGAATGCCACTCTCCCAAGCTCAAATTAAGTGTGGCCCAATTTGGACAATTCTAAAGACATAAAAGAATACTATAAATTCTGCAATAAAGGAAACTTCCAGCAGTAGACTTCTGGTTCAAAGCATGGGTTTTAGAGTCAGACAGACTTGGGTTTGAGTACCACTTGTGCCATTTAACAGATGAGACATTGATAAATTATTCAATCTCACTAAACCTCAGTTTCCTAATCCATAAAATGGTGCTAATACCTATAGCTAACAGAATGAGAACTAAAATGAGATAAAGCTCTAGAACATGGTAACCACTCAATAAATGATAGCTATTCGTGTGACAGTATTTTTATCAGCTGGGCAAGCAGGTTAGTAGCATGTTGGCCTCCTGATGACACAAATCCTTCCTATCACCAATCTCCCTTGTCTTTCGTCTTTGTAATATAATCTAGCTGGAATTCATTTAAAAAAAAATGATTGAGCTCTCAACCTACGCCGACCCATCACAAAAAGGGAATCCCCTTCATAAGACCACTGCATCAGAGAACCACCTAGTCCTACACCACACAAAAGTAACTACTGCCCAATGGGTCCTACTCATCTATGTTCTTCCATAAAGAAAGGGAATGACTTAAACACACTATCAAAACATTTTCAGCAGATATGTGATTAAACAAATACAGCAAGATGTTAATTATAAAATCTAGGCGGTAGGTATGCAGGTATTCACTGGGCATTTCCTTCAACTTTTCTGTATGTTTGAAATTTTTCATAATGAAATGTGAGGAAAAAAAAAGGCGGCTAGTAAAAAACCCAACAATCCACAAGTAAGACCAAAATTTTGTTTCTTTAGGTAACTAGAGGATACCTAAAACTTACTTTATGTTTTCAGCATTATAAAAATATACCTAACAATTTTAATAAAATTCTCATTTTTTACATAAGACCAAAATCTGGTCCAATCAGAGGCCTTTAGCTAGCTAGCAGAGGTGGCTTTAGACAAGACTTTTGTTCAACTAAAGTTAGCCAGCTGGGGAAATGGTAAAGCTAATATAAACACTCTGAAAAGCAGGGCGGAAAAAAGCTCTAAATTGTCAGGATCTGTATACTGTAAAGGAAGCTGTATATACTGAAACTAAATATGGATGGAAATATGACAAGAGCCAATCACTAAATGTACCACAGCAAGGAGCCATTCTGTGTGGTAAGCAGAATACTATCTTGGCCCCCTGTGACATTCAAGAAAGCAATTAAAGGACGATTAGTCCCTCAGAGGCAGCCTGTAAAAAAACAGACAATAAATTCCTATAACTGCAAGCAATATGATATAAATTCCAATTATGTCAATTAAAACAAAGTGGTTACATGTCCACAAGAATGGTTTAAATAAAAAAAGAGGACAAAACCAAGTTTTGCCAAAGATGTAGAAGAACTGGAATTCTCATACATTGTTGATGAGAGCATAAAGCAAAAACAATCTGGCAATTTCTTATAAAATTAAACATACATTTACCTAATAACGCCATTCCTAGGTATTTATCCAAGAGAAATGAAAATATACCCACACAAACAATTGCAGTTGAATGTTCACTGAGGCTTTATTCATAATAGTCCAAAGCTAAAAACAGCCCAGTATCTATCAAAAGGTGAACAGATAAAAAAAAAATTGTGGCATATTCATGCAAGGGACTATTACTCGGTAGTAAAAAGGACCAAAGTACTGATATCCACAACAACATGGATGAATCTCAAAAACACAATGAGCAAAAGAAGTGAGACAGAAAAGGGTCTGATTGATTTGATTCCATCTACTTGAAGTACCAGAATAGGTAAAACTATTCTACAGTGGTAAAAATCAGATCAGTGGCTGTCTGCGGGGGCAGGGGTAAATACTGAATGCAAAGGAACACAAGGAAGCTTTCAGAAATGATGGAAGTGTTCTATATCTTGATTGGGGTGGTGGTTAAATGGGTCTAAACCTTTGTCAAAACTCAAACTCTGCACTTAAGCTGTGTGCATCTGACCACATGTAAATTAAACCTCAATAAAGTTGACTGGCTCAGTAGGTGGGGCATGTGACTCTTGATCTCAGGGTTGTGAGTTCAAGCCCCATGTTGGATATAGATACTTTAAAATCTTTAAAAAAAAAAAAATCTTTAAGCATGCAATTCTTGATCTCAGGATCATGAGTTCAAGCCCCACACTGGATGTAGAGATAACTTAAAAATTAAATCTTAAAAAAATAAAAATTATTATATAATATCCTCATTTATAAATGTGAAATAGTAGTCCATCATCAGAGTGAAACATAATCCCTATTCTACTTTTAGATTACTCTGAATAAAGACATTCAAGTACATCAAGCAAATGGACCATACAATTCTTTTTCCGGTTTTTTATTTTTAGGATTTATTTGAGAGAGAGCACGAGCAAGCATGGGATGGAGCACAGTGGGAGGGAGAGGAAGAGGGAGAAAGAATCTCTATCAGACTCTGCACTGAACACAAGCCCGATGCAGAGCTCAATTTCATGACCCTGAGATCACAACCCGAGCCAAAACCAAGAGTCAGATGCTTAACTGACTGAGCTACCCAGGCACCCCTGGACCAATTATTCTTTAAAAATATCTATATCTATAAAATCTATATGCAACATTACATGGAAAAGTCCTTATGTTAAATGCAAAATACTGTCTATTGTGATGAGCACGTAAAATATTTTCACCCAAGAAAAGGCACAATGTGTAAAATATGAAAATAGTTGAGTTAGGGTGACTAGAACTATGAGCAGTTTTTAAAAATTTTACGTACCTGTTATTTCTTCAATTACACAAAGCTTTTTAAACAACCTCCCTACTTTCTCCACAATAGATCTTCTTAGAAATTGGGTGAAGACTCACAAGTTGGAGAAAACAGACCCCTGACACATCAGAAGAGAGACCCTTACTTTGACTTTTCACTGGTTCATTGCCCAGTTAGTGGGTACACAACAATACTAGACACTAGACTATAAAAACAAGTAACTACTCTATTGAAATTTGAAGATCTGTCCTTGCTAATTTTGCAGTTAAGGCATCTGACTGGCTTAGATCGGCTCCTTTTCATCTAACTCCACCTCCTTGCTATCTTACTTTAGGCAAATAATCAAGTCAGGGAATATTTGTATTGACTAACTGTCTTAGCAATCAGGCTGTACTTTGCCCTTAAACTCTTGAGATAAGAGATTCAAACATGTGTAAGCCGAATATAGCCAAAAGTGAAGTGTGGATGCATCTACACAAAATTACTAGTCTGGACCACTAAATAAAGAAATTTTTTGGAATTTGTTTCAAAAATAATAGCATTTTGTTTCAGAAATAACATTTTGCATCTTACATTTTAAAACACCTAATTTATTCATAGGAAAAGAGAAGTATAACTAGAGAATGTAAATGGCCAAAGGTTTCTAAAATGTTTGAGCTTCTTTCAATAAACAGCAAATCTTGTCAACAATTTAAAAAGTGCAAAATTATTATCTCAATACTTTTTATTTTTTTTTAAAGATTTTATTTATTTATTTGACAGAGAAAGACACAGCGAGAGGGGAAACACAAGCAGGGGGAGCGGGAGAGGGAGAAGCAGGCTCCCCACTGAGCAGGGAGCCCGATGTGGGGCTCGATTCCAGGACCCTGGGATCATGACCTGAGCCGAAGGCAGACACTTAACGACTGAGTCACCCTGTTCTTATATTTTCAATTAAAACGGCATTACTGAAAAATTTATCCAAAGGAAAACATCAAAATAGGAGCTCCGAGAGAGCAAGAACTTTACCTTTGCATGTAGACCACTCTCAAGTATATGTTGAAAGAAAAAATGAAATAATCCTGAACAAAGAAAAAGATCGTTTCCAAATTTCTGTTCTTACAAAAAGTCAACAACAGAGGGATGAATAGTTAAAATTATAGCACAAATTAACTATAAAGCAATCATTTAAAATTATAGAGATGGAGAAAATATCTAGAAATATATTTGGGCCAATATTATGTTAAAAAGTGGATTATAGGGGCACCTGGGTGCCTGCTTCTCCCTCTCCCTCTGTTGCTCCCCCTGCTTGTGCTCTCTAGCTCTCTGTCAAATAAATAATCTTTTTTTTTAAAAAGTGGATTCTAAAATGCAACTACTAAAAGGTAACATAGGAGAAAATCTAGGATATGGCAGAGATTTTAGGTACAACAACAAAAACATGATCTATGAAAGAAAAAGTTGCTAGGCTGAACTTTATTAAAATTAGAAATTTTTGCTCTGTGAAAGATACTGTTAAGAGAATGAAAAACAAGCCACAGCCTGGGGGAAAAACATACGGAAAATGCCTATCTGATAAAGGACTGTATCCAAAATATAGAATGAACTCTTAAAACTCAACAATAAAAAAACAAACCCAATTACAAACTGGACAAAAGATATGAACGGACACCTCACCAAAGAATATTTACAGATGGCAAGTAAGAATATGAAAAGCGGGGCACCTGGGTGGCTCAGTGGGTTAAGTGTCTGCCTTCAGCTCAGGTCATGATCCCAGGGTCCTGGGATCAAGCCCCATGTCAGGCTCCCTGCTCAATGGAGCCTGCTTCTCCCTCTCCCTCTGCTGCTCCCCCTGCTTGTGCTCTTGCTCTCTCTGTCAAATAAATAAAATCTAGGGGAAAAAAAGAATATGAAAATTCACTCAACATCATTCATCATTAGAGAACTGCAAATCAAAACAAGATACTACACACCTATTTGAATAGCTAAAATCCAAAAAAACAAATGACACCAAATGCTGGTGAGGATGTGAAACAAGAGCAACTCATTCATTGTTGGTGGGAATGCAAAACAGTATGGCCACTTTGGAATACAGACTGATAGTTTCTTAAAAAGCCAAATGTAGTCTCAACCATAAGATCCAGCAATCACACTACTAGGTATTCACCCAATTGACTTGAAAGCTTATATTTACACAAAAACCCACACACAAGTGTTTACACTGGCTTTATTCATAATTGCCAAAACCTGAAAGCAACCAAGATATGCTTTTTAAGTGAATGGACAAACAAAACTGTGGTACATCCCGTCAATGGAATATTATTCAGCTATAAAAAGAAATGAGCTATCAAGTCACAGAAGACACGGTGTAGGGGGAGAGACCTTAAATGCATATTGCTATGGGAAAGATAATCTGAAAAGGCTATATACTGTATGACTCCGATTATACGACATTCTAGAAAATGTGTGTTGCCAGGGGCGTGGAGGGAGGGGAAGCATGAATAAGTGAAGCACAGGGGATTTTTAGGGCAGTGAAACTATTTTGTATGACACTGTAACAGCACAAACACGACATAATGCATTTGTCAAAACTTATGGAACTTTACAACACAAAGAGTAAACCTTAATGTATGCAAATTTAAAAAAAAATCAGCTAGTAGGTTGGGAATCCCAGACTGTGACAAGAGAATCTAACTGTATTTCAAAAGTATTTCAAACAATCTCACTAAAGGGGGTAGGGGGGAAAGGTACAGGCCTAAGTAACTGAAATGAATTCTGTAAGATAAAGGCAAAAGGGACTGCACGTAAGTACTATACTCTAGTCGATAAAATCGCTTCCCCAGAGTACAAGGTAACAATTGCTATATATGTATCCTGGAATTGAACAATTAAGTAAATGAATGGTGAACGTGGGGAGCCAATTTTCTCACTGTTGAAGTGGAAATGTACAGATCTGCAAGGGAGGGTGACAAAAAAATCCATATGGTAATGGAGTAAAGCTACAGTAAGAACTCATGTTTAATTTAATATAGATAAAGATAGTTACATATAGAAATATTTATAGACATGTGTATATTCAGGGGTTAATATACACACATATATTCTTTTGCTGTCAGCTGAGAGGACCTGAAAGAAGTTATATCCTACTAGCTACCACCACATCTAGTGCCCAGATCCTGCTTTCTAATACCATTCCCCCATAAAAAGAACTAGGACCCTTTGGAGAAATGGTTGATTCTAGGATTGGGGCATGAAATACACAAGATGAGCCCAGAGCCTTTTGTAGTGCCAGAAAGTAAAGAAGTACTCAAATACAAAACAAAACAAAACAACCCAAACATTAATGGGGGTGTATGGCAAAAGGCACAGGGGCCAACTGAAAGACCTACCCATGGTCAAAGCTGGAACAACTGGAGCAATAAAATAAAGCAGTACTGGTTTATGGGTTGTATCCATGAGCCCATAATGATATAAATGACTGAATATATTAATACATGGGGGAGAAGAGGCACCCTTCTCCTATGCAGAACAATTCTAAATTATACAGATACTACACTCTAGAGGAGGGGAGCGTAACTCCCCGCTCCTTAAGTGTAAGCTGCATAGAGTGTGACTCCTATCCAAAGAGTACAGTAGGGGAGGGAGAGGGGCTGCGGAGAATAACTTTACAATGTAGAAACCTGACAAACATGACTTCAGCCAGATGATCAACATCACAAATCATAATGACAGTATGTACTCTTCATATGAACTAATGAAAATGGTACTTTATAATATTCCTGCCCCCCAAAATAAAACCCCAGTCTAATTGTGAAAAAAAAAAAAAGAAACACAGACAAATTCCAATAGTCAGGCATCCTATAATACACCTGCCCAATACTCAAAACTCAAGGTCATCAATACTCAAGGTCATCAAAAACACAGAAAGACCGAGAAATTGTCACAGCCAAAATGAGCTTAAAAAGACATGACAACTAAATGTAATGTGGTATCCTGGATGGGATCCTGGAACAGAAAGACATTAGGACTAGACACTAAAGAAATGTGAACAAACTATGGGCTTAACTTAGTAATAACATATCAATATTGGTTCATTAATTTAAACAAATGGCCCATACTCATGTAAGATGTTCATAAAAGGAAAAACTATATGGTGGAGGTGGGAGAAGGATATATGGGAACTGTCTGATTTTTTTTGTAAATCAAACTGTTCTGGAAAATAAAGTATTAACTTTAAAAATTAGATTACAAATTACATATAACAGTATGATTTCAACTTCATATAAGATGCCTAAATAAAAGACAGCCAAAATACCAAAAGTAGTTTTGTTAGGATGATAAGATGGGGGATTATTTTTCTTTTCCTTAGTCTCCAAATTTTCTCTAACATATGACAATATTTTATAATTTAAAGAATGAATTTTATACCACTACACACCTAGTAGAATGACCAAAATCTAGACCACTGACAACATCAAATGATGGCAAGGATATGGATTAACAGAAACGCTCCTTCATTGCTGGTGGGGATGCCAAATGGTACAGCCACTTGGGAAGACAGTTTGGCAGCTTCTTACAAACTAACATACTCTTACCACCTGAATTAGCAATTGTCCTCCTTGGTATTACCCAAGGGAGTTGAAAACTTGTCTACACAAAAACCTGCACACAGATATTTATAGAGGCTTTATTCATAATCACCAAAACCTGAAAACAACCAAATGTCCTTCAGTAGAGGAATGGATAAACTGTGGTACATACAGCTAATTTCCTAAGGGCAAGGACTACATGTTATTCAGCTTTCTATCTCCAGTGTCTAATCCCATGTTCATCAGATAGTAAGCACTCATTAAAATTTTTCCCTGAGGGGCACCTAGGTGGCTCAGTCCGTTAAGTGTCTGCTTTCAGCTCAGGTCATGATCCCAGGGAGATCCTGGAATAGAGTCCCACATCGGGCTCCCTGCTCAGGGGGGAAACCTGCTTCTACCTCTCCCTCTGCTGCTCCCCCTGCTTGTACTCTATCAATAAAATCTTTAAAAAAAATTTTTTTCCCTGAATGAATGAAAAAATTATTAAGGCTAGCACGAAAAACATTCAATAATGGTTTTCCTTCAGGCACTTCCATAATTCCACTCCTTATTTTTAACTTTTATACTGGTTTCACTGTTTAGGGGGAAGTACTAAAAACATTATGCAAGCTCTACATTTTTCAAACTTTAGTATTAGTGATCATTTTGTTTTCTATTATGGGAGGTAGTTGAAATAATGCTTAAGAGTAAAATATGACATTCAATTACGTAAGCAATTTCAAAGTGAAGCTATGTTTTCTTTTACTCAAATGTACTGAAAATAAAAGTAACTAATTGTTGTTATTTATTTTTAAATATAAACACTGACTCCAAGGATAGCAAAATGAGGTAAGAAGGAGTAAGAAATAAACATGTTGACATTTAAAAAGCGAGTCTTTATTTCATGTGAATTCTGGGAATAATCTATTGTAATTACACTGTTTCATCTCATGAAAACAAAATGCACCACACTTAGTATGAAAAAATTTAAGCACAATGGGTTTTCTCATATGACAGAGGCTAAAGAATTACCAGTAAGGTCTTAAAGAAAGTTCTGATACTAAAACTATATACAGCATTGACTTGTTTTGATAGGATTGTTTTTCCATTTTTGTCTTTAAACATTTGATCAGCATGTAGTAACGCATGGTTCTATTTAAACGTAAGGCTGGATGTGAAAACTGGGTTACTTCTTTACACTGTGGGATAATGAATGTTAGACAGGGGTAAGAAAGTTGCTACCAGCCATTATGGTTTCCCTAGCCTGACATAGCTTCCTATGTACACTACTATTACTGAGAACCCCTCCCTCAGTTACTGACCAGTAAACAAACATAATCAGTTTAAATCATTTCCCAACACCAATTCAAAGAGTTTGAGATCTGCTATATTTTGAACCATTGCCCTACATGGCCAATTTAAATGCAACCCCCAAATGTTTTTAATTTGGTATACTGATCACAGTGAAAGTTAATTAAAGAATAAAAGAATAAAGAATAAAATCTACCAGCTTTATCAACAACTTTAGTTTGCAAGTGACACAAATTAGGAATCTTATTTTTTTTTTTAAAGATTTTATTTATTTATTTGAGACAGAGAGAATGAGAGAGAGAGAGCACATGAGAGGGGGGAGGGTCAGAGGGAGAAGCAGGCTCCCTGCCGAGCAGGGAGCCCGATGCGGGACTCGATCCAGGGACTCCAGGATCATGACCTGAGCCGAAAGCAGTCGCCCAACCAACTGAGCCACCCAGGCGCCCGGAATCTTAATTTTTTTAAAGTTCTATTTCACTACTATTTCTGGATTACTACATAATGTGATTAAAAGCATGACTCCTCCTGTGATCTGGTAAGTTTGTTCTAGGAAAACAGCCTACACCCTGAATCCTAATAGCTATTTCCTAAATATTCAACTACTCTCAAGAGGTACTATACATGAGTGTATAGAAAGAAGTGTAGGGGGCGCCTGGGTGGCTCAGTTGGTTAAGCACCTGCCTTCGGCTCAGGTCATGATCCCAGGGTCCTGGGATCTGGCCCATATCAGGCTCCTTGCTCAGCGGGGAGCCTGCTTCTCCCTCTCCCTGCCACTCCCCCTGCTTGTGCTCTTTCTCTGTCAAATGGATGAATAAAATCTTTTAAAAAGAAAAGAAGTGTAAATCTATCAGCTCAAAATACCTTCATCTATGACAGATAGCCTTTAAAAATCTGTAACGACAACAAAAATTAGTAACATCAGATATAATTTTGTCCTTTAGCAGTCAAATACCATCCTTTAATCCAAATTAAATGTGGGCAATTTCTCTTGGAAGCTGAGGAACACAGACTACAGTTTCTGTAAATTGTGGTCTATTTCAACACATTGAACAAGAAGAAAGGTACAGTAAGACCTTTTCTGAATCAGCAATATAAAGGATAACTGGGTAGGGCAGGGCAATCTAAAATAATCTACCAGCACATAACTCATAAAAGTGTCACATTTCCTTAGATTCAAAATACCAGCCAGAGAACAAAACTCATTGCTGTGTCCAAGTAAAGATAGATAGAGGTTACATATCTTGAGAAAACAGATCCAAAAAGTAGTTTTTAACCCTACCAAAATAAAAAATGACAATAATACTGGGTAAAAAAAATTAAGTAACCCATGGTGCATTCAGTAGACAAACGACACACTTTACAAGTTACAAACTTTATAGATGATTAAACTGATCAGCAAAAAAAAGTGGAAGAAGTTTCCAAAACTTTCACATTTTCCAAGATCACCAAAAATTAATTTAATCAATCTCCCAATTTTTAAAACATACTAAATAAACATAACTAAAACTAGACAGACATATAAATATAAAAGTATTGCAGTATTTGGGGGGAAAAAAGACAACTTCCTGGTTAATCTCCTTGAATAGTTCTCTAAGAGTAATCAGCTGCTTGAACACAGCTGGGAGAATATCCACACAAGCAGCTGACTTTCTGCAGACACACTGTATTTTTCCAAAGAGAAGTAAACTAATTACTTGTGTTTCAAGTCCATAGAATACATAGATCTGTCATTCTGGTTTTGCTCTGAGGTCTGACACAAGAATCTACACTTTTAGATAGCTTAAGCAAAAACAAATCATTTTTTAAAAGATGTTTTCATAACTTACGTTCCTGGAAAGAAGTACCCAAAAGGATACTCAAATACAGTTCCTTACTCTGCAACTTTAATACCTTGCAGATAGGTGTATTTCCTCAACTATTATGAAAACCTTACTTGGTTCGCAGGGAGCACGCTAAGTAATAAACAAGAGACTACATACATACTACCTAGCATTTGACTAAAACCATATCACACAATTTAATCCTGAAGCACCCCTCACATTACTGAGAGAAAGCAAAAATTTACTTTGTGGTCATCACCAATTCTTATTTAAGGATCTTTGTATGGATTTTCATTCTGAAGGTAGATGGGAGGTATAAACCTTAGTACTAGGGGTGCCTGGGTGGCTCAGTCATTAAGCATCTGCCTTCAGCTCAGGTCATGATCCCAGCATCCTGGGATCGAGCCCCGCATCAGGCTCCCTGCTCCGCGGGAGCCTGCTTCTCCCTCTCCCACTCCCCCTGCTTGTGTTCCCTCTCTCGCTGTCTCTTTTTAAAAATAAATAAATAAATAAAAATAAACCTTAGTACTATATTGTCTGTCTTCAGTCCCCTCAACTCCCAACAATATGCTGTATGCAGAAACAAAAGACTTAAAGGAGGCATCTTCAAATCAGAGGAGCAGACTAGGAATTCTTAGAACAGCTAAAACAGAACCTCGTCGGGCAGAGCAGTGGGCCTGCAGCATATAAGGATCAAACTTATCAACTGTGAACACAACAGTAAGTACACTCATTTAAAACTTAAAAAGAAGTGGGGTGCCTGGGTGGCTCAGTGTGTTAAGCATCCGACTCTTGATTTCAGCTCCAGTCATGATCTCAGGGTTGTCATATCCTCATGAAGCCCCGCATGGAACCCTGCACCCAGCATGGAGTCTGCTTGAAGATTCTCTCCCTCTGCCCCTCTCACCCTGCCTCTCTCTTTTCTCTCTCTCTCCCAAATACATAAATAAATTTAAAAAAAATAAAAACTTAAAAAGAGAAGTGGATATTCGACAAGCTGGACTAGATTGTGAGGTAAAACATATACAAATTAAAAGCAACCAGCTCCTTCACCAGCTGTTCCCAGCTCTGGGTATTAGAGCTTAGTTGTTCTTAGTTCCCTTCTTTATATAGTACAAGACAGCCCAAGAGACTAGATGCTCTGAAATTCTTCTCTGAAATTCTTCTAATTCTAATAGTGATTTTCCTCTCAGCCTTGGAAGTTATTCAACCTCTTTGGGTAAATAATTAAATAAAAACTAAATTCACAGGGAGTCCTAGGTATTAATGCACATATAATTTTATTCTGACCTCAAAAACAGAACAGAATCCAAACTTCATAGCATTGCATTCAAAGCCCTTTTTGATCTAACTTCAAGCACAACTGTCTACAAATAGCAACTTTAGATTCCTTATTATCCCAAGAACTTTTCATATCCTCCTCCCTTTGGTCACAGTTTGCTCAGTCTATGAAATCCTTCCCCCTTCTCTGACTACTGAAATTACACTTGTCCTTCAATCAGTTTAAGAGCATTCTGTGACCAATCATCTCAACCATATTCACTCATTCCTTTAAACTTCACTGTTTTTCCTTTATCTCCATTAATTCATTTGCTTTACAGTAAATTGTACACTTGCCCACTGCAGTGTTAAGCTTCTCAAGGGCAGAGATGCAGGGACTCTGTGACTCATACAAGCGTAACAGTAATTTACACATAGTTTGTGCATAATTGCAAAACCAGATGGGGTGATATTAGTGGGCCAACACCAGAAAAGTGATACCCTAAATCACTGTTTTTCAAACAGTGGATCATAACCTATTTGTCATGAAATTAATGTGGATCACCATCAGCATTCAAACAAACAAAACAAAAAACTCTGAAATACTGAACAGACTAAAAAATGCCAGGGAGCACAATAACACTAAATATAGTTTTGTGAAACTTGCTTCAGGTGGGGTTTTTTTGTATTTATATTGGTTCTAATATAAAATATATCTCTTACAGAGACTTAAAAGTTTTTAAAAAATATTTTTAAATTGCCTAAATATTTTTGGGGCACCTGGCTGGCTCAGTCGGTAGAGCATGTGACTCCTAATCTCAGGGTTGTGAGTTCAAGTCCCACGTTGGGCATGAAGCCTACTTTGAAAAAAAAATCCTAGGGGCGCCTGGGTGGCTCAGATGGTTAAGCGTCTGCCTTTGGCTTAGGTCATGATCCCAGGGTCCTGGGATCGAGCCCCGCATCGGGCTCCCTGCTCCGCAGGAAGCCTGCTTCTCCCTCCTCCACTCCCCCTGCTTGTGTTCCCTCTCTTGCTGTGTCTCTCTCTGTCATATATAAAAAAAAAAAATCCTAGGGGCGCATGGGTGGCTCAAATGGTTAGGTGACTGCCTTCAGCTCAGGTCAGGATCCCAGGGTCCTGGGATCGAGCCTTACATCTGGCTCCTGGCTCAACAGGGAGCCTGCTTCTCCCTCTCCCTCTGCCTCTCCCCCTGCTCATGCTCTCTCTCTCTCTGTCTCGAATGAATAAATAAAATCTTTAAAAAAAAATTTTTTTAGGGTTTTTTTTTTTTTTTTGCCCCAAACAAGGGCAATGAACAGCCATTTCGGCTCCCTGTCACCCATCCAATTTAACAATCAGAGAGACAGGGTAAAAATCCTAAATTTTTTTTTTTTTCCATGTGTGGGGCTGGAATTGTACCACCCATATTCGGCTTTTATAAAACTGCTTGAGTAAAGCACAGAAAACATCTATATAGCTGATAGTCAAAAAGAATGATTCTAACTGGCTCTAATCTAAACCACAATATCCACTGTGTCAGTAATGCCATCATGTAACGAATAAACTCACCACAGATCGTGCTCCCAAAGCACAGGGCAGTGATCATAAATTTTAAGGGTCTCCTTGTCAATTGAGTCTCTTTGCTTATCATAAGAATTACTCCCAATGGGACTTATCTTAAAAAATAATTATCCTTGAGAGCATGGTAACAAATCCTCACCTGAAACAAACCAGTCAGTGGGGGCTGAAGAGAAGCCTTCTTCATAATAATTTATATGACCTAGACACATCTTCATGTTACTAACAGATCTTTTCCTGGTAACGGCGATGTTATGGAAGTGATTTCCAAGAGAAAGATAAATGCTATTTTCAAATTTAGTTTTATTTGTTTGCTACCTCAACTACCTAGGGAATTAAAAGTATTTCCTGGGGCTGCAATTATGATTATGTCAGGCTCTCTTCACTGACAACCAATAAAGACATCAACAAACAAGGGCAACGAATAGCCATTTTGGCTCCCTGTCACCCATCCAATTTAACAATCAGAGAGACAGGGTAAATAATGATGTAAGACAGTTACATTTCACAATGGAACCAAAGCTCAACTGCTATCCAAGTTTATAGGGATGCGAATGAATTTTAAGAATTTTAAGTGACTACTCAGTCAAGAATAGTTGACTATTAACAGTCAAAAATAGCTAAGAAGGGGCGCCTGGGTGGCTCAGTTGGTTAAGCGACTGCCTTCGGCTCAGGTCATGATCCTGGAGTCCCTGGATCGAGTCCCGCATCGGGTTCCCTGCTCAGCGGGGAGTCTGCCTCTCTCTCTGACCCTCCCCCCTCTCATGCTCTCTATCTCATTCTCTCTCTCTCAAATAAATAAATAAAATCTTTAAAAATAAAATAAAATAAAATGTGTTAGTATCTTTAAAAAAAAGTGTATAAATATCTTTAAAAAAAAAAAATAGCTAAGAAAACAAAGAAATGGAAAATATACTGGATTTAGAATCCAAAGACCTGGGTTTAAATCTGGTTAACATTCATTAGTGCAACACCCAGTTTCCTCTCTTATGAAAAAGGGGCAAATAATACTCACACATTCATTCAGCAAATATTTATTGAGTAATACTTTCTATGTTCCATTAGACGTTTGGCTAGGGGAACAACATAGATGTATGTAGTCCCTATCCTCAAGGAATTTATATTTTCCCTATCTCACAAGGCTGTTGTGAAGTTCAAATGTAAAAATACTATGCATATTGTAACACACTACATAAAGTGCAAAGTGAGGGGCGCCTGGGTGGCTTAATTGGTTTAAAGTCTGACTCTTTTTTAATTTTGTTTATTTGAGATAGTGACAGAGAACACAAGTGGGGAGGAGAGGGAGAAGCAGGCTCCCAGCTGAGCAGGGAGCCTGTGTGGGACTCGATCCCAGGACCCTGAGATCACAACCTGAGCCGAAGGCAGATGCTTAATGGACTGAGCCACCCAGGCACCCGACTATCCAACCTCTTGATATTGAATGTCCGACTCTTGATTTCCCCTCCGGTCATGATCTCAGGGTCGTGACATCAAGCCCCGCATCCGCGCTCAAAGAGAGTCGGCTTGGGGTTCTCTCGCTCCCTCTGCCCCTCCCCCCCATGCCCTCTCTCTCACTCACTCTCTCTCTCTCTAAAATAAATAAATCTTGGGGCGCCTGGGTGGCTCAGTCGTTAAGCATTTGCCTTCGGCTCAGGTCATGATCCCAGGGTCCTGAGATCAAGCCCCGCATCAGGCTCCCTGCTCAGCGGGAAGCCTGCTTCTCCCTCTCCCACTCCCCCTGCTTGTGTTCCCTCTCTCGCTGTGTCTCTCCTCTGTCAAATAAATAAAATCTTTAAAAAATAAAATAAATAAATCTTGGGGCACCTAGGTGGCTCAGTCGGTTAAGTGTCTGCTTTTGGCTCAGGTCGTGATCTCAGGGTCCTAGGATCAAGCCCCAAGTCAGGCCCTCTGCTCAGCGGGAGCCTGCTTCTCCCTCTCCCTGCTACTCCCCCTGCTTGTGCTCTCTCTCTCTGTCAAATAAATAAAATCTGAAAAAAAAGAAAAAAAAAAACCTTTAAAAAATTTTTAAAAAATCTTTAATTAAAAAAAGTGCAAAGTGATATAATGATTTTATTAACTTATTCTACCTCGTCACCACTTATCTTTATTACAACATTTAGAAAGATTCAATGAAGTCTAGATGAGCAGATATAATAGTCCACTATCTTACTGAATTGATTTTCTAAGGGCTGGAGTTCAGGAGTCTAACAAATCACTATTTCTTAGTATAGTCTTAACTCATGACTCTCAATATAACCACGAAGATAAAATGAACTGAGAATTCAAGGCCCAGAACCTGCAGCGTAGCTCCAGGTATGGGTTGGGTATGTGGGTTGCAAAGGGAGTAAAAAATAAAGACTTCTAGGCCCCATGCAAGACCTGCTGAATCATAGATAACCCTTAAAGGATGAGCCCAAGAATCTACACTTTTGACAAACACACCCAGTGGTTTTTATGCTCACTAAAGCTTAAGAATCACTACCATAAAATTTTCTTTGATCAATAACCATGATTTCAAACACCATTTCTAAAATCTACTTGTGGAAAATCTGGGCCAAATAGAATTCATCTACAATTGAGAAAGCAGCTCCTGAGAAGGTACTTAGCAGTCAACATTAAATGACTCACACTTAACTCGTAAAAATACTTCCTGTGGCACCAACCTCTTTATTCCAAACTTTCACATTAAATGAAACTAAAAAAAAAAAAAAGAATGCCCATGAGATATTCCTAAGTTATTATATTAAAATGAACTCCCAATAAACAAATTTATATATATATATATGTGTGTGTGTGTATGTATGTATATATAGAAAGAGAGAGAACTTTAATTTTTCTTATGGTTTAACTTTAACAAGGGAGCCACTTCTCAGCCTTTTGGCTAAGATCAAGTGTAAGTTTAACAAGGGAAAGTTGATGGGTATATTATCTTGAAACTATGAAGAGGGAAAGCATATACTCTACCCAGGACAAATATATCATGATTTTAAATGCTTGCAAGCCAATCTTAGGGGTCCATGCTTATTAAAGACCACACTACCCAAATACCAAAGAGATAAACTAGTCAATAGATAAGCCTAATCCCTTAAAAATAAAGATGGTACCACAACTGTAACCCTCCTAAGGGCACCTCTCAAGAAATCAATCAAGAGCCCTTAGAAATACTTTAACCTTTAAGAAAATTAACCTGAAGTCAAATGTTACTTCACATACTATATAATTAGTGCAAAGACATATGTATTTTGGTTCTACTTATTGAAAGCATCCCTCCAGGTATATACACATCAAAGGGAAACATTCAATATACGTTACACTGGGAAAAATTACAAGGTGGAGACTAACACTGCTAGTACAAAACTTTCCATCTGCAGTAAAATTTAGAGCCCAGAGGGCTTGTTCATATCCTACTACCAAGCCCTGCAATGTGACTCTTTCCAAACCAGTTAGTATCTAGTCAGTTCTGAAGGGAGAAAGGACAAACTGAACCATACTGAATTTAGTTTAATGACTGTTCTAAGATTCAATGAGGACAGGGCCTTTATAAGGCAGACTTTAAAAGAAATACAAAGAAATCAATGCTCTTAATTTTGTCCACGCTTTTAATCCCTTAAATCTCAAAGTTACTCGGTTCTTTTCACAACTCAATCAGTTATCCAAATGACTACAATATATGAAAATTGGAATAATTTGTGTATAACACGAAAGCATCTAAAATAGGGACAAGTCTTATTAAACAGCAATCATCAAGGTCCAGACATCTACCTATGACTTCATGCAAACTATGCCTACACAATAATAATCTACCTATGCCTAACCCTGATCCCACTTGGCACTTCAATAACATGCAAAACTTTCCTGGGACAGTAGAGACGTTAACTTAAGGAACTTGTAGGAGACAAAGAAAAGCCCTAAGGAGTGCTGCCTAAAGAATGCTTTAGAAAAATCTGCATCAACCTAACCAAAATCAAAACAAGTAACAGACACAGATATCCCTCAAGAATCATGTCTGTTTGGTCACTGATTTCCTCCTCTCACTTGAAAACCTAAGGAGAAGATGCAGACTTTGGAAGAAGGAAAGAGACCGTATAGCTGAAGTCTCAGAGAATTTGCCAACTTGCTTGACTCTGTGTTGCAACTATCACCATTTCCACAGTAACAGCAAAGAAGCTTCACAGAATTTGGAAATCAAAATACAGCTGGAAGGTGAGAAACCATTGCCACAAAGAAACCATTGCCACGAAGAAGTCTCATCATCACAACCTTCTAGAGTAAGGTTCTCTAAGCAAAGAGCATCCTTTTGTCCTGCCCACTTTGTCTTTTTTAAGACAGTCTCTACTCACCACCAAGTATGCGCCAAAGTTCAATGATTTCTCTCTAGAAGGAGGAATGGGCCTAGACTGGAACATGGACCTGAGGCAAGTCCCTCCATCTGTCCTAGGGGATCATCTAAAGTCTCCCTTACAGTACCTAATTTATGTCTAGACTCTGTTACAAAATCATAATAAAGGCAAGAAGCTACCAACTATGTTAGCTGATATATATACATATATATTTGAAATGATTGATCATGTTAGTTGTGGTCATCTACAGAATTATTTTTGGTTTAGTTCCTTTAGCTCTTATAAAAAGTAAATTACTTAGAACTTTATGATAAATTTACAATTTTAAATAAATACTTCAATTTTAAATTTAAAAATAAACAGCTGGATCCAAAGTTAACTTCCAAAGGGAAAGGAAAATGACAATTCCAAGAGCTTCTATCAGAAGGAAACATCAGCCACAGATTTTGAGTTATCTAGAAAGAAAAGAATTAGATGCCCAGGTATGAAGCAAAATTTTGGTCACTACTGCGTTCTACATCTGAATGCCCTGGCCCCCAAAGATTAAGAATGTATTACCAGAGAATAAGAAAAGAGCACATAGAACATTAATGGAAAAAGCATAAATAGAAGGTTTAATAGCTCCAAACAGTTACTTTGGTGAGCTACTCTTTCTTCAGGTGGAAGGTAAGAGGAAACAGAATGAGTGAATTCCACAGAGTAAGTGTGTCAAGGATAAGGGCAAGGGGCATAAGGTAAATAAAAAGGGAGGGACTCCTCTATAGGCCAGACCTCAAGATACTAATCTCTTTGAAACCTTGGGCAAACCTACTGTTTTACTAGAGGAGAAACTGAAGGTTGTGGAAATTATAACTAAAATAACATCTATAAAAAATGAGAGAGACTTCATGAGGGCAAATCCAAGCACTGAGGGAGAGGGCAAAAGTGTGAAAAAATAAGGGTTCAGTAAAAAAGCAAGAGATACAGGATTGAAGACTGCTGGGGAGAATGGAGGTAATGAGAGCATATGCCACCTACCAGTCAACCAGCAATCACTATATAAATTTTAATACAAAGTACAAAGCCACCAAGGTAAAACCTGGATGAGAGTGGTGGAGGAGGTCTGCAGAGAAACTGCAAACCAAGGCAGCATCCTGCTAGAGCTTTAAGGGATGCAGTGGGGAAGTAAGGATGAAGTATGAAGGGGGAGGGGCTGCAGTAGGGAAGAGGATGGGTTCCAACAGCAGCAGGAGCCTAAAAAGAGAAGGGAAAGCAGTCTGGAGGAGATAAAGAATAGGATAAAGTTGAGCATGGGATCACAAGAGGATAGAGTAAGAGAGAGAATGGAAAGGGCATGCCCCGTAAAAGTAAGGAGGTCAAAGACCCAAAAGAGGGGTATATTTTGGGGGGGGAGGAGCAGGAACGAAGGAGAGCTCCACCATAATCCTGACTAAAAAGAAGTAGGAGTATGGTGCAGAAGTCAAGACCAGAATAGGGGGGCCAGAATAGGGATGTTCTCAGAGGGATGTGAAGATGGGAGACACCAGATTCAAAATCCTGGTGTAATACGGGACAACAGTGTAAAGAAAGTACAGTGTCCAAGACACCCTCCCCCACCACCAAAACAAAACAAAAACAAAGGCTTGCATGCAAGCAAGGGTCAGAGAAGAAGGTACACTCTAGGGAGAAAGAATCCAAAAGGGAGGGGAGGAAAGGCACACAAGGCAGGATAGAAAAATGCAGGGGGTGCTTAACCGCAGGAGAGGGTAACTAAGGAAAGCAAAAGGAGTGCAGTGGAGGGATGATTATTCCCGGAGGAAAAGTGGGAGCCGATCACAGGTCCTACCTACTTGGTCTAGAGGACAGAAGGACGGTCCATGGGGGTCGACGGCAGCGGTGGAGAACAAGAAACTACGATGCTAAAGATGAGAACTTGGGGAGGACGCGACAGGGGCCGGGTCAGAAAAGGAGATGCTGTCAGCGAGGGGCAGAAGTCCAGCAAGGGGCAGAAAGCGGCATGCCCGGGGGTAAAGCAAAAGGGCAGAAAAGAAGGCAGAAGAATGGGGGCAGGGGTAAAAACAGCGGGGCGCAGGGACGTAAACCGGTTACCGTGAGGGAGGTGCGGGTCGCGAAAACCCAGGGCGCAGGGAGGTGAAAGGGTCAACCCCAAGGAGGTGCGGGGCCTGAGGGGAACGGAGTCCCGAGTGCCGGTTCAGGGGCTGGAGGGGGGGAGGGGGGACGGGGCGGCCTGAGGGCGACAGGGGTAGAGGGAGATGCGGGGACGGCCGGAGGGGGCGGGGCAGGGTGGGGCGGCGGGCAGCCCAGATACTCACACCTCCAGGATGCGGTCCCCCTTGCGCACCCCGGCCCGGTCGGCCGCCCCCCCGGGCAGCACGGCGCTCACATGCTGCAGCGGCGCGTACAGCTCCCCGTTGATGCTCCGCAGTTGCCCGCCCTCGCTCACTTGGCCCCGCACGTTGAAGCCGTAACCGGACTCGGACTTGACGATGCGCACGACCCGCGGGCCGCCGCCTCCCCCTCCGCCGTTCCCGGCGCAGTGGAGCCCGGACCCCCCACCGCCGCCGCCACCTCCGTTTCTGTGAGGAGCTGAGGGGTGAATCCCTTCCCCGTCCTCGTCCGCCATCTTGCAAGCGAGCGAGCCGTACCCCCGCCCCGCTACGCCTCCACTCCTTCCTCGCGCGCGCTCGCCCTGCTTAGCAGCCGCACGACCCCCAGCGCGCGCGCCCGCTCCGCCGCCCGCGGGACCTGAGTCGGCCACAGAGCTGCCGGAGGAGGGTAAAGGGAAGGCCGGGGGCGGGGGGAAAACGGACGGTTGGACCCCGTGGAGCCTCCTGGGAGTTGTAGTTTCTGGAGGGTGGGGGCAGAGGAGAGGGCAGAGTCCCGGCCGGAGCGGAGGTTATGTGACGCAGTTGGGGAACAAGGCCTGCCGGGAGTTGTAGTTTGAGCCTCTAACCCAGCACAGAGTGCGGCGGAGTGATTCAGCTGTTGACGTGGGGCAAGTTTTTTCTTTCATTTCATAACTCATTTCGTAGCCTCTAAAGCAATAATATTAGGATAAATTGACGTTTGTGACCTTAAATTATAACAACTCATTTGTTCAGTACCTTCTGTGTTCACATACATTATTTTATTCCGTGGCCCCAGCAACCTTGTGAGCTGATTGGATCATGAATTCCTTTCTCTATTTCACTTATTTGGAAACTGAACCGTAGAGAGCCCAAAGTCAACCAGCTATTAGGTAACAGGAAGTAAGGCCCGGTTATTTTTTCGCAACTTTCATGTATTGCAACTACTTAAAAACTATGCTCCAAATATACAAAAAGCGTATGCAGAGAAAACTATGGTCTCAGCGATTTAGAACTGGATATTAGAAGGGCCAAATAAGAATTTAAATCTGGCAATGATTTTGAAGTTACCTTTATTTCTAATTTATTTTGTTTTCCCCAACAGCACGGTAGAATTCTTTGCCAATGGCAGCAGTTGATGTTTTTCGGCTACCTACCCAAATGCACATTCACAGATAGTGTGCAGAATGCCTGGCAAAGGCAAGAAAGAAGAGCAAGAGCAAAAATAATGAAAATAGCTTACTTAAGCACTTAGTACTCGTATTTTATTTTACCCTACTGACTGGCTAGTAAGTTAGTCTGTTACTGTTTTGTGGATGCTGACAAAAAGACACAGAATTCCTGGATTGGAGACAAAGGACTATTACAACACAGGAAACAACATGAGCTTCAGCACGTTTGTGTCAATTCCTCCTCCCCCAAGTCTTATGGGGATGACAAGAAGGGCTCACATGAATGCTGTGCACTTACTTGGTGGATTTACACCACAGCTGAGGAAACACTGAGTTTGGGAAACCTGCCATTTTATAGGAAGCAGTGAGCAAACCTGTTCTCTGTCCTGGAGGGAGACATTACTTCATTCCTTAAAGTTGCTCACTATAAACACAACCTTGAGAATTGACCCTGGTAAAGAGCAGTCAGGGTCTTGCATTTTTGGCATACCCAGGAAGATGGGTAGAAGCATGACGGACCCATGAGGGACTGTTTCTCTCAATATTACCATGTGCCAAACACTAAGCACTTTACATCTATAATTTTATTTAATCTTCACAATCCTATAATGTGCCCTACTTTATAGATGAATAAACAGGCATAGAGAAGCCACACAGCTAGTAAACAATCCAGGAGGAGCAACAGGGATTCATAGTTTAAAAAAGACAGTAAAAGTGGGGCACCTGGGTGGTTCAGTCGGTTGAGTGTCTCACTCTGGATTTCAGCTGCGGTCATGATCTCGAGGTCTTTCAATTGAGCCTCAGGTTGGGCTCCACGCTCAGTGCAGAGTCCTCTTCAGATTCTCTCTCCCTCTCTTTCTGCCCCCCGCCCCACACTCTCTCTCTCCACTAAATAAATAAAATCTAAACAACAACAAAAAAAGACTGTAAAAGTTACCTTGCAGAGAGAGGTCTGATGACTTATAAAAGCAACAAGCATGGCGCCTGGGTGGCTCAGGCGTTAAGCATCTGCCTTCGGCTCAGGTCATGATCCCATGGTCCTGGGATCCCTGCTCAGCGGGAAGCCTGCTTCTCCCTCTCCCACTCCTCCCTGCTTGTGTTCCCTCTCTCATTGTCTCTCTCTCTGTCAAATAAATAATCTTTTAAAAAATAAATAAATAAAATAAAAGCAACAAGCAACCCCCTGAAAGAATTTGGGAACCATGTATGGGTTTCCAGCAATTGCTCAGGATGTGGGGGAGGAGAGTAGTAGAATAATTAAGACATCTCACAGTATGTGGGATGAGGATTCAGTTATTATATTAGAACATAAAAGTTAGTATGACCTTATTTTATAACCAACCTAATGAAGAAGGGTGTCAACTAACTGCACAAATAGGGAAAATAATACAAGTTGGAATAATAAGAATTTTGCTCTACAATAATACTCTACAATCATTTGGTTTGAGCTGAGCTCTGAATGGGCAGGAATTTATCCACTAAGGACATCAAAGAAAGGAAAAAGGGAGCTTCCACTGAAAGAGCTATTTTTTTCATTTGTTTATTCGACAAAAAATGTACTGAATGCCTGCTCTGTTCTAGACTCTGCAGTGGTGGCTAGGGATACAAAGATAAATAAGATGTTATCTACAAACTCCATGAAGGGCAGTATGGCATGGTGAAACTCGCAAATGCACATACTCCTTGGTCTGGCAACTCCACTTCTAGGAATTCATTCTACTGTCACACTTGTACATGTGTGAAGTGACATTTTTGTGAAGATAGTCATTGCAGTATTATCTGTATTTGCAAAAGACTGGAAATAACCTAATGTTCATTGATTAACTTAGGATACAACCACAATGGAAAACTGAAAATAAAGAATAAGGAAGTTCTTTACGTGCTGAAATGAAATGATCTCCTGGATACAGTACATAAGTGAAAACAAGGTACAGCACAGTCTGTAGAACATGAGAACATTTTTGTATAAAAGGGGAACCATAGATATGTTTTTATTTCTAGAAGTGTTTATATCCCTAGAAGTATTCACAAGAAACTGATAATATTGATTGCCTCTGGGGAGGGGGACTGGACCACTGGAGTGAGGACAGCGGTTGAAAGGAGATTTTTCATTAGATAGCTTTTTGTAACTTCTGAATTTTTAGACACATGAATGTGTTACCTATTCAAAAAATAAATACATAAAATATGTAGAAAGGATCAGACTGGAAGAAAAGGTGATCAGAGAATCAAAATAAGAAACTAAAATAACACACCGTTACTGCTCTCGAGAACTCACAATCTAGAAAGAGAGCAAAAGAAAAAAACAATTACACCACAGGCTTTGGGTCTCTGGAGTAATGAGAGTTGTGATAAAGGCCTGCACAAGCTGGCAAGAGTGCCCATAGGAGGGGCCTTGAAAACGGAACAGCTAAGCTGAGTAATCACAGATGAGAAGGGCCGGCAAGGCAGAGAAGGAAGGTGTGGTGGGCTATTTCTGACCAGAGGGAACAGTGCATTCAAACCCAGAGACTTGAAAGAACATGGTGTAGTGTGAGAACTGACTGTAGTTCAGTAGGACTGGAGCAGAGGGGACAGAGGAGGTGGGCAAGAATCACATTCCCAAATATTTAGGGGCCTCTGAATGCTTTTAAGCAGAGCGGACATACTATTAAATTCGTGCTTGAGAAAGTTCATCCTGCAGGAAGTGTGGAGAACAAACTGAGCCAGGAGGATCCGCTGAGAACTAGGTGCCCTGATTCCCAGGAGAACTGACAAGAGGGAGGCGGCTTGGGCCATGGTGACGGGAGGGCCACACCGGGCAGAGAGGACTTGGCACCCCTTGGAGCTCAGGTGTGAGGGCAGGGCAGAAAAGAATGGCCTAAGAGCCCAGACTTGATGGTGTGATTTCCCAAAACCAGGCGGAAGAGGAAGAGGCTCGCAGGGAGGGCAATGAGTCTAGTTCTGGGTACGAGGAAGATTTGAGGGGTCTGGGGGAGATCCAGGAGGGAAGGATGAGTCATTGGTTGGACGTGTGAGTCCGGCGCTGGGGAAGGGGTCTGGCGCGAGCATGGATTGGTGAGCGTGGGCCCTGGGTGGTGGGTGGTGGTGGAGGAGCGCACCAGGCAGAGCGTATAACAAAGTGATTAGGGTGCCAAGGCCAGAACCTGGGGAGTGCCTCCCTCCAGCCATTCAGGAGACTTCAAGAGAGACCTGGTGAGGACTGAGAAAGAGGATGACTGAGAAAGAGGACTCCGAGAGAGCGTGTGGCCTTGGAGAGAGCGGGTCTTGGAACTTACTTAAGCTGCCTTTGGAAATGGGACCCAGAAAGTTTGCAGACCACTTCTCACCCAAGAGATTACAAAGTCCTCACAACGTAAATAGAAGCATCCACAGTAAACTAGGCTTAGAGGCCCCAATCATTCTGCTAGTTTATAGCAGAACTGAACCATGAACCCAAATTTTCTGACACAACGGCCAGGACTCTCTTCACTACCCAGCTTCCTTTTGGTTAAAGAGAGAAAAAGGTTCTGGGGCTCCTGGGCAGCTAAATCGATTAAGCGTCCCACTCTTGCTTTTGGCTCAGGTCATGATCTTAAGGTCATGAGATGGAGCCCTGCCTGGGGCTCTGTGCTCAGCCTGAGTTTGGTTAAGACTCTCCCTTTCACTCTGCTCCCCCACGCCCCCAACACCCCCCCCACACCCCCCAAACCCCCCCCCCCAGCTCTCTCTCAAATAAATAAATAACTCTTTAAAAAAAAAAAGGAGGGGCACCTGGGCGGCTCAATGGGTTAAGCGTCTGACTTTGGCTCAGGTCTTGATCCTGGAGTATGCTCCCTGCTCAGCAGGGAGTCTGCTTCTCCCTCTGCCCCTCCTCCCTGCTCATTTGCTCTCTCTCTCAAATGAATAAGTAAAATCTTTAAAAAGGAAGGAAGGAAGGAAGGAAGGAAGGAAGGAAGGAAGGAAGGAAGGAAGGAAGGAAGGGGAAAAAGAAAGGAAGAAAGAAAGAGGGGCGCCTGGGTGGCTCAGTTGTTGGGCATCTGCCTTCAGCTCAGGTCATGATCCCAGGGTCCTGGGATCAAGCCCCGCGTCGGGCTCCCTGCTCAGCGGGGAGCCTGCCTCTCCCTCTCCCTCTGCTGCTCCCCCTGCTTGTTCTCCCTCTCTCTCTCTTTTTCTCTCAAATAAATAAATAAAATATTTTTTTTAAAAAAAGGAAGAAAGAAAGAAAAGAAGTTCCTCCTATCCTTTGTGATGTAAAAAGTCAGCAGGTTTCCATTAGGTTTTTGTGTGGGCATTAACTTAAATGAGAACCCCACCTTAACACCTTTGCTCATATGTGTATAGTCCTCTGATCCTAGATGGTCAGCCTCTTCTCTTTCCCTCTTTGTGGGTCTAAATTCTACTCCTCCTTTAAACTCCAGCTTAAGTCCCTCCATAAAGCCTCCCTTGAGGATTCCTGTTCTCTCTGACTTATCTTTTTTTCTAAATTCCTGTGGCAAACACACCTTCCAGTGACACCCCCCCCCCACTACCACAACCTCCCAGTGAGTCACACACTTGTGTAATCTCCTCCCCTTGCCTGTGGGCAGGACTTGTGACTTTCTTCTACGCAACAGAGCGTGGCAAAGGTGATGTGTGTCACTCCCATACCGACAGTTACATTATATAACACTTCTTAGCAGACTAGGATGAAAGAGTCTCCTGCTGGCTCTGAGGAAGAAAGCTGCCATGTTCTGATCTGCCTGTGGAGAAGGCCAGGGAGCTGCAGGAGCCTCTAGGAGCAGACACTTGCCCCCAGCTGATAGCAAGAAAATAGGGGCCCTCAGTCCAGTGCCTATAAGAAGTTCTGCCAATGACCACATAAGCTTGGAAGGGGATCCTGGGCTCCGCTAAGGAATACAGCCCAGCCAACACTTTGATTGCAGGCTTGTGAGACCCTACAGAGGACTCAGCTAAGCTGAGTCCAGACTCCTGACCCACAAAAACTATGAAATAATACACGTGTGTTGTTGTAAGCTGCTAAGATTGTGGGTCATCTGTTACATGGCAGCAGATAACAAATGTAATTCCTGTCATATTTATGGTGCCACTCAGTTTAGACCATAATAATTTGATGTCTAGTCCAGCTTTACCTTTCTAATCTGAACGTAAGTTTCTGGAAAACAAGGAAATTGTCACACGTGACGTGTCCTCAGAGGGTAAGAGGCACAAGAGAAGGAGTATTGATGAAATCTTAGTCCAGAAAAGGACCAGAAAGTGTCTAATAACAGCTGCTGTATAGGAGTAAAATGAGTGATATGTGAAAAGCACCTAACATAATGCTTAGTACATAGTTATCACTAGTATGTATAATAATGGATATCACATCTAGCCCCATTCCCTCATTTTGCTGATGAAGAAATAGCTCCTTCCACTACCACTCTCTAAAGAAATAGACTCAGCAATGTATGATGACTTCTCAAAGGT
Organism: Leptonychotes weddellii; assembly: GCF_054177405.1. NCBI lineage: Eukaryota > Metazoa > Chordata > Mammalia > Carnivora > Phocidae > Leptonychotes > Leptonychotes weddellii. Next base: position 95,586,336 of record NC_138372.1, on the reverse strand, counting down.
CACTCAGCAGATCAGTGGCCAGAACTCAACACTAGGGGAAAAATAATTAAATGGCTTAAGTGAGGCAATAAGGGCCTGTCCTTACCCATAGACTCATGGGTTGAAGAAAACAAAAAGAGGGCCCTTCTTTTAGACCCTTTTTCCTAATTCTGAGTCTTCTATCCTCACTATTTTTTCTGTACTTTCTCCATGAAGACCACATGAAAAATTCTTTATTTATTTATTTATTGGTAAATTGAATAACTGATTTGCCAAAGTGAATAACACCTACAGACTAAAGGGTATATGAACCAAATGTCTTTTAGTTGCGAGTGACAGAAACTTAATTCCAACTAGCTTAAGCAAAAAAAAAGAGAATTTGTTGGTTCACATAACTAAGGACACTGGGTATTCCTGTTAACTGTAGCTGTATAGCAAACCATCCTAAAACTTAGTGGCATGAAACCGTCATTTATTATGTTTATGGACCCTGTGGGTCAAGAATTCAGATAGGACACATAGGGATGACTGGTTTCCGTCCCACAGTGCCCGGGGCCTCAGCTGGGAAGACTCAAAAGCTAAGGGTGACTGTATGGCTGAGGTCATCTGGGAATGTCTTACTCCTGGCATTGAGGCTGGCTGTCTGCTGGGACTTAGCTGGGGCTGATGGCCTGACCCCCACACATAGCATCTTCATGTGGTTTCTTCTTCTTGGCTTCTTCAAGTGTGGTATCTGAGTTCCAAAATCAAATGTCCTGGAAGTATAAAGCAGTAGTGCGTGGAATTTTTATGACTCAGCATTGAAAGTCACATGACATCACTCTACCATATTGTTTTGGTCCTGGTGGTCACAAAGTTCTGCCCAGGTACAAGGGGAGGGGACACAGACACAACCACTAGATGAGAAGAGTGTCAATTTTGCAACATAATCAGAGTATGTGGGATGGGCTATATCACGGTGGCTGTCGCTGAAAAATATAATCTGCCACATTGGGATGGCTCCTTGATTTAAACCAAGTGCTATAGGAACCACAGCCTTAGGGTCAGACACAGAGAACTCATGGCCACCTAATTCTTTTTCATCTGCCTTTCATTTTTGTTCATCTCTGCTTCTTTTTATCTATTAGCAAAAAACACCTAATTTTTCTCAAAATCCATATATTATTTCTGAGGGAAGGACTTTGGCCCTTTCATGTGCCCATCACCTGGACCAATTAAAGTTGCCTGGACAATGAAGAACTATGATTGTCCAAAACTGGATCACATAACCAGGTCACATGCCCAAAGAAAGCTTTTGGGTAAACTATAAAAAGTAGCTAGTACAATCTACCACGGGCTCAACTTAGGTGTCAGCTTAGTATGTAGTTATAATTATGTTACTTCTCTAGCAGCATCCTGTGGTTGTAATGTTTCAAAGCCCTTCACCTGGCCATCTTCATATCATGCCCTTGTCTCCCACTTTGCTATATACCACCTCTCTGAGATTTGCTGGGCTTCCCATTGGAAAGAAAAGCTCCCTGGCTCTTAGAGCCACAATGGCTGGCTTTTTTCCATCAGCCCTTCTCACCACACCTGTTATGTTTCAGATGGTCATGCTCAAATAACATTTTTCACCATCCTTCCAGTCCTAAGTCCCTAGGCAGTTGTGACTCTGTTATCTGTGTCTCTCTTCATTTTCTCCAGTGCCCCCCACTTTTTCCACAAAATCGAACTTAATTTTCCACAGGTCCTTTTTCCCAGAAATTACTTCCCAGAGCCTACAGTTCAGAAATAATACAGTAGGTTGGGAGATCACATAGCAAAAAGACCAATCCTGAGTCATTAGCATCATCCAGTGGAAAAAGGAAGTGAGACTTGCATCCTCTGCATTCCTGTTTAGCTGTAATCCTTAACATGTCATTCAGTATGTTTTTGGCTGCAAGTACAGAAAATTTTAAAGTGCTTTAAACAATAAGGAAATTTATGATCTCACATAAATAACAAGATTAAGGGGGGGAGTTCCAGTGTTGATTAACTCAGCAGCTTATTCATATCATCAAGGATCGGATTCCTTCCATCTCTCTCCTCTGCCACTTCAACATTTGGCTAACTCCTCCCATGGTGGCAAAAATGGCTGCTGAGCTCCAAGCGTCACGCACACACGTGACCACTTTGAGAAGCAGAAAATGGGAAGTTTCTTCTTGTGTCTATTTGTAAAAGCAAAGAAACTCTTTCTAAAAGTCTTGCATCAGCTTTCTCTCATGTCTCATTGGCCAAAAGTGTATCACCTAAACCAGTCATTGGCAAAGGAACTGAAATTACTGTGATTGATTCAGACTAATCAAGACTTACTCATGGAGCTAAGAGTAGTCCCTGGCATAGCTTGCCAGTAGATATGAGAACAAAATCGGGGCTCTGCCAAAAGAAAGAAGGGTGTGAGGGAGAGAGTACAGGGGGATATAGATTTGGAGAAGCAGCCAGTCACATCTGATGCCCTTACCTTCTCTTCAACTTAGTTTCTCCGACTGTAAACTAGAGATGATGATGCCTACTTAATCTATACATGGAGATACCTTAAGAAATAAGATTTTGCAGGATACACTTATGAAACAGTGGTGGCTCAGTTGGTTAAGCATCCGACTCTTGATTTCGGCTCAGGTCATGATATCAGGGTTGTGAGATCAAGCCCTGCATGGGGCTCTGTGCTGGGCATGAAGCCTGCTTAAGATTCTCTCTCTCCCTATCCCTCTGCCCCTCCCCCCCTCTAAAAAATAATAATAATAACCCAGTGAGGCACATGCTACAACACCGATGAATCTGAAAGACGTGCTAAGTGAAACCAGCTGGTCACAAAAGAACAAATATTGTATGATTCCACTTACATGATTCCTAGAGTATTCAAATTTATGCAGAAAGTGGAATGGTAGTTGCCAGTGGCTGGGGAAGGAGGAAATGGGGAGTTAGTGTTTAATGGGTACAGAGTTTCAGTTGGGGAAGATGAAGTCCTGGACGTGGATGGTGCTGACGGTTGCACAACAATGTAAATATACTTATTGCCACAGAATCGTACACTTAAAAGTCATTAGAATATTAAGTTTGTTTTCTGTTTTTTGGTTTTTTTTTAAGATTTCATTTATGTATTTGACAGAGAGAGAAACAGTGAGAGGGGGAACACAAGCAGGGGGAGTGGGAGAGGGAGAAGCAGGCTCCCCCCTGAGCAGGGAGCCCGACGCGGGGCTTGATCCCAGGATCCTGGGATCATGACCTGAGTGGAAGGCAGACGCTTAACCGACTGAGGCACCCAGGCGCCCCTAGAATGTTAAGTTTTATGTTATGTCTATTTTATCACAATAAAAACATTTCAATAAAATAGTGAGGCTATTTAAGATATACAACGAAGGAATTGCACTAAACTTGAAAAGGTACAAATGTACAACATAAATTCATGGTTCTCTCTGATAACCTAATGTTGGACTTTTGCCCATTTTAATTTGTGGGTGAGAATCATTTCCTAGCCTCAGAAATCAATTCTTTCACATTCATGTGTTATCCTTCCCTCTGTTCTCAAACCCACTGTTGTTCTGACTGACGTGCAGTTCAAGAAATTCCATCCCCCAAAAGTGCCCTGCAAGGGAACCCCCTGCACAGAATGGAACCAACTACGATACTCACTTACTTTCCCCTTGAAGGTTACCTGCCCCTTTCTTCCTTTGTCTCCTAGTCCTTTTTCAGTGCAGCTGGATCTCCCCACATTCATGCCAAAAGCCTTTGGGACAAGGAGGCAGAGAGGAAGACTCGGAGGGAGCCAGAGAGAAGCACAAGCACTTAGCACCAGCAGGTGTTGGCAGCTCTCACAAAGTCTATTTACTGACAACACATATCTACTAATATTTACTAATCCCTCAGATGTTTGCAAATGAGGCAAAGCTGTGAGGAGCTGTGCAGAGAAGTGACAGTTATGTATCCAACCCCAACACCCATTCATGGAGGGCCACGTCATTCCACCGGAAGCTACCAAAGCCCCACCCCATGTCCAGTGCCCAGAGCTGAGCAGTTCTGTTACATAAACTTATAATCAGAAGTCTCTGTTCATATTTAACCTACTCACTCCAAAAAGTCTTTTCCAAAATATATAGATTATGAAGATCTTCAACAGGGAGCACCCACCACTCCCTTAAATTCATGTCCCAGATCTTAATCACATGATCAGAAAATTTCTCCTTACTTGTAATCTTCTTCTTAAAATAGATTCTAGGCAAATGGCCTCCATTAAGCTTTGAATGCTGTGTGCCTTCCAAAGCACAAACATTGAATGTTAGCAGTTTTCTGCGTTTAACTCCTGATACTGGGCAGTGCTCCAGGGCTCCCTCCAGGAATGATTTTGTTTTGTTCTGTGATCCTGGTCAGTCGCCTTGCAAAACACCCTGCTGGTTACAGGGAAGAGAATCCATGTCTGTTCAGCTGGCATTGGCTGAGTGTCCACAACGTGCCAGGCACTGGGCCAGGGCTCAGACACAGAGATAAATCATCAGCCCTGCCCATTAGGAATTCTCAGGTCTGGGGGGAGAGGCAGACATGAAAACAAACAATTACTGTAGATGGGATAAGTTTTGTACCAGCTGCTATGGGAGCACTGATTAACTGTCGGGGATTCTCGGGGGAGTCAGGGAAGACTTCACCAAACGGTGTCATGAGTGGGGTTTTGAAGGTTGAATAGAAGCTTGTTAGAAGAATAAGGCAAGGCAGAGAGTGCCAGGCAGAGGGAACAGGATATGCAAAAGCAGAGAGGTGGAGAAGGACACAGTGTGTTTTGGAAACTCACAAGGTAGTGGAGGTCAGAAATGAGGCTGGATGAGTAAGGCAGTGAGCAGCTTAATCCCAATATCACCCCTTCATGGGCCCTGTTGGGGGAAGGGGGGGGATTGAAGCTCTAGCTCTACCACTGATAATGAAGCAAGATTCTCTTTCTATATAAGGCTCATAGCCTTAAGGTTTTGTTCTGTGGGTGTTGTAGAAGTTTTGCAAGATTGTAATCTCCAATGGGAATTGTCTTCTCAAGGAATCGAGGTCTTTTATATATTTGAAAAGGCCCTTGGGCAGGTCATCTGGAATCTATGGGCTTTTGTGATGATCTGAAATGTGATTATTGCTGGTTGGAACTCTGAGGAGGATAAGCCAAGCCAGTATCCAGCCCTCCTCAACAATCTCACCGAGCTTCCTCTTTCCACACATTAATATGCCCATGCTGGTGCTCTTCATTGGATGACAAATGATATTTTGGGTTATTTTACTCTCTCTCAAAAAAAAAAAAAATAGTGCTGGCTTGGCTGAGCTCTTTGGAAACGTCCAGAAATAATTCTTTCCTGAGTAAGGGCTTACTAAACATGAGCAAAATAAACTGAAACTTCTCAAGTAGCTTTAGGAAATGCTGGTCTAACACATGAGCCTCACAAATAAGTTTTTATTTTTTTAAAGATTTTATTTATTTATTTGACAGAGAGAGACACAGCGAGAGAGGGAACACAAGCAGGGGGAGTGGGAGAGGGAGAAGCAGGGTTCCCGTGGAGCAGGAAGCCCGATGCGGGACTCGATGCGGAACTCGATCCCAGGACCCTGTGATCATGACCTGAGCTGAAGGCAGACGCTTAACGACTGAGCCACCCAGGCGCCCCCAAAAATAAGTTTTTAAAATCACCTTTTAGCCTGCCAAACATTTTATCAGGCTGTAAAATGCTCCCAGCTCTTCTCAAAGCTGTGCCTCTGATGATGTGAGCTAGAGGCAACTTAAACCAGGACAGGGATGCATTTTCAATTTTTCATAAAATACTTACTTTCCTAGAATCCAATTTCTTTTTAGGCCTGGTCTTTCATCTCTTTGGTGCTAGACTTAATTTCAAAATTGCTCCCTTGTCTCGCCCCAACCTGGCTGGCTGCCCTTTGCTAAAGAAGTGAGTTTGGCATTTACAACAGGAAAACTCCCGGGACCCCAGGCAAGGTCTAGGAGAGAGCCTGCTTCTTCTCTTCCCGCAGTGCCCACCGCGGCCACCTGCGCAGGTGCTTGGGGACCTGCTGCCCTCTTGTGGCTGCAACCTGAGGTGCATCGGTACCTCCACTTGGCAAAATAAAAAGTTCTCTTTTTCAGGTTTACTGAGTAAATGTGCTCTGAATGCATTCCCCACAAGACCCACGCCATTTTAGAACTGAAAGGGACCTTGGTCCAACCAACCTTTTTTTTTTTTTTTTGGCTTTTTTCTTTTTTTAAGAAAAGGAACCCAAGGATCAGAGAGATTCTGTCACTTGGCCAAGGACACATCCCTGTTAGGGAAGTAGCCTGGAATGGAACTCCCATCCTCACTGGAAGACAAGGAAGGAAGAGGGAGTTGCCATTTGAAGTTTAGAAAGACATGATGATGCTAAAGAGTTGCAGACTTGGTGAGCCAGGTGAGCAGAGAAGATCTGATGGGCTTCTCTCCACCTGTCCGTGACAGCCCCACCCCATCTTCTGCTCCCCAAGGAAAGCTGCTTTGTAAGTGCACACAGCTTGGATAAGGACCATCTCCTGCCTTTTTTGGACACTTTCTTAGGCCAAGGACCCAGCATTCCAGTGTAGGAGATCTAGATTCTTGTCCAAGCTTCCACCTTGAGTGACTCACCCCCACCCCCACTTTGGGCCTCAATGTTCTCCTGTCAAGTGAGGAAGTTCTATGCTTTGTGTGGTTTCTTTTAGCAGTGGTAGTTTATGATTGTCTGTTTGCCTCTTGGCCCACAAATATCTAGTGGCACTACCAAACTGGTAGCAACTTGAGGGCAGAGTGTATCTTTGCCTGTTCACATACCCAAAGCCTAAGCCTTTACCTTTGACATGTTAGATGCTCAAAAATGTTAACAAAATTAGCATATCCAGTGTCTGCCGTGTGCCAGACACGTGGCATGTGATCCTTCCGTCTGGCTTTGTGTTGACCACCGCCACACCTATGAGGTTATAAAGCACAGCACCAAGCACGAGAGCAGTGCGATCAGATGGCCTATGACCGGCTCCTGGTTCTACACTTCCTACCTGTGCATCCTTACCCTCTCTGCATATCCATTTCCTCATCTGTAAAATGGGAATTAAACGGCAGGGCCTGGCACATGGTAAGCACTCAGTAAATGTTATTAGGTAGACATTATCATCTTGATTTTATGGATGAGGAAATTAAAGCTAAGAGAGATTATATACATTTTCCAAACCAGCATGGCCAGTAAATGACAGATCTAAGATTATAAGGAAGATCCAAAGCCCATGTTGGGCTTAGGCTCTATGCTACACTATTTCCCCTATGACAAACCCGATATAAGAACAAATGAATGGATGAAATTCTTCATTGCTGGTGGCAATACCAATAGTTGGCACTTGACTTTTCCATGGGAAAACTATTAGTACTCAGGATGTACCTCCTCCTCACTCCCTGGAACCAACTAAGAGAGAAGATGAAAACAATTAAAAAAAAAAAAAGTAAAGTGCCCTCTTCAGCACAGAGGAGAATACAGGTTTCTGCTAAATCAGTAAAGACTTACTGAGCATCTCTTTTGTGGCAGCAGTAGGGTCAGGCATTGGGGGGATGGGAGATACCCCTGACCTTTAAAAGCTTGCAGTCTAGTTGGGGAAACATATGCAAAGTCTGGATTATAATGTTTACACCCTAAAACGGGGTGATACAGATTATTTGTGTTGCGCTCAGAAAGGGAACACACAGCATGGGCTTGAGAATTCTGGGAAGACTTCCTGGCAGAGGAAGCATAAGTGACTTTCCTTGATGTTATCTCTGATTCTTTTCTCTCCATGTCCTGCGTTCAGTTGGTCACCAGGACCTATCCCATCTTTCCAAATGACTCTCCCAGCAGTCCCTTACTTTCCAGTTCCGTGGCCCTTAGCCCAAGTCAGTCTCTCATTACTTCATATCTGGAGGTGCCCTAGCCATCTGTTAACTTGTCTGCCACCAGCCTTTACCTTTCAATCTGTGTCATCCACCTTTTTGGGATTAGCCTTCCTTCTCACTTCCCTTCAACTAACATTTATTGAGTATCTACTGTGTGCCAGGAACCACGCTTCTATACACTAGGGATTCAGTGTTGAACAAGTGAAGACCCCTGGCCCCCTGAAACCTTCATACTGGTTTTAAAAAACTCCACTGGAGAGCCGTTGCTGTAAAGATCAGAGTCCAGACTCTGGGGGCAGTGCCCACCCTAGTCCCCCGCTACTTTTCCTCTGCAGGACTCTCCAGCTGTGCCCACCACCCCCCGCACAGGCTGATTAGTTATAACTCGGGCTTTCTCTTTGCCTGGGACCCTACCTGACCAAATCCTTCAGGGTCTTCTTCTAACCCCACATCCTCCCCATCCTTCTCTCACGGCCTCTCTCACGTTAGCATTCCACGTGTTGTTGTTTATCCCCCACCCACCTGACGAGATGGTAAGCTTCTGGATTCTTCCAGTCTGACCTCCCTTAGCACCTGGCACAATACTGTGCAAATAATAGGTGCCTTTCTCTTCCTCCCACTCTTCTTCCTTTTTAATTCCTAACAATAAAAACTAACAGCTGTAAAGCACTTTACAAAGTGTTTTCATGTAAGTTATCTTCCATACGCTGCACAATTTCCTTGTGTTGCTTATCAGTAAATATCTAATGGGTTACTAAGTCAAAAGAGGAAGGCAATCCAGGTGAAGGAAATAACACCAGAAAATGTGCAAAGACAGGACTGATCCCCGCATGAGCTGAAGGCAGTGTGGGAAGCAGCCTTGCTGGAGAGAAAAGAATGAACGCCATAGGAAATTTGGAAATCAAGATAACAAAAACCAAGTGGAACGACAAACCGCGCTGCACTAGCATGATGAGTGGTTCAGAGTATTTATTTCTAGCCTTTTTAGAAACATTTTTTTCTTTTGCAAAGTTGTAGTAAGTGTCCATAAAATGGTGTGCCCTACTTTCTGTCACTTAACATTCTCAGCACTGTTCTCTGATGCGAAAGAATCTTCATAAAGGCCATCTGTAGTGAATGCAGAATGTCCCAGGGAAGCCACATCCTCATGCACTGGACCCATTTCCCTGCTGTCGGACTTGTGTTGTTTCCCATTTCACACTATTACAAGAAGCACTGCAACAAATCTCTGGCGCAGAGAGAAGAAACAGAATGAACCCAGGTCTTTATTGAGACCTCAAAGTATTCTATGAACACTTCCCTGGGCCTACAGCATCTCTTGACTTTTCTGTCACCTGAACCGTAAGACTGATCCTTTATTGCTTAAGCCAATTGGACTTGCAACCCCCATTATCCCACTTGACACACTTGTTTCCCTGCCTGCTGTCACCCTACTGGAATCCTCAGACCAAGGCTAGATGGCTTGCACAGAGTGGAAGCTTAATAAATATGTGCATGAACTATCCATTCTTATATTGACCAGTGGACTAAGGGGATCTTAGTATTTTTATCAATTTGTGTGAGCTTATCAGTAAAAATATTACATTTTCATCATCTCTGTCACTAATAATTCCTCATTCTTTTGGCCTTTAGTTTAATTCAGAATTCACATTTTTGTGAATTAAAATCTTTTTATTGAGGTATAATTGACATATACTTTCATGACCTTTAGTACTAAAATTCTAAATGGATCTCCTCTCAGTTATTAAATTATTTTTTTTCTACAGTTAACTTGTAATATTTAATTTACCTGGAATTTATTTAGTTGTACTATATAAGGATAGAATCCTCTACCTACCCCCAACACCCCAAATTTTAACCAACTATTCAAATGCCTTTCTCCCCATTGTTCATTTTTTTTAAAGATTTTATTTATTTATTTGTCAGAGAGAGAGAGCACAAGCAGGGGGAGTGACAGGCAGGGCAGGGAGAGAGAGAAGCAGACACCCTGCTGAGCAAGGAGCCCGACATGGGGCTCCATCCCAGGACCCTGTGACCATGACCAGAGCTGAAGGCAGACGCTCAACTGACTGGAGCCACCCAGGCATCCCTCCCATTGTTCTTTTTAAATGCTAATACAAAATTGGGTCTATTTTTGCCTAGCCAGTCTGTTAAATTGATGTATAAGCTATATAATGTTTTACTATCTGCCAAGGCTAATACTTCTCCCAATTAAGCTCTGTCTTCAACATTTTCTTTGCCATCTCCCCTGTTTATTCTTCCAGATAAATTTTAAAATAATTATATCCAATTCTAAAAGGACTCTATTGGGATTTTCACTGTAATTACACAAAGCCTGAAAATAAATTAAGAAAGAATTGACATCTTTACAATCTTAACTTTGCCAGCCAGGGAAGTTTTTCTTCATTGACTTTTCCCATATTTCTCAACAAAATTTGGTCATTGTCTTCACATTGCTCATTGACATTTCCAATAAAGGCGATTTCTAGGTACCTTTTTAAAGATTTATTTATTTATTTATTTGAGAGCGAGTGAGCATGGGGTGGGGGGGGCAGAGAGAGAGGGAGAGAGAAACTCAAGCAGACTCCCTGCTGAGCATGGAGCCCACTGCGGGGCTCAAGCCCACAACCCTGAGATCATGACCTGAGCTGAAGCCAAGAGTCTGACGCTGAACCAACTGCGCCACATAGGCACTCCAATTTCTAGGTATTTTATATTTCAGGGTGTTTTCTAATTGGGCTATTACTGGTGTCTGCAGGGAAACTTGCCAACTGGACAGGACAGTCCAGTCGACTCTCTCCTTGTCAATGCATTCTTTTGTTTCTTGGATGTCTCACACCAAAGCCACACACAGACCTGAGTTCTGCCCTCTGGAGCCAATGGAGTAAACCTGCCCCTCCTCCTACAGGATAGATTTTCATCTTTGGAGACTGTCCTGTTTCCCATCAGCCTTTTTTCATCCCGGCTGAATAACCCCAGCTAATAGGATGAAACTAGTATTTGGGAAAGATTCAAATGATGGTGGTAAGGAGGATGGGCTTGGGGTAGGTTAGACTAGAAGGTAGGGAACCAGCAGGCACTGGCTTCTGAGGCAATCCAGCCTTCAAGACTGGCTGAGACAAGGCTGTGGACACAAGAAGAGGCGAGTCTGAGGGATTTTTCAAACAAGGAAGCGTCAGGACGTGTTGACCAACTGGACACAAAAGATGAAGGAATGGAAAGAGGGGTCAAAGACAGCTTTAAAGTCTCTAGCCTGAATCACAGAAGAGAGTGACTCTTTTTACAAAGAGAAAGAGAATAGGGGAGATATTTTGGAAGGTAGTCAATTTCTGTCCTCCTGACCCTGAGATTACAATATATCCAAGAAGAGAGGTCTGCCCTGTAGACCAGTTGTGAGATAATAGAAAAAATATATATATGGGTCTCAGCTCCCAGTTCCTGGCACAGAGCTCCTAAAACACTTGTAATATCCTAAGTGATAAGAGCATTGGGAACATTTCTTGTTCTAATATTTGGTTTTTGGCCTTGGTTCCTAACACAGGGCTCCTGTAACCCTTGTGATTTCCTAATGATAAAAGAACACCGGGAGCATCTTTGTTCTCGTGAGGCGACTCTGGGCAAGCTCCTGGATGAAGGCTGGTCCCCAGAAAGATCAAGCCATGATTAGAAGCTTGGCATTTGCAGCCTCATCCCCCATTCTTCAGAGAGGGGAGGGCCTGGAAATGGAGTTAATAATGGACCATGCCTATTTGAGAAAGCCTCCAAACACCCCCAATAATATGGGGTTCCAAGAGCTTTCAGGCCGGCAAACACATGCACACCTGGAGGGTGGCGCACCCCCCAGCTCCATGGGGACAGAGGCTTCTGCACTCGGGACCTTCCCAGACCGCGCCCTAGGTATCTCTTCATCTGTATCTTTTATCATGTCCTGTAATAAACTGGTAAACTTCAGTGTTTCCCGGAGTTCTGTGATCCACTCTAGCAAATGAATCGAAGCTAAAGAAGGGGTTGTGGGAACCTCCAATTTGTAGCCAAGTCAGACAGAAGTTGTGGGAACCTGGGGACCTGCTACTTGCGATTGGCATCTGAAGTGGGGAGCAGCCTTGTGGGCTGAGCCCTTACCCTGAGGGATAGGATGGTGTCTCCGGGCAGATGGTGTCAGAATGGAGTTAAATTGCAGGACACCCAGCGGGTATCCTCAGTGGTTTGGTGTGGGGAAAATCCTACCCGTTCAGTGAAGTGAAGTGTCCTGTGTGTACAGAGGAAACATCGGTGGAAAATGGAGCTTTTCCTAAACACCAGTGTTTTTCACATTTTTTCCCCACAGTATGTTTTACATAGCAGGCCCGCTCACACACAAACACATACAGATAGACAAAAAACAGGTATAAGGGTCCCAAAACTGCTGCAGACAGTATTCTGGGTAGAGGGAGGAAAGGCCTAGCACTGAATTGGCCGATTAAGTGATGAGGGGGGAGTGACTTCTTTCCCCCTCAGCTGACTGAGATCCTCTGGTCTACAATTGGTGACCAAGACCTTGTCAGGAAATGCATTATCCTGTCACCGTCCACCGTCAGTCCCACGTCCCAGAAGGCTCCAGGGGAAGAGAGATTGTGGCAGAAAGGCCACACACATTTCAGAGTTCAAAGAAGTCTCGCTGCCAACCCACAGAGCACATGGAGCTAGCAATTACTCACCTGTAAAAAACATCTCCTTTGTCCTCAGCCTGGAGAAAAAGAGGGTCTAGGGAATATTTAGGTCTCCAACTTTGAGTTTCAAGGCCACGGTGCTTAGAACTGGGACAGGGAAGATAGGACACAATCTCTCTTTGTAAAGCCAGAGTGCTAAATCAAGCATGAAAGAGTCCAAGGGCCCTAGGATAACATCTGCTGTTGGGTCAGAGCCTCAACAAGCTCAAGCCCCAGCTCTGCAACGCTTGGCTCTGAGGAATGAGGGAGCCCAGGGGATTATAGAAGCCCCACAAAAAACAGCAACACATACTGAAGAGCTCATTAAAGAGGAAGAGCTGCTTCAGGACCCCGAGGGACATTGCCCTCCTTGGTCAAATTGTTTTAAGCCATATTGTATCAAAGCATCTTTCCAGGGTAAATCTTGGAACACTTCATAGTGAAAGAGTCTTTTAAATAGAGATGAAGATGTGCGAATCAACTTTGGGCTTTAGAAATTTCGTTTTAAAAAAAAAGTTGCCGAGGAGCCCCTGGGTGGCTTAGTCAGTTAAGCGACTGCCTCTGGCTCAGGTCATGATCCTGGGGTCCTGGGATCGAGCCCCGCAGCGGATTCCCTGCTCAGCAGGGAGCCTGCTTCTCCCTCTCCTCCCCACTCGTGATCTCTCTCTCTCTCCCAAATAAATAAATATTAAAAAAAAAAAGTTGCCATGGGTGGGGGGATGGGTTAAATACGTGATGGGGATTAAGAAGTGCAGAGATGAGCACCAGGTGATGTATGGAAATGTTGAATCACTAAATTGTACACCTGAAACCAATATTACACTGTGTATTAACTGGAACTTAAATAAAAACTCAAATAAATACAAATTTAAAAAGTTGCCATGCACCTCCTGGTTGCAATACCATGTCCCTCCCGGGCTTTTCACGCAGGAGGCAAGGGGTGCTCCTGCAACCTTCTTTTCCCACGTCGGGGCTGATGCAGGCTTGCAGGAAGCTGGGTGCTGACGGCTGCGTGTCCGGGCAGCTCTAAGCACCCAGCACAAAGAAACAGGCCTTCGTGGCAAAGGGCCCGGGCAGGCAGATTCAATCTTCGCTCCACAAAATATTCAAGCAGCGCAGAAGAGTTGGCTTACCAGTGACCTAACACAGGCAATAAACCGGTTGCTGAAATCAGGAGCCGCTTGCTCACCACACCCTTCTTCAGGCTCTGGGCTCCATCTCCTCCTCCCGTCTGGGCTCTCCATTGAAAAGGCAGCTGAGGTATAAAGGATCTTTCCCAGGGCTTTCTCTTCCCAGAGTCGCTCCTTGGCCTCGGGGGCAAGCCCCTGCTCCTTTCGGTGGTGATACAACTAGACTGTGGCAAATACACAGCAGAGGCACGTCTCGGTCCAAGGACCCTCTCAGAGCCCCAGTTCTAGTCTCCAGACCCCTTCTTTATCTCCAGTCCGAGGCTCTGCTCTTCCCACCACGCCCTGGAGGCGCAGCTTGAGAGCCTCCCTTGCCCTGTATGGCAGCACACTCACTCCTGCCTTCCAGCCTTGCAAGTCTTGGCGCCACAGGCAACCCCACCCCACTTGCACCCTCTTCACACTCCGCGAACAAGCACAGTCTAGCTATACCCCTGCCAAGCAAGACTGCCAAAGAAAGAAGAGAACCCTGGGCTGTCAGAAGACAAACCCAGGTCTGGAATGGAAGGTTTCCAATGCATTCTGAAACCTGGGGCGTGAAGTAGCTGACAAGCAGAAGGGGGAAGAAGAGTCCTAAGAGAAAAATTTCCGTTCTTCCCATTGAAGGGGAAGGAAGGGGCCAGGGACAAAGGGGGCTGCATTTCTAGTTTCTTTGGTCTAGAAAAGATTTGTGTAAACTTCGCTATGCCCCTGGGGGCTCTGCAGTCAACTACATTCTTGGCAGGAAGAAAGAAAAAGAGCAGTGGACTAATTGAACGATGCCCAGAGAAAGCCGAACACGAAACCCTTAAACGGCTGCTGTCAGCTTTTCCAGAGGCTTGGCGTTTCCGCCAAGGGCCTGGAGTGGCTCCATTTCCTCCCATGCTGATGGGTGAATCTCTGAGTAGTCACAGGACCTCCACTGTGACCAGTTCTTCTCCCATCGAGGAGGACACACACTGGCCAAGCCTAGGGCTCCCACAAAGCCACCACCCCAGACAGGGCCACCTCCTACAGTGAAGACTCAGCCCACAAAGCTGAGCTGCTTAAGAGGGACATTCTAGGGGCGCCTGGGTGGCTCAGTTGGTTAAGCGACTGCCTTCGGCTCAGGTCATGATCCTGGAGTCCCGGGATCGAGTCCCGCAT
>NC_138372.1:95497603-95570959 GCF_054177405.1 Leptonychotes weddellii | reverse complement strand
GGGAGGAAAACACGCTGCAGGAGTCAAGGGAGCAAAATCACTAAGGTATTTCCCTGAGCCTGAGGGTTAAGGGCTAAAGAAATAAAGCTTTATATACGTGGCAATGTCTTATCCCTTCCTATCCTGCTCCATCCCCCTCAGCCTATATGCTGACCATCCTATTGCTGTGAGGGAGGATAAGGAGGGTCGGCACTTAAGGGAAGGGCTCAGTTGGCCTAAAATACCCACTCCTCCAGAGGAAAGGGAAAGCCCGTTTACCAGCTTAGTGCTGATGCTCTTTTTATCACCATCGCTCACACCCCTCCAGTCTTAGGGCTGAATAATTGGGTCCCCCTTCCAGGAATGAGGAATTCAAGGCTTGGCAGGGCAGAATAGGCCTGGCCAGGGCAGGCCGCAAGTGTGGTTTCTGGTCCCTTGTGGACCCAAGCTAACAGGAGCTGGTCTGCAGGTTGCTCTCCGTAAGCAGTGATGCGATGGAAGAAGGGTCGTAGACACTGTCAAATTCCTCATCTGAGCTCAGCCCTTCATGCTGGGTTGACTCAGCAGCTGAGCGGGAGGCTTTGCGCCTGAGAGAAAGGAATACTTGTAAGGGAGGGAGACAGAAAGATTGAGACAACCATGCTTTTCATGCCAAGGACACTCCCAGTTGTCCTAAGGCCTCAAGGTACAAGATCCCCCACCAACCTGAGATCTGAGGAGATGGGATATATATAGACAGTGGGCTGAGATACTAAAGAATAACTATACAGGCTTCCAGCCAGGAAGGAGTGACTGCAGAATCCCATCTTAGAGAGATCCTCCTCCCTATTCAGCTCCAGAGAACCCATTCCCTTCCCGCATGACTATCCTGATTGAGCCAGGGGACAGAAAAGCAGCCCATACCAGGAGTCCTTCTCTAGGGTTTTGATCCGGGCCTGGAGCTGTTCATTGACCTCATGCTGCTCTTCCAGCTCACGCTGGGCCTTCTTCCTCAGGCCATCAAGTCGCTCAATCTCCTCTTCTGCTTCATCCACCTGCCGCTTCAAAGCCTTCACCCTCAGGCTTAGCTGGGCAGGATACCAAGTCCCCACATTAGGAAAGTATCTGCTGCTACCATGGACTGGGACCCTCCCCTGTAGCAATTTTGACAAGGGATCATTGCCCTAGAAAAATGTCGTGACCATGTGCAAGTTCCCTAACTTCACAGGTTTGTTTTGGGGATTAAATGAGTTCATACATGTGTAACACTGAGAAAGAGAACCTAGCACATCACACTCAATGCATGTGCTTACTATGACTTTTAATCCAGTGCCTCCAGTCTAGTCTCCATCCTTACACAAGGAGAGTCGAAGCTAGGAAGACCTATGAGATGGGGCCTCCCTTGGCCTTCAAGCAAACACACATATGGTATATGCTTACCATATGGGTGCTTGGCCCCGGCTACCATCCTTACCTGGTCCTTCTGGTCATTGACATGCTGCCGCTCGTCATCAATTTGGATGGACAGCTCTTTAACTCTCCGCTCCAGTTTTCGGTTGGTGGACTGCAGAACAGTCTTCTCCCTAGGAGAGTATGGTAGGGGGGTGTCTATGGCTGTCGCCATTTCTAAAGGAAACCCTAGTTGGCCCCCTCCAGCCTCCATGAACTCCTCTGAGTCACGTCACACTAGGGAGGATCCAGGGGCAGATCCAAAGAACTGGGGAGATAAGAGGTCATTCACATTTCAGAAGTTCTGCAACTCCCTCTGCTCTTTACCAAGAGAGAGGATCCCCCTAAAGATCAGGCCAGGTTGGCCATGTCTGACATGCAAGACAGAGAAAAGCCCAGAGGGAGAGAGGGAGGATGGGCTCACATCACCTCTCTTCAGCCTGCAGCCGCTCCTGCAACTCCCGATTCTGGGATTCAAGCTGAGAGAGGCTGGCACTGGGCTTCTGGAAGCCTTCTAAGCTGGACAACCGGCTCTTCAGGTCCTTGTTCTGAGAGGGACAGAAAGTCTTCGTGGTCACACTCCACTTCTGATCCCTCCCATGGTCATTCTACCTGCCTCCTGGAGTCTATCCCCAAGACTCCTTACTCCCCTGCTCACCTGTCTCTCCAGGGAGATTTTGTCACACTCCAGGTCCTGTCGAGCAGACCTCTCCTGCATGAGCTCTGTCCTCAGCTGGTCTACCTAGTGGATGAGAGGAGCCAGATTTGCGGAGGGCTAACAATGAACCAGCCAGGTGAACCATGAAGCAGAGTAAAGTGTAGGCTGCTCTCTGAATCCCCACAATTCTCAGGCAACTAAGAAATCACAGCCTATTCAAATGGGAGGAGCCACAGAATTTAAACAGGGCCTCCTCCCTCCATCTCACCAGGAACTAGCATCCCTTCTGAATGGAAGCAACCTGGACTCAGGGCAGAGAGGATCCCAGGCCACCAGGATTCCTTCTCCCACTCAAATCCCTGGCTTCCCTCCACCCGTCCTGAAGCAGAGGAGACCCTGAAGTAGCACCAGCCATGCACAGATTCAGCAGCCAGAATTCTCCAGATTATGAATGATGGGAGGGTGGAGGTGTTTTTGAGAGGGCCAAGGGCTAAGGAAGGGGGTACCTGGTCCCGGCCACGACTCATGCGTTCTGTCAGCAGCTCCACAGTGCTCCTCTCCTCATCTAACTCCGCTTCCAGCCGTGAGACTTTTTCCTGTGGCAGAGGAATGAGAGGTTCCTTCTGCCCCACATGCTGGACACCAGAATGCTAAACCCCAACCAGGACCCTTCCAAAGCCCAGCCTCCACAGACCTTCCTGTCTCCCATGTCCCATAACCAGCTGGTCTTTGCCCCTGCCCAGAGCCAGCATGGAGCTAGCACCCTCTGCTGGCCAGGCGTGGCATTGAGGGGAGAGGGTGGTGGCGCCAGCTCTAGTCTTGGCCCTTGGCAGGATGACAAACCCCAGAATCGATTCCTCAGTGGGGCAGCCCTAGTTCCCTAATGGGGAAACAGACAGAAACCAAAGTGCCTGAGCCAAAGCTGGGATGGAGAGTCAGAAACCAAAGTGCCAGGGTTCAGACCAAGGAAGTAGCCAGGCAGTCCCATATAGAGGCTAAGGGTATGGGCTCTGGAGCCACGTGGCCTGGGTCTGAAAATCACATCTACCACTTCCTAGCAGAAGGGCCATGGCCAAGTTGCTTAACCCCTCTGAGTGTCTGTTTTCCTCATCTATAAAATGGAGACCCTACCCCACAGGGTTATTCTCAGGACTCAATGAGCCTTGAGTGCCCAGCATGTGGCATAATATGTGTTTGCTGCTTGCACTGGTATTATCATCACTGCCAAAGAGCAACCTGGAGACCACTGTTCACTCTGAAGGGGCGATGCCACTGCTCAGCTCCAGCCAACTGCTGCCCTGCAGACAACTCAGGACAGAGGCTCAGTGTTACCAGATTTTCCAAATGGACAAAAGGAGCCAGAGAGCAGAATATATAAGTAAGTGACATGTATAAATTTCAAACACTGGCAATTAACCCAAAGTCATTTAAAACACTGCACTCAAACAAAACCCATCAGCTGTGGCCTATCAGCTTTCGATACCTAGCACAGAAAAGGGGCTTGGCATGTCCTGGCTCCTTTCCCCCACGGAAGTCCCACCTGTGCCAGGACCTGGACACCCCGCCCCTGCCCCGCCACCCCCACGCCGTCACCTCAAGACCCTTGAGTTGCCGTGTCCTGTCATCCTGGGAGCGCTTTTTGTTCTCCGCCTCTTGTTCCAGCCCCTGCAGTCGCTGGGCCAGCAGCTCTTTGTCCAGCCGGGCGGTGTCCCGGTCAGCCTGAGATGCCTGCAGGGCCTGCCGTAGCCTCTGGGTCTGGGCAGAAGGAAAAATGCAACAGCTTGGAGAAGTAAGGTGGGGGCTGAGGGATGGGAGCAGTCTGCCCCTGTGGGGAGAAATGTTTCATCACTGACATTCTTTAGAATTGCCAGAGCATGGTGGTAATAAAAAGCAGGTCAACTTTTAGTCCCATTTTCTTCTCTTTGAAGATCTAGCTAGCTTTATTCAACAATTCAGGAATCAGGCAGCGTCCTATCTAGCAGGTAGAAAGGAGCTCTTAGTCCATTTTCTTTATTGTTTTAAAATGCCCTACACAAATTAGAATCACTTAAGTCGTTTTTAGACAACTGATCCTGGGTCCCCGCCCCAGAGGTTGTGATTTAAGTAATACAGGATCCAGGTTGGGTACTGAGACTTTTTGGGTTTTTTTGGTTTTTTTAAACAAAACAAAAAGGGTTTAATGTAATCAAAAAACACAAAATTGTTACAAATTGTTACTGTAAAAGATTGTGAAGCATTAAAACTAGCTAACATTTTTAAAAAATAAAAATAAAACCAGCTATCATATTTAAAGCACCTACTCTGTGTCAGACATGCCTCTGTTTTGATAACCACACTTCCACTGACACTGCAGTATTAAGATTTTTTTTTTTAAGATTCTATTTATACTCTCTCTCAAATAAATAAAATCTTAAAAAAAAGAAAAAGAAAAAAGAGGCAATGACCTTAAAACCAAGGACATTTGGCCATTTCTCCTCCTACCTCATCCTGAAGCCGGCTCAGCCCCCCTGAGTTCTTCTCAGCCTCACTGGCCCACTCCTTGGCCTGGCGCTGGGCGTCTGCCACCTCCCGCCGGGCCTTCTCCTTGTAATCCTCCAGCTGGGCCTGAAGCTGCTGCAGGGCCTGCTTAGAGTCATTCCCAATCTGCTCCAGCTGAGAGGCAGAGAAAAGAGCCTTTTTAGCACTACACCTCTGTCCCTCCTCCGAGCCCCAGATTCTCCTTATAGCCGAAGCAGCCCTCCCTTGCTCTCCCCTGGGCCTAGGTCCCTAGTATGGCTAGTAGTGGTATACAGATTGCCTGGGTTCAAATCCTGGCTCTACCACTTATTAGCTATGTGACCACAGGCAAGTTACTTACCCTCTCTGGGTCTCAGTTCCCTGTAAAATGGGAAAATAATGGTACCTACCATCACAAGGTTGTTGTGAGAATTACAATAATGATGTAAAGTACTTATAAAAGTGTCTGATACAAAGTTAACCTTAAATGACCATATTTCAACAAACCCAAGAAGCCAATGATTGTAAGATGTACCACTAAGAAAGAAAAACCTGCCAACTGAACTGTAATCATCAGTTATAAGACATAAGTCAACTTCAGAGATGATGCAATGTGCATTTTAGAACTGATGAAATATTTTTGTTTGCTCTAGCTTTATAAAGTAAGAGATTAGGAGGGGAACCTTACCTAAAAAAATGCAATTTATTTCCTTTTTTCCTTGCCCTCCCCCAAATATAAAATTCCACCCACAAAAATTCCTGTGTTTAGGTCTTAAAGACATCTAGGGAGGGATTACAGAACTTTCCTTTCCCTACCCCAAACAGAAAATTCTACTAATGAGGATTCTTATGTTCAGGTCTTACAGATGTCTAAGGGAGAATTCCCTTAGACATTCTCCAAGGACCAAGACCACATGGAATGGGATGTATGGGGGAGGACAAGAACACTGAGGAGCGGGAGGAAGGACACCCCTCTGTAAAGATTTGGCCTTGGCCTCCCCAGCGATGAACTTGAGGAAAGCAAACACCACACACTCTGACCACCCCCCACCCCTTGCCACCAAGCTTCCGTAAGAGCTGGGCCTCTTCCTGAGAGCCCAGGCCACCCCGTGTCCCACCTCCTTGTTGAGCTGGCACACAGTCTTGTCCAGCAAGCGCTTCTGCTCCTCCAGCTCAGTCTTGCCCCGCCGGAGCGCCTCCCGCTGCTTCCCCTCCTCTTCTAAGGCCCGGTTCAGTGCTTGCTGCTCCTGCCCCAAGCGGGCCAGCCCCCGCTGGGCCTCCTCCAGCCGGGCCTCCAGTGCCCGCTTGGCAGCTG
This sequence comes from Leptonychotes weddellii, assembly GCF_054177405.1. Taxonomy (NCBI): domain Eukaryota; kingdom Metazoa; phylum Chordata; class Mammalia; order Carnivora; family Phocidae; genus Leptonychotes; species Leptonychotes weddellii. The sequence continues at coordinate 95,565,083 of NC_138372.1, read as the reverse complement.
CCAGGCTCCCCTCCTCTTCCTGAGCCGCGTTCAGGGCCGCCTCGAGCCGCTGTTTCTCTGCCTGGGAGAGGGAAGACATAAGCCATTTGGAGGGGAATAGATGGGACAGAAGAAGAGTGATTGACAAAAAAGGTGGGCAGTGAAAACAGGCTCAGAGGAAGCAGCGAGGAAATCAAGACACAGAGAACAAGCCCAGGATGGGAATAAGAGACAACAATAGCAGTGCAGGGCGCCTGGGTGGCTCAGTGGTTAAGCGTCTGCCTTCGGCTCAGGTCATGATCCCAGGGTCCTGGGATCGAGTCCCACATCGGGCTCCCTCCTCGAGGGGAAGCCTGCTTCTCCCTCTCCCACTCCCCCTGCTTGTGTTCCTGCTCTCGCTATCTCTGTCTCTGTCAAATAAATAAATAAAATCTTAAAAAAAAAAATAGCAGTGCAAGGGCCAAGACGTCCACAGCAAAGCACGCTCCAGGAAATAAACCCGAGTTTAACAGTGGATTGGGAAGGCAAATGGAAGCACACTCGGGGCAAAATAAAATGGGTGGCTGAGGATTTAGCTGGGGGGGATTTAGCCAAGATGAGAGGAGGGCGGGCCAGGGGGAAGCCAACGGTGTGGGCAGAAGCACTGACCTCCAGCCGCTGCACCCTGTCCCGGAGCCTTGCCTCCGCCGCTTCCCCACCTTCCGCCAGGCCTCGGGCCTCCTTCAGCTGCTGCTCCAGACCCAGGATGCGCCGTCGGAACTCGTCATTCTCCTCCTGGGTCTCCCGAAGCGTCGTTTCCACTGCTGCCCGCCGCTGCCCCAGCACTGCCACTTCTGCCTCTGCTGCCATCTGAGCCTGCGGCCAGTCCGGGGAGGGGCAGCTCAGACCCCGGGGCTCCAGGTCACCCCCACCGCCAGGAAAGCCACACCCAAGAGAGCCCGCAAGAACTAGACAGACTTCAACAGTGGTAGTGCCCCTGAGAAGCCCACCCCTACAGAGACGTGGTGGCTATCACCAGGTGCAGCCCTGCCTCCCCCCTGCCAAATCCTGCCTACTTTTAACCACACACCTAGGATCAAGGATCTGGTCTGTACATACCCATGGTAGGGAATTTTCCATGCCCTCCAGACCCCTCAGCCTCCACCTCCTAAGCCCTGTGCCCACTCCCCTTGCCTTGGAAGCCTCTTCACAGTCCTGTCTCAGTTGCTGAAGGGTCTTTTGTAGCTGGAGGTTCTGCTGTTCCAACCCCCGGCCCCGATCAGCCTCAACCCTCAGCTGCTTCTCCAACTCCCGCTCCCGGTGGCGCCCAGCCACCTCCTGGCTCTGCTGCTCTTCTCTCAGTTCCTTAAGTTCCTGCTGTGTCTGGCGCAGCTCCTGGAAGGGAGGGGGACAGTGACAGGGCACAGACGCGGCCTGGGATACCAGACTGCGCAGCAACCGAAACTCTCATCCATTGCTGGGGGAATGAAAGATGCTGTGGCTACTTGGGCAAAGGGTCTGACAGTTTTCTCAAATGGTTAACCACAGAGGGGCGCCTGGTGGCTCAGTCATTAGGCGTCTGCCTTCGGCTCGGGTCATAATCCCAGGGTCCTGGGATCGAGCCCCGCATCAGGCTCCCTGCTCCGCGGGAAGCCTGCTTCTCCCTCTCCCACTCCCCCTGCTTGTGTTCCCTCTCTCATTGTGTCTCTCTCTGTCAAATAAATAAATAAAATCTTTAAAAAAAAAAAAAGTTAACTATAGAGTGACCATATGAATTCCATTCCAAGATATATATTCGAGAGCACTGAGAACATGTTCCCAAAAAACACGTTCACGTGAATGTTCGTAACAAACAGCATTCTTCATGAGAGCTAAAATATAGAAATGACCCAAATGTCCACCCACTGGTAAACAGATAAACAAAATGTGGTACATCCATATAGAATATTATTCAGCCACAAAAAGTAATGAAGTCCTGATAATTGCTACAACATTGGTAAACCTCAAAAAAAATTATACTAAGTGAAAGAAACCAGACATACATGAGTCCAGTTATATGAAATGTGCAGAATAGGCAAATGCATAGAGACAGAAAGTAGAGTAGTGGTTGTCAAGGGCTGGGGAAAGTGACTGCTAATGGATACGGGGTTCTTTTTTGGGGTGATGAAATTGTTCTCTAATTAGATAGTGATGATGGATGTTTAACTTTGTGTATATACTAAAAACCACAAAGGGACGCCTGGGTAGCTCAGTCAGTTGGGCGTCTGCGTTCAGCTCAGGTCATGACCTCAGGGTCCTGGGATCGAGTCCCTGATCAGGCTCCTTGCTCAGCGGGAAGCCTGCTTCTCCCTCTGCCTGCCACTCTGCCTGCTTGTGTTCTCTATCAAATAAACAAATAAAATCTTAAAAAAAAAAAACCAACAACACTAAATCGTACACTTTAAAAGGGTGAATTCTATGGTATGTGAAATAAATCTCCATTAAAAAAAAAAATCACATGGGGGCACCTGGGTGGCTCAGTCGTTGGGCGTCTGCCTTCGGCTCAGGTCATGATCCCAGGGTCCTGGGATCGAGCCCCGCATCGGGCTCCCTGCTCAGCGGGAAGCCTGCTTCTCCCTCTCCCACTCCCCCTGCTTGTGTTCCCTCTCTCGCTGTGTCTATCTCTGTCAAATAAATAAAATCTTTAAAAAAAAAAAAAAAAAAAAATCACATGAAGTGAGAGTAGGTGAGGGTGTGGCTAAAATAGGATTGGCTATTTCAAAAACAAAAGAAAATATGTTGAAAACCAAAACATATTACACAATAAATAGTGGTGCTGCCCTCATTTCTTTTTTAAAACATTTAAGTATTAGGGCACCTGGCTGGCTCAATGGGTAGGGCATGCAACTCTTGATCTGGGGGCTGTGAGTTTGAGCCCCACATTGGGTATAAAAATAAAAATATTTTTTAAAAAATTAAAATATGAGCTCTAGTTCTAGTTCTTTAGCTATTAGCTACTTCTGAAATTCAGAAAGTACCATAATTAGGCTGAAAGGTTATATATTTTGAGTTTTTGATGTAAGACACTAACAAAACTAACTACAAAGAAAAAGAACAGCACAGCGTGTGGTCTACACTGGATGGGGTCTGTTTTCCTAATGTGTATGTTGTTTGAGTGAGTACTTGATAAAATATACTTCATTTATGAGATAAATGAAGCACTAGTTATTACTTTTTAGCTTTATCTCATATGATAAATCAACTAAGATTGCCCAGAGGAATGTCCAAGTTTATTATGTCGACTAATATAGCGAACAGACTTCAGACTATCCTTGATATTTGTTAACTTCATATTAACATAGAAAAATTTAAGAGCACTTTTCATTTCACAATCACTAAAAGTATGTTTGGTCAATGTTTATTACATTTTTTTTCAAGTATTTTGTGTAAGCTCAGACTTTTATTTATCTGGAAAATCATCACTTAGAGCTATACTTCTTTACTCGATTAATAAATATGATTACCTTGATTACAATTAGGCAGTCTTATGGTAAAGGCATGATAAACAAGCATTGATTCATTAATACTTGTTAAATGAGCACCAACTACATATCCAGTGCAGTGAATCAAAGAACTATAAACCTAGAAGGATCCTCAGGAGGCCCTAAGTGCCACTTCCCTATACTAACAAAAATATTTTCTAAGTTTCTAAATCATCCAAAATAATTAGTTGCTTTCTTGTCCTTCATAAACCTATACCAGAAATATGAAGAGATATTTGTATTCGCTTCAATTTGATGACCTCATCATTTATAAAACATCCATGCATGATAAAATCCCTGCGTCTAGATTCTATACTCTAAGCAGCCTTCAAATTGCAATTTGGCTTCCCAAGTAGGTCAGCTGGCCATGCCGATGCAAATATTCCAGTCTGTGTGATGACACTTCACGTTACAAGTTAATAAACTGGCATTCTAACTGTAAATGTTTGTTTAATAGATGTAGTTAATGAGTCCATCATCCTGCCCCACTCCCCACTCTCCCACCCCCTCCTGACAGAGCAACTCTCCCTGTGCGGACCAAATTCCAAGCTTGCAAAAATGACCCTGGAGTCTCACAAATCCATCTAAATGCTACTCCCCCCCGCCGAGGTCTCTTGGGAGGCAGCCAGCAGCCTCTGGCTAGAACCCAACCAGGAGTCCTTTCTGTTAAAAACCTGTATACTCAAGAGCAGCCCAACTGCATCAAAGAGTGTGTGGGGGAGAGAGATGGCTGAGCAGGCAAGGTGGGTCCTGAAAACCAAGTACACAGGGAACCTCATGGGTAGGCGAGGTCAGTGGCCATCACCCCAACCTGCCCTTCCACATCCCAAATCCAAGTACCTTTTTTTTTTTTTTTTTTTTTTTTAAGTAATCTCTATACCCAGCATGGGGCTCAAACTCACAACCCTGAGATCAATGGTCCCATGCTCCACTGAGCGAGCCAGCCAGGTGCCCCTCCAAGTACCTTCTTGAGTTCCTCCATTTGGTGAGTGTCTGCAGCACCAGCTCGGGCCTGCCCTAATTCCCTTTGCAAGACCTCCATCTTCTCCCCAAGCTCCTCTTCCATCTCCTCCTTCTCCATCCGCAGCTGCAGGAGTCTGAGCCCAGCCAGGTGAATGCAAAGGGAAAGGGAACAAGGTCAGGCCACCTGCCTGGGAGAAGTTAGCAGGACAATGCAAATCACCTCCCCAGAAGCCAACAGACTGGGCACCCACTCTCAGCAGAGTAAAGGGCACAGCATGGGTAGAAAAGAAGCAGGATATAGGAAACATGGATAAGCATTCCTGGGAGAGAGGCAAAGTCCTTACTCCTGCTTGGTGGCTCTAAGCTCCTCCTTGTTCTTCTGGAACATGCTCTGCCAATGCCCTGTCTCCTCTGAGGTCTCCTCCAGCTCCCTCTGCAGCTCCCGCACCAGGGTTGACATCTTCTGCCTCTCCGCCTCTAATGCAGCATGGTCCTAGGGAAGGAGACAGTTGGGGGCCAGGAGGCTCAGAGGGAGAACGCACTTCAGACCAAAGTCTAAGTGTGTGGAAGGGGAGGCTCAGGCCCAGAGGACACCACACCAGCTACACACTGTGAGATCCCAGTGGTGCCTGGTGCGATACTAGCAAAAAGCTCTCCCCAAGTCACAGCAACCCCCCCGCCGCCGCCGCTATCATTTACAGGAAGCCTCCCCCATTTATTTCGCCATGGGACTTTGGTCATACACCTTCATGATGCTCCTGGCCTGCATCCCTTCACTCTGCCCTTGTAGGTTTTCTGGCCAAGGTTTTCATTACATCTCACATGTGTCGTTTAGAGGGAGTTCCAGTTACAACCAAGAAAGTCCCAAAATACCAAGAAACCTCAAGGCGGCTCCCTCTTGGGGGTGGGAGGGTGCCCTCTTCTGGCAGCCCCCGCTCTGGTCACATGCCTGGGTTGCGTCCTGCATACTCCGGCGAAGCTGCTCGGCATCTCGCTGGTACTGCTGCCGGACGTTTTCCACCTCCTGGTCACGGGAGGCCACCTCCTCCTTCAGGGCCCCCTTCAGGGCTGTCAGTTCCCGCTCCCGCAGTCTCAGCTGCTCCTCTATCCGCTGTTTGCCCTCCAAGACCTCTTCCAGAAGCTCCCGGGTCTCTAACAGGTCCTGGGGAAATGAAGATGGAAGTACAGAGGTGACTCTACTAGGATCTGCCTGCCTATTCATTCATTTAATCAATCAAAAATATTTACTGAGCACCTTGTACCTGTCAGGCTCAGTACCAGGTGCTCTCTGCCCATCATTCTGGGCTCTAACCCCCACCCCACCATTGGATCTGTCTGAAAGCACACTAAGGGGTACCCATAATCAGCTACCTACTGCCCATACTGTGGGGAAACTATAGGTGAACAGATTTGAGGGTGCTCTAGCTGAAAGGAGGCAGAGGCTGTGGGAGCCATCCTGCTCCCTACCTTCCTTAGTGCCTCCTTAGCAGACTGCGGCCCCTGGGCCTGTTTCAGCTTGTCCTGCAGCTCCACCACCTGGGTCTCCAGCCCATGTCGTGCCCTTTCACCCTGATCCACAAGAAGCTTCATGTTCTGGAGCCTAATAATTAATAATAGATAATATCATCAAGCGCTAGGTGTCAAGCAGTTTTCTAAACACTTTACATATATTAATTCATTTAAACCTCCTTCTTTGTTCAAATCTAAATGAGGCCTCCCCTGACCACTTTATTTAATACTGGAACCTGCTCCTCCACCACTCGGCCCTCAATCTTCTTTGACCTACTCTACTTACCACCTTCTCACATGCTACAAATTTACTTACCTAATATGTTCACTATTTACTGTCTGTCTCCCCCCACACCCCTGCCACCACTAGAAACTATGCTTCTGGAGAGCAGTGCTCGTCATATGAATGGTTCACTGCCTGGAACCTAGATCAGTGCCTGCCACACCGTATTCATTGCAAAAACATCTGCTGAATGAACCATCCTGTGAGGTAGGTACTATTAAACCCATTTTACAGATTTAGATTCTGAACTAGAGAGGCAAATCCAGGTACCCCAACTCAGGCACAATCACCATTACCAACAGAGAAAGTAAAGAGAAAGTTCCTATATTTAAATTATCTCTGTCTGCCCCTTCTAGCTTCTAGAGATTTCTCTCCATCTCTCCCACCCAGGTGGCACCTCCAACTCTGGCCTCTGTCCCCAAGCAGCCCCATATGCACCATCGACTGCACGCACTCTTTGGTGCTCTGCTGGGCCTCCCCCTTCTTCCTCTCCAGCAGCTGCTGCAGTCGGCTGCACTCTTCTGTCTTCTCCTCCAGCTGCTGCTCCAGCCCAGCCCGGGATGGCTCTAGCTTCTGCCGCTTCTGGAAAAGGCAGGGCGAGTAAAGCAGGTGGAGAGTAGGCAAAGCCTCCCAGGAGGACCAGGAGTAATGCAAATGTCTAACATTTACTGACTCACTAAATGACAGGCACTGTTACTACGAACCCTGTGTTTATTATCTGGATTTAATTCTCTTAACAAGCCTTGGGACTTATGATGGTTTAAAGTATGTCCACTAATTCTCTGACATTCCTTTCAAGAGGTGAAGCTTCTCCCCTTGCGTATGGGCTAGACTTAAGGACTCTCTTCTAACAAACAGAAAAAGGAAGAAGCGATGTGTAGCTTCCGCGACTAGTCCTAAAAAGGCACTGCAGCTTCCTCCTTACCTTCTTCTCTCTTGGATGGTTCACTCTGGGGGAAGGTAGCTGCCATACTGTGCAGACATTCAAGCAGCCCCACGAAGAGGTCCACACAGCAAGGAAGTGAGGCCTCCAGCCAACACCCACTGTCTTCTAATGACTATAGCCCCAGCCAATACCTTGACTGGAAACTCTTACATAACAGACCTGGAACTACCCAGCTAAGCTGCTTCCAGACTCTGGGTCCTCAAGACACCAGGAGATGATTGTTTCAAACTGCTACGTTTTGAGGTAATTTGTTACACAGCCATAGATAAATAATATAGTACAATTATTATCCCCACTTTATAGTTAAGGAAACAGTGGCTTAGAACATATAAAGAACATGCCCAAGGTCAGTTACACAGCCAACGGTTACCAGGATTTGAACTCAGTTTGACTCCACAGCTGACCACTTAACCAGGACACTATTCTGCTTTCCAGGAAATAAGGGGAGTTACAACCCAATACTTACTGAGTGCTGAGTACCAACTACACACAAGGCAATACTGTGAGAGGTGAGAGCAGTATTTTTTAAACTTTTTTTAATTTTTTTTTTTTTTTTTTTTTTTTTTAAGAGAGAGAGAGAATGCGAGGGTGGGGGAAAGGGCAGGGGAGACTCCCAAGCAGGCTCCATGGCCAGCATGGAGCCTGATACGGGGCTCGATCCCACGACCGTGAGATCATGACCTGAGCTGAAATCAAGAATCTGACACTTAACCAACTGAGCCACCCAGGTGCCCCACAATATTTTTTTTTAAAGGGAGTAGATAAGACTTTCACATAAGGCTGACCTGAATTTTTAAATTCCTTCTCTGTAACTTAGTACCTTGAGCAAGTCACTTAACCTGTCTGATCTTCAGTTTTCTTATCATGAAAGGGTCCACAATACCTACTTTACAGATCACTATAATTATTACGTATTACCTAGGATGGTACCTATTACAAGAAGTATACTCAATAGGGGTGCCTGGGTGGCTCAGTTGGTTAAGCATCAGACTTCGGCTCATGTCATGATCTTGGGGTCCTGGGATCCAGGCTCTGCACTCAGCATGGAGTCTGCTTGTCCCTCTCCCTCTCTCTCTGCCCCTCCCCCCGCTCATGCTCTCTCTCTCTCTCTCCCTCTCTCAAATAAATATACATAAATATATATATAAAGTACACTCAATAAATGACAGCTACTGGTATTGCCATCATCATAATGCAGTGAAGAGGACTGAGGGAAGTAAGCTGCTCAAGGCATCCACAGCCAGTGAACAGCAAAGCCAGGGTGGGAACTTCCAAAGGAAATGAATTCAAGGTAGTCGGAGCTCTGATGAATGTGCTCTTCTCCCTAAGCTCCAGGGAACCCCAGAAGTCCTTGGTGGGACCAGCACACACGCTTGTCTCGTATCACAGAACACACGAGTGCTCATTCGATCGCTTGGAAGAGCAACCAAGGCCACAGTTTCTCCCGTGTCCTGTGTGCCTCCTGCACCTCCAGTCTCCCCTCACCTTCACCTCTTCATCCAGCTTTTGCTGAAGCTCCTCCACTTTTCGGGTGAGCTCACTCTGCCCAGCCAGGGCCTTAGCAGACCCAGGAGAAGCCATCTGCCAGAGACAGGGCGGGAAAGAACAGGTCCACACCCAGACCCAGGCCTGAGAGGCCCAACACTGCCCCCCTGCTCCCACCAGGAGGTAGCCACTTACCACCAGAGGCTGCATCTGTTCCAGCACCAAACTGACCTTCCTCCTCACAGAGGTTTCGCTTTCTGAGCTTCTGGAGGATAAAAAGGATAGAAGCAAAGGCTAAGGGAGGGAAGAGGTAGCAGAGATGAGAGAAGGAAGAGCCAAGGGCAGGGAAGGTGGGGAAGGAAGCTAGAAGGAAAAGAGGGGAGGTGTGTGACTCTGCTGTTGGGAGGGCCCCCACTCACCCCTCCCTCAGGATGCTGTAGATGGTGGCCTTCATATGGTCCACACTGCCTGGTGGGGCTGTCTCCCGCTGGTCTCGGAGAAGGTCTGGAGTTGACTTGAACTGCAAAACATAAACCCAGAGAAACAGGAAGATGAAGCCAGCAGTGTGCGTGATGTTCCGATGGCGCAGAAGCGGCAGGTGGGAGACGAGGCCCTCCAAGCATGCTGAACAGGCCTCACGTGGGGAAAAGAGGCAACACCGCTGAGGCCTGAGCAGCAGGCCCAGGAGAGGTCCAAGCAGGGTACACCTCTCACTATTGTTGCAAGCCAGATTCTCCTTGACAAGCAGATCTCAACTAGCTGGGAGCTCTGTGGTAAGTTATTTGTTGCTACTGACAGTTAACGTATTAGACTTTGTAAATGAACAGGCTTAAGAAGTCGCTCCCCCACTTACTTACACTCCTGAGTGGGAGACAAAGGTGGGAGTTTTGACAAGAGCACTGGAAGTTGCTCGTATTACCAGGCCTGCCTTACTTATGCTGCAGACCTAGCAAATGCTAGTGACTGAGGCACAGTTCATGGCCGGGCAGTAACACGGGACTCTCATGCTTGTGAAGACTAATTTCACAGTTTCCATGGAAGTATCTTGTACATGTGAATATCATCTATGAAGAAGATAGGTAAAGTGGAGAACAAAAGTAGAAACCTTCTGCCTTAAGTTATTTGAATCAGCAAGGGGTCCCTGGGCTGGTGGGTCAGGGATTGGAAGCCACAGAGGAATGAGGTCTGACCTGCAGGATGCCAGGGTCCTGGGCTCTCCCCCGTGGCTCCTCAAAACTCTGAAGGACCCAGTCCTGGGTCTGACGGGAACGGCTAAAGCCACCAAGAGGGCTCTGGGTCTGGGCCGACTGTTTGGAGCTGCCCATGTGGCTGTCATGCTTTGTGCTAGGAGTCCAGTGGTTGGGGGACCGACGCTCCCGTTCCTCAAGGGTATCCCGTGGGAGCCGGTTGTCCAGGCTTTGGCTCCGCTTGCGTTGTTCAGGGGGCAGCGTCCGCATGCGCCGGCCAGTCCGGCCCCGGGCCTGCCCCCCATGGTGACTGTCAAACTTGTTGATGAGTGAGTCCACTGAAGATAGGGGAGCAGTGTCAATGGTGCTCCCAGGGGAAGCTCCTTGGGGGGCCAACTCCAGCAAGCTAGTGCTCCTGGTGGTCGGACTCACAGGGGCAGGGCCTGTCAGTGAGGCCTGGGACTGGGATCGGAGTAGCCTTCCATTCCAGTGGGCCCCAGGCTCCTCATCAGACATGCTGCCCTGTGAGTGGGCAGGAAATTCCTTGGCATGAGAGTAGGAACTCTCCGGGAATTCCGAGTCAGAGCTCAGAGCTCCCGGAGCCCCTCTGTTGTTGGCCCCCTTGATCTGGACTCCAAAGGAGTCACCACCTTGCTCCCCACTGTTGAGCACTACAAAGGGCTGTCCAGCGATGCCCTGCACACGCACAGCGACCCCATAGGTATTGGCTCTTGCATCCTTAGCTGGACGTCGCCCACCACGACGTAGGGTGCCCATCTCTGTATCACCCACTGGCTCTGTAATGAAGCGAATCTGGACTCCATGGTCTACAGGGCCCCGGGGCTCAGCCATGGTGGATGCCTGCTCCATGAATGGGAGGGTTCCTAGAAAATTAAGAAAACAGTTAAAGCTGAGAGACTGGGAGTAGAAACCCAGAAACCTCCACCTGTCTGGCTTTTGTGTGGCTTGTTACCTTGTCGTTCCTTCTACATAGAATAGTGGTTCTCATATTTTATCTGAGCAGAAGTACCTCAAGGGCCTATGAAAACACAGACTATTGGACCCTGTCCCCAGAGCTTCTGATTCAGTAGGTCTGAATTTGCATTTCTAACAAATTTCCAGGAGATATTGATGCTGCTGGTCCAGATTCCAGATTTTGAAACCCACTGACTTAGAAGAATCCATTTCCTCTAATACAGTCCTAGGGAGCTTGGCTTTGTCGAGAGTTTAATGATTTTGCTTGATCTCCGCACGTACACCCATAGCATGGTGTGCCTCCTCCAACTCCAATGAAGGCAGAACCCAAACCCCACCTTATAGATACCTCTATCCCAATGGAGAAAAGGGGCCCTCTACTCCCAGAGCTCATTTTAAAATACAGAAGACAACCCCCTCAAGGTATGCCATCCCATTTCTGGGAGGATAGCAGTGATGCCTCTGGGTTGGAGGACCTGGGGGCTAAGGACAGAGATGGGAGAGTAACTAGCTTTCTACTGTCCCTTTTAAATTTGGAACCATGTAGATGTATTGTTTATTCAAAAAAAGATTTAAATAACATTTAAGAATGTCAGTCCAAAGGGCCCTAGGATAGGCAGACTTGTCCCACATGAGGGCCAGAGCCAGGACCACCCATAGGCCAACTCCTCCAGTCCACATCAACCCAAGATTAGAGTCGGCAAATGGAATATATTTCAGGTGTGCTCTGGCTCCAGGAATTGGGGAGGGCAGGTTCTCCTTGAAGCAAATAAAAACTCCAGCTTCCCAGCCCTGCGACTAATCTCCACCACAGCCTAGCACTTAACTGGAGGAGGAGTATATCAAGACCCGGACAGACACACAAACATACCCAGCTCGATTTCCCAGTGGAGCTCTCGGCCAAGGAAAGTTGGCAAGGCCCCCTTCAGGGACTGTAGACAAGCTAGGAAACCCAGGAAACGGGGGTGAGAGGGGAAGGGAGTGGCCTAGCTGCAGGTGAGAAAGGGCTTGGTGGGAAGAACATTCCTAGCATTCCCAGCCCTTCCCCTCCAGAGAAAGGAATAGCGAGGGAGGAGCCCTTATTGGCAATGGTTCTTCTCCTTTTTGGTTCTGAGACTCCATTGAGAGAATGATTAAAGTAATGCACCCCACCCAAGAAACAGTCCACCCAAGCTTTTACCACAGAATCTCAAGAGGTTCATGGACACCTCCAAGCCCACCCTGAACTAAAGGACCCCGGTCCTCCCACCATTCCAGCATTGGGGAGGACTTTAGCCAACCTCAGATACTCCAAACAAAAGGATATTTAGTTGACAGGGTCCTTTGTTAGAATTCAAGTAAGAGATGGGACCAGGAAAGAAGCTACAAGGCAAAGGTTCTCCAAACCTCATCCAGTAAAAAAGGAACTTAGCCCTGCTCTTCATTGGATGTATATAACCTTGAGCAAATCCCAACTTTTCTGAGCCTCAGTTTCCCCATCGGTAAAATAAGTATAACGATAATACCTCATGAGGTAATACTTGTGAGAATTAGAAAATAATAATTACATGTATACAGCTGTAAAAATTTTATCATGTTCTACACTTCAGATTCTTGCATGTCATTTACTTAGGTTCCATTATTTTTTTTTAATAAAAAGAGGGAAAATAAGGGCACCTGGGTCGCTCAGTCAGTTAAGCGTCTGACTCCTGGATTCGGCTCAGGTTGGGATCTCATGGTCGTTGGGATCGAGCCTCACGTTGGGCTCTGCACTCAGCACGGTGTCTGCTTCAGATTCTCTCCCCCTCTCTCCCCCCACTCACTTTCTCTCTCTCTCAAATAAATAAAATCTTAAAAAAAAGAAAAAAGGGAAAATGACAAAACATGAAACATAGCTAGCAGCATGTATGCCTGTCACAAAGCTGACAACAAATGTTACCCTGCATACATGTGTTCCTCCTAACAGGACCTTCCTGGCTTCATGTGCTTCACAGAAGGATGTCACTTCCTCAGAGGCTTTCCCAACCACCTCCTCCCACAAACTAGATCAGAACCATGTTATATGTTCTACAGTTGTCCTTCAATGAATTTACCTCAGTTTATGATTTTCTTAAACAGTTTATTTTTAAGTAATCTCTACACCCAATGCGGGGCTCAAATTTACAACCCCGAGATCAAGAGTCACATGCTGTACCGACTGAGCCAGCCAGACAACCCTGTTTATTTTTATATATTTATCAGTGATGATTTGTTTCCTGTCTGTCTCCCCCACTAGATTATAAACTCCTGGACGGCAAAGAACATAGCTCTCAGCTGACTACGGTGGCCCCAGGGCCTGGTGACATGGTATGCATCAATAAATATTTGTTAAAGGTTGTATCCTGAACCAAGGCAGACTCGCACAGCAGTGGGGAGATTTACCCAATGACCCCCTCACAGCCATTTCTCATTTGCCCCAGTAACAAGACCTCTCCCTGCCCCATTCAGTCATAATTTTGGAACCAGATGTGCCTAGACTGCCAGCTCTCAGAAGTCACATGATTTATTCATAATGCAGCTCTACTCTGTCAGTACCTCTACTGATCTTCCAGATCCAGGTCAAGGAGCTCCCAGACTAGGCCCAGCAGAGCGCACAGTCCCTCACCCACGCAAGCGCACCAAGTTGTTCAGAGTCAGTGCTGAACGTGCCCCCAGGTCCCAAAGACTCCCTAAATCAATGGACTGTTAGTCCTGGGGACAGGTGGGTCAGGGACCAGGGGGGTTGAAGTGATCTTTGGGGTGGGTCAGAAAGCAGAGCTCTAAATGATTCAACATGGAAAACCCGAAACCTACCCGCCTTCAGTTACGAGGACAGTGGGGCGTGGCCAGGGGAGCCAGGCAGCTCCAAGGTCTTGCGTAAGCCCCAGAGGCAGGTAAACAGCGATCCAGTGCCAGGAAACATGGAGTAGAGAGGCTTCGCTCTCACAGCCTGCCCCTGCTTTTCCCTCCTCTGGCATGTGCCCAGGGTACTCCTCACCAACTGTACTCTGGGAAGAGCTCAGGCCACAGGTTAATTCAACTTCATCTGTCTGCCTCTGCCATTCCAGCCTGTAAGGAAAGGGAGGATACGCTGCCCCTGCACCAGGCAGCCACTTCTCCCTGAGTTACTCATTAGCCTGCCCTGCCCCAATTCCATCACCTCTGGCCCAGCCATAAGCATCTGGCTTCCAACTAGGAGTGACGGTGTCTGGACTTCTGGCAGGAAGTGGGGGTGGGGTGGTTTGGGGTGTGCAGAGGAAGAACTGATATATACAGGGCCAGGCAACATGCTAGATGCTCCGTAATTGGCAGATTTAGAAAATGGAAGAATGAGAGGTATAGAGATTAAACTCCCCTCAGAGGTAACAAGGGAAGTAAATGGTCAAAATAGAAAAGGACACCTCAGTGACCTTGATCAATTGGTTATCTTCTCAGAAAGAGTTACAAAGACAAGGTTCCCCATGGATCAAAAAGAACCACCCCAAGTGGACTCCTGGCCCAGTCCACTGAAAAAGCAGAAACCTGAGAGCCATGCTAGAGCAGCTTGGCCAGTGGAGGAAAAAACACAATGACAAACTGGGCCCTGCAAACTGGCTGGACTGGTTTGAGAGGCAAGGGGAAGGGGAGGGCCATGGACACTCCACTGGCAGCTCATAAAGCAGACCAGAGAAACTCCACACCACAAAGGAGGCAGGGGGCAAAACCATGGGCAAGGGCTGTCCAGCCTAGAGCCAAAGCTCTGAAGGAGTAGGCAGAAGGTGGAGAGGGAACAGGGAGGAACAGATGCACAAAGAACCTGGTGAGTGACAGGCCAGTATGTGACAGGAAGACTTTGTATCCCCCGCCCCTCCCTCTCAAGTTCCCCAAGTTACATTCCTCATCCCACACTTGCCTTGGCCAACTCCTGGGCCTTAGTTCTCCCCTCCCCAGCATGAAGAGAAGCAACCCTACCTTCTCCTCACCTCCCACAGGACTGATAGCATGCAGGTCAGCCTGGGGAAAGAAGAAAGGACTCTAGGAAGCCAGAATCCTCTTAGGGTCAGGCAAATCTCTGGATTAGCAGTCCCCTAGGGCCAGCCCCCCACTCCCAAATATCAAGGAGGAAAGAGGAGGTGCAGAAGCACCCGTAGGCAGCCTATGAACAACATAGCGGTTGCTAATTATTTCCCAATTACAACAACTTTCCTCAGGCAGGGCATCAAAGGGGCCAAGCTAAGACTGGCTCTGGTTCCCTTACCTGCCTAAGGCAAGGAAATCTGCCTCGGAAGTCTTATCTGGGCCCCAGTGTGCAGCTCTCATCCAGCCTGGAGACCTAGAGGTGCCAATTCCCCTAGTCTTGTGGTCTCCTAAGGAGTCCTGCCTATTTCCCACACCACTGGTGCCTCCTGCCAGTCTGACAGCCATCATGGTCCCAGAGTCAGGGATGCCTTGTGGGGTTTCAAGGAGTAATGGGGATCTTCTAGGAGGCATCAAGGAAATTGGTTAGGCTCCCAAAGCGCATCCAATGACTCCATCTAGAACCACAGAAGAAAGTATGTGTGTGTGGGGAGAGGGTTTGACATTAGCCCCAGTCAGAGGCCTCATTAAAAAGTATTTCTACATATTTTGTAGGCCTAGGGATCTACGCTTCTTCCTATCCCTCTCTTGAAGAGCACTCTCTGAAGAGGAAGAAGGAAAAATTCTCCCAGGCATAAAAGCAAAGGCGACAGAAACTGAAGGCTTAAGTAGTTTCACACCTAGCAAAGAGATGGGGGTGCCTTCTTGTTCTGCCCCTCAGTGTCTTCACCTGTAGGTGAATAGTCAGAGCAAGATTCCACACCTCAGAGACATCTCAAAGCCGGAAAGGAGGTGTCAGCGCCAGCTCAGAACGGCAGCCAGGGGGAAAACCTCAGGGAAACAGCACCTCTGGATGCCTTCCCCTTACGTCTCTGACCCCTTGTCCAACTGAGACTAACTACTTCCCCCTAACACCTCGGTCTCCAAGAGAAACTCTGCCCCTGGGACCGGCGTCTGACCTCCAGAGATAACCTGGCCCTGAAATGCTTTCACGTCCTGAGAGTAGCCTTAGCCTCACCTGGCACGTTCCCAGGCACCTGCCTCTGGTACCTTAGAGTAGGAGCCAGCTCTTAATCAGTACTCCCACCCCAGCTTCACCTCCCCTCCTCACCTCTCCAATGCAGCACCTGTACCCCGGAGGAGGGTATCTTGGATCGCCTCGCCCCTTGCCCCTGAGGCCCGCTTGCCTTTCAGGTGCTCTTGCCCCCTCCGCATTCACTCACCCCAGCCGGGCTCGGCGCTCCCGGGCTCGGGCTCGGCGCTCCCGGGCTCGGGTTCGGGCTCGCGCTCCAGCAGGGCTGCACCAGCCGCTCCCGGGCCCTCCCCCTCCGTCCCTCCGCGCTCCCTCCCCCCCCCAACCTGTTACTCCCCTCCGGAGCTCCACCCCCATTGGCCGTCACCACCCGCCCCGCCTTACCCTTCCTCTGGTTGGTCCGTTTCCCTCGAGGGGCGGGGCCGTTCGCCGCCGGGAATTGGACCGGGGGTCGCGGGCCGGGGTTGGGGGGCTGGGTCACGTGGGCCGGCGGGCGGTGGAGCGCCGCGGGCGGGGCGGCAAGGGGCAATCGGAGGCCATTTTGGGGGCGTAATGGTTGGCCGTGTGTGGTCGCCCCCGCCCGGGCTCAGGAGCTGCCCGCCAGGGCATCTTCTCGCCCTTGCTGGAAAGCAGTCTTCTGTCTCCGCGGTTCTCGACGGGAATCTCTGTCTAGACCGCTTTCTGCCCTTCACCTATCTCCACATAAATCAGATTGCTTTGATGTCCTTTTGCAGAGGGTATCTCCCTGGTCCTCAAAACGCCAGAGCTCCGCGACTTCAGCTCGTGTCGCTCCCCAGCCTGAGCCGCAGCCCCTATCTTCTGGCCTCCACAAATCATTTTCCAGCCTGGTACCTTTTTCTCTGTAGTATTTTATCATTTTCCAAATTACATAATTCAATTTTTTGAATCATATTCATTGTTTGTCTCTCATCCAACGTTAAGCTCCACCGCGGAAAGAATCTCTTCTTGTGTTCGCTGCTATCCCAAACGCCTGCTACAGGGACTGGCACACATTAGGCTCTTAATTTGTTGAATGAATGGGAATTGGGTAAAAGTCAATGTAAGTTTTCATCGAAGGGGAATGTAAGTTTACAATGAATAGGAATGACCCTCACTCTAAACAAAAGGGGACTCAACCTCAGATTGTGAATCCACTTTAGAGTTTAGCCTTTCAAGAGATGGAGGCATTGATCCCAGGCCCCAGAAGAGTTAAGTCAGGTCAGGGGTGCTCAGCAAACTGTAGGCCCCTGCTAAACGCTAGCTGTGGTTAAACAGCATTAAAGTTGGCTTCCTCGATTTTAACCGCTGAGATATGTAAAAAGGAGATTAGTTTACGTTGCTGGGCTCTGGATACTGCTCTCAACAAATATTAAAAAAAACACACACGCAAATATTTATTGTGTACCTATTTAGGGTTGAAGTGGAATCTTAAATGCAGCCGACAGTCTGGTGCCCTCGCTGGCGCTCATTGCCTTTTCCTCCCCCCTCCCCCCTTCCGAAACTAGGTGTGGGTCCTGGAGGGTAAAGTCCACCTACCAGTTCCTTAGCTAGGATGCAAAGTCTCCGCATTCCAAGGGAAGCATTATACCCGGATTAGAGTCATCAAACAGGCCAGTGCCTAGGGGAGGGAACAGCAAAAGGGTGTGGGGGTGGGGATCCGAAGAGGAAGTATCCCTCCAGGACTTGTCTCTAGACCAGTGGGAAGACTTAAAAAACAAAAACAAAAACTGTTTTTTTGAAATGGGAGATTGTTAATTGACCCAGATGTTGGAAAAGTGGAAACACCTGAAGTCTCACGGGTAACACCTTAATAATTAGGGTACTTAGTATATTTGTAGTAAATATAAAGTTAGGGTGGTAAAGAAGACACCACACCCCAGCACTCTGGACACAGATTACAAGAAAAACCAGGAGGCCTCAGAGTCACCATAGTGTCATCTATTCCTCAAGGAAGCACTCAATCTCAGAAGGACACCATCATCAGGCACAGGTAGTAAAGGTGACACCAATGTCTTTTTCCAGAGTTTGTGGTCCCTTCTCCTTAAGAAATGTTACAATTTGGAAAAATTGGCCAGTTTACAAATCTGGCAAAGGTAGGAAAGCAGAGCAAATACAATATTCAGAAAGAAGGAATAAATTACATTGATATATATTCAAGTGGTAATTATACTTTTTGTGAAATGGTATAAAAGAGAAAGTTCTAGGTAAATTGGAAAATTTTTCACTAAGAAGTGAATTTGGAACCAAATTCCTGTCCTACAATTCTTTCCTTTGTTCTTTCCTGAGTGTCCCAGGCCATCACCACTACCACTAACACCTCTACTGAAATTATTACATGTTAATCTGTGGCCAATTCCTGAGGAGCAGCAGGGAAGACTGCATAGGAAGAGTAACTTAAAGATAAATAACTGGGGGCGCCTGGGTGGCTCAGTCGTTAAGCGTCTGCCTTCGGCTCAGGTCATGATCCCAGGGTCCTGGGATGGAGCCCCGCATCGGGCTCCCTGTTCGGCGGGAAGCCTGCTTCTCCTTCTCCCTCTCCCACTCCCCCTGCTTGTGTTCCCTCTCTCGCTGTGTCTCTCTCTGTCAAATAAATCAATAAAATCTTTAAAAAAAAAAATAAAGATAAATAACTGGAAGAAGGTGACACCATTGGCTGAGATTGAAAGGACAGGAGACAGAGGGATTGGGGAGGACCCAGAAGAGGAAGAACATAATAAATTAACTTTGGAATTTGCCATGTTGGAGAAGTAGGTGGGACATACACACACACACAAGGTAGGAACTGAAGCTTAGAAGAGAAGTAGGGCTAGAAACAGATCTAAGAATCATCCTAAGAGGGCGCCTGGGTGGCTCAGTCGTTAAGCGTCTGCCTTTGGCTCAGGTCATGATCCCGGGGTCCTGGGATCGAGTCCCACATCGGGTTCCCTCCTGGGCGGGAAGCCTGCTCTCCCTCTCCCACTCCCGCTGCTTGTGTTCCTGCTCTCGCTATCTCTGTCTCTGTCAAATAAATAAATAAAATCTTAAAAAAAAAAAAAAAAAAGAATCATCCTAAGAGATAATGCAAATTTGCAAAGAGGACCAAAGAACAAACCTTGAGAAATATGGGACAGATGGGAGAAACACAAAAGTCAGTGATGGAGGATTCAGAGAGGTAGGTAAAAAAAAGTCCATGGAAGAGAGGTGTTGAAGTAGGAGAAGAAATGGGAATTTGACATTTTGAATTTTTGTTGGTCTTCCAGATGCAAGTTTCAGCAGAGGGCAGACCCTCAGCTCAGACTGCAACAACAGAAGTATATATCAAGAAAAGAGAAGGAAAAAGGTACCTTGGCTTAAAGAAAAACAGGGTAAAAGGGGAAGTTTTTTGTTTTATTTTGTTTTTAGGGAGGAGAGACTTGGTTATATTTTGAGAATAAGCCAAAAGGGTGAGCAAGATTCAAGAAATAAGGGAGAGAGAGTGTGTGAGCAAGCAGTCAAAGCCTGGACCTAGAGGAAAAGGTAAAGTCTGTGTTCTGGAACTTAAATTGGAAGACCAGGTAAGGAGTTGAAGTTGAGTCAGATCACTCTAGTTCACCACATTGTACAACCTGCCAAAAAGAAGGGTGATTCTGAGGGCTGGAGACTTGTAAACCAGTTTGGAACTATTGGAATTATCTACAAACCTGCAGAAGAATACGGTAAGTGCCAAATAAATGGTTCAAATGAAATGCTGCCAGGAAAGCCTCTCTTTCAACTAGAAGAGAGTGGTATCTAACCTGAGTGTTCAGAAAACAGGTAGGTGAAGGGAGAGGAGGAATGAGGGTCAGAAAATGTGCAAAGGTCCTGGGGCAGGAAAGCATAATGTTTGTTGTGGGAATTGGAAGGAGCCCCTACAAGCTAATCAAAGAGACAGGGGCATAGTGGGAAATAAGACTAGAGAGGTAGATTCTGGGATAGATTATACAAGGTCTTGAATATCAGGATAAGGAACGTGGGCTTTATTTGTAATGGAGAACTATTCAAGGTTTTTGAGTGAGAACGAGGCAGTACTCAAGAGGGTTAAGCTAGGTCAATATGATAAATGCAATGGCAAGGCTTGGTTGAGGTGGCACACCCTACACTGGAGTTGTGGCAAAGGCAGAAAGAAAGGGACCACTCACACTGATGTCCCTTTGCACACTGCTCATCATTTCTTTCTGGAGCTTTGTTTACAAGTATTTTGCTCTTCAAGAGCAATAATAACTTGTCATACTAATGCTTGGGGCTTTTCTTGGTTGAGTAAAATTTTTGTTATGGGTATTGTTAGGGAAGACAATAAGAAAGGGTCACTTTATATACTCACTTGATATACTCTTCCAATCTTTGGGTTCAGGATCTCCAAGAGTTCCCCAAAGATATTTCATTTTTCAGACCCATGTGCTCCACTCTTTCCACAGAGATTTTATACGCGGACATCGTTGAGGCAGAGCACTGAGTCAGGAGTCAGAGATCTGTATTCTCATCTTATTTCTGGGAAATCCATAATATTAGTCAAGTCTCCTAAATCTCTGGGACTCCGTTTCCTCGGAAAAACTAAGAAAATGGTCCCAGATTTCATAATTACATTGTTTCCTTTGAGCGTCTTCAGGAAAAAAAAAGTCCTGTTCTATCTTCCAGCCCCTTTCTTATCATGGGCTGGGAACATGAGTATGTGTAACCAGATCTGATATATAACAAGGTAACTGTTTGGGACAAAGAATTCCAAGCAACCTTTTCGGTCTAATCAGAGTCACTCCCTAACAAGGGAGAGCCTCATCTCCAAGCTCCTCCTGTCGTCCTACACTCATTCACCCATTTGTCCTCCTAGCTGCCCCACCTCTACCGCTCGGGCAACCGAATTCCAGTATGCCGAAAGTCTCCAGTAGACATTCAAAATACTGTATCATTTAAAAGGGGAAAAAAAGGGGGTGCCTCGGTGGCTCAGTGGTTAAGTGTCTCATTCCACTCAGGTCATGATCCTGGGGTCCTGGGATCGAGCCCCACATCCTGGAATTGAGCCCCACATCCTGGGATCGAGCCCCACATCGGGCTCCCTGCTCGGCTGGAAGTCTGCTTCTCCCTGTCCCACTCCCCCTGCTTGTGTTCCTGCTCTCGATGTCTGTCTCTCTCTGTCAAATAAATAAATAAAATCTTAAAAAATTTTTTGTTTAATTTTTTTAAAAATTTAAAAAAATAAAAGGAAAGGGGAAAAAAAGAGCAAGAAGGCTACATATTTCCAATTCCAAGGGGAATTAAAAGGAACAGATTCCTTCTGCATAATTTTTCTTTCTGAGTTGTTAAGACGCCATTCTGAGGAGAGAGCCAGCTTGCCTCCACACACCCAAACAACAGCTGATTCCGCCCTCCCATCTTGCTTTCCTTTCCTCATCAGTGAAGGAGGCAGAAGCTTGGCAGCCTAAACCTGTACACACATTCCCAAAGCCCCAAGTTCTCTCCCAGTCAGTTACGGCAAGAAATTTCAGCGGGGTCCCACCAATTGCCAGATTTGTTTAGATTCCTGATGTGAATTTTTTTTTAATGTATATCTCAAATACAGAGAAAGGGAAGATGATATATGGACATAGCACTGAAATCAGAGACAAAATACCTGTGTGGGGGCCATGGAGATTGTATGGCTCAGATCTTCCTTTGACGAAGAATCTGCCATTCAACTACCAGCACACAGTTGTCAGCCTCCAGCTACATCACTTTTGGGATCTGTTACAGTGTCAGAGGTAAGGCCCCACTCTCCCTGGGCAGCCCCTAGTTTAGGACAAGGCATGGTATGGGGATTAGGGCTTGGCCATTTCTGTCCACTATTGGACTCTTCTATCAGACACTCTGCTCTGGAGCTTTCCATTTGGTTGACTGGAGCTTGGAAGGATCTGCATCATGGCTTGAGGTTCTCCTTGCCCAATTTGTTTCCTACATCCTTTCCTTTCAGGGGTATCGGATTTGTATCCTATCTCAAAGCTTTCCGTACCCTTTCCTGCTTCTTTCCCCTTTTTCATTCACAGGCATTAATACCCACCGAGCCTCTTGCACTCCTAATTTTGCCCCAGCATCTGCTTCCCAGACCACCTGAATTGACTCAAGTTGGTTCTAGGAGTGGTCTGAAAAAGCAGGCAATCAGATAGGGTTTGGGAACTGCATCACTCACTGCCTGGCTGACAATAAGAACCCCTCCCAGATAGTATGTGGGCTACAGATAGTCTGAGACAAGATGGTGGCCCAGTTGCTTTCACTGATGGTGAAGTGGGAAAATATTCCTGTAGTGTAACAATTCAGGCATATGGGGTAGACAGAGAGGTAGCAGTGAATACAGAGACAATGGAATTGGCTGGCTGTTATTAAGTTGCATTGAGCCCTGCCAAGAGATAATGAAAAACAGAGCAGTTACCAAACATTGAAAATTAACTGTGAAGGCCAGACAGCCTCTTTGATGGGTTACGAAGAGGCCCTTATCTGTAGCAGCTAGAAAGCAAAAAAAGCTGAAGACCAAACTTGGGATTTAACAGAGTTCCAGGAGGCAGATCTGTAATCAAGGTCAGGGCCCTGGTTGGGAAAACCCAGGACTCTGGTACATGGAATGGAGGTATCTAAGTGGTGCCCCCCAAATTCTTGGCTCTCACACTCCTCTGAACCCTCAGAGCCTTAAGAAGGGGCCCACACCTCCCTATGAAGATCGAGCACTCCCTTCACGTGAAAAGACACTACAGAGGCCTCGCCACTGCCAGAATCTGCCCCTACGTCCTCTCCTGACTGCCAAGATCTTGTTTAGGGTTAAGTTACAGCATAGCCCAGCAAGGACATGCTGGTCCTGATGAGAGAAGAAAGGGACTATACCCCCAGCACTGCATGTGCTGCGTAAGAACTAACCAGCAGGTGCTGGTAAGATGGGGTTGGTGCTTAATCAAGGGCTGAAATACAAGACTGGATAAGGGACAGTTTATTCACTGGGGCCTACTCTCTTGGGATAGAATTTAACTTCCTGGTAAGGACCTACCCTAGTGACTCCTAGAAACATGGAGGAGCCTTTGCTGAGTGAAGCTCATCTGCCTGGATCGCCATGGCAACGGGGAGGAGAAAGGATTGCATGGCTCAGTGAAGCGGGCACATGCTAGAATCAATTATAAGAGCCAGAAACTACCAGAGGATGTTCCGTAGAACTTCTGGAGGAACCCATTTACCAAGGCCGTCAGGAATGTGCTGGTGAGGGAGGACCAGCATTGCTACAGAGCTCAGCGTGGCTTTCTTCTGTGAGCCAAGCGGGGGCTAATAAGAGGAGATGTCACCACTTGGCTCTTTTATAGCAACAGAAATAAAGGAGGGTTCCAAAGCAATAGCGGCCCAGTGGCAGCACTTCAATTTAACTGCCCGAAGCCTGGGGGTTACAATTATCCTAATGACTGGCAAGGTCAGAGTGACAGCCCAGGGAGCTTGACACAGACTTGTAGAGATGGTTAATAGAACGTGGCATCCCTAGGGGCAAATAGAAGGGCAATCAAAGCACAGGTATTGCTGGAAATATGTCATTGAAAGAAAGCAAAAATAGATAAGCAGGAACCTAAGGATGGAAGTCCCAGTAAAAAAAAAATCCTGATCCCTTATCTAGTTCCGCAACCTGAGTCCGTTTTCAGACCTAAAGTGCATCGGTTAAAGAGGTGGCCGGGTCTCCAAGACTGGCAATATGGTGGTAAGTATATACTACAATAATTCCCCAGTCTTTCCAAAGAGGACTTATGACTGTTTGCTCAGGTGACTGTAAACAGAGGAGAGGAGAACAGGCCAGGCATTTTGAGGACTGTTGGACACAGGACCTGGGTTGACATTGATATCTGGAGACCCAAAGCATCATCTCACCCCCCTGTTGAGTAGAGCTTATGAGGGCCAGGTAATATATAGAATCCTAACTGAAGTCCAGTTTACAATGGATTCAGCCCATCTAGTCAGAAACAATCTGGACTGTTGGAACATCCTGCAGAACATCCCTTTGATCTACTGATGACATCATGCTGATCAGTCAGGAGAAGCAAGAGTAGCTTGCATACTATAAGCTTCAATAAGCTTATGTGGAGACACACATGCCCCAGAGTGTGAAAGATAATCCCTACGAAGATTCTGGGGCCTACTACCTCAAAACCACAGTGAAGTTTTTAGGAGTCCAGTGTTTAAGAACATGCCAGGACATCCCCTCCAAAGTAAAAGAA
Organism: Leptonychotes weddellii; assembly: GCF_054177405.1. Lineage (NCBI taxonomy): Eukaryota > Metazoa > Chordata > Mammalia > Carnivora > Phocidae > Leptonychotes > Leptonychotes weddellii. Next base: position 95,540,966 of record NC_138372.1, on the reverse strand, counting down.
AAATTGCTTCATCTTGCATCTCTTAGGACAAAGAAGGAATCACAGCACTTGAGAAGGCTCTTCACATTGTGAAGGCAAAACATTCCACTCTAGAAACACTGCTCTGGCCCATATACCAGGTGACACAAAAGACGGCCAGTTCTGGAGCAGGAAAGGAGTAGCCCCACAGTCCTACTCAGCTCATGACATGCTGCTATAACAAAATACCGCCAACTGGGTGGCTTATAAACAATAAACACTTGTAGTTTTTTGTTCTGTTTTGTTTTGTTTTTTAAGATTTTATGTATTTATTTGACAGAGAGAGAGAGTTAGCGAGAGCAGGAACACAAGCAGGAGGAGTGGGAGAGGGAGAAGCAGGCTTCCCGAGGAGCAGGGAGCCCGATGTGGGGCTCTATCCCAGGACCCTGGGACCATGACCTGAGCCGAAGGCAGACGCTTAAGGACTCAGCCATACAGGCGCCCGATGGCTGTGTTTTCCCACATGGCAGAAAGAAGAGGGGATTTTACTTGGTCTCCTTCTTATAAGGACATTAATTGCAGTCACAAAGGCTCTGCCCTCATGACCTCAATACCTCCCAAACTCCCCACCTCCTGAAGTCATTACATCGGGCATTAAGATTTTAGCATATGACTTTTGGAAGGACACAGACTTTCAGCCCAAAGCACCCACTTACCATTACTCTCAGTGACCCACTGGGCGACTGTGCTTCCTGTTCCTGCAGGGCGGGGCTCTGCAGGATCAGAGCTTCTAGTCCACAAAGGGGCAGGCTCTTCCCACAGGGGCACGTTAGGCTCCATACGGCGCCGCCATCTGGTCTCCTTATGGGTGCACAGGGAGCAGCAGGCAGGGTGAGGAGCTACTGTGCTGTCAGGGGTAATTGACCCTGATCAGGGAGGAGATAGGACTGCTCTTGCAAAGCTGGGGCAGGATGGAGGTCCCGGTAACTTGCCAGCATCCCAGTAAAAAAGTGTGTGGTGACCTATCTGGGCACCGCGCAGTCCTTCCTTGCGTAGCCGTGACCATGAACGAAAAGGTGCAGCAACCCTGACCTGCAAAGGGACCTCAGAGTTCTCAGGAATCACGGTTTGGGCCACACCACTGGGTCCGCCGCGGAGAACAGGAGATGTAATGGCTGAGGGCAAGGGAGGTTTGCAGCGGGGAGGAAGCAAACAAAGAGTACTGGTTGCAGCCCTGAGACTAATGGCAGCAACAGGGACAGTAGTTTATTCTGTTAACCTCCCTCTGAGTTCCTCCTCAGGAAGAGAGGCCCACAGAACACTTATCAAATGTGTAGGAGAAGTGAAGCCAAAGGACCGGGGAGGGAGGGGGCTGTAGCAGCCATGGAGGTGCCCAGCTGGATTCCCTTCAAGAAAGTACTTTCTCTCTCTCAAAATAAATAAATGAAATCTTTAAAAAAAAAAAAAAAAAAAAAGTTGGGGGGGGACCTGGGTGGCTGAGTCGGGTAAGCGTCTGCCTTCAGCTCAGGTCATGATCTCAGGGTCTTGGGATCGAGTCCCGCATCGGGCTCCCTGCAGAGGGAGCTTGCTTCTCCCTCTGCTGTTCCCCCTGCTTGTGCTCTCTCTCTCTCTCTGTCAAATAAATAAAATCTTTAAATTAAAAAAAAAGTGCCTTCTGTTCAGCTGCCAGAAGTATACCCATCTCCCCCCTCTTCCAGCTGCAGTACCTTCAGGATTCACTATTAGTTCAAGGTGAGAGCACACTCTTCCCTGGCAACCCCCACCAATGACTGAGCATGATTGGGTATTAGGACCTGGCCATCTCTGCTCAACATGGGACTCCTATACTGGCAGTCTTTGCCCCAGGCCTCTGTCCTGGGCAGGCTGAGACTGTCAGATTTGCATGGTGCTGCTGGAGGCTCTCCTTTGCCCCGTCCTGTATCATCCCTCTTTCACAGGTGTTACCCTTAATAAACTCCTTACATTCTTAATTTTGTCTCAGTATCTCTTCTCCCAAAGGACCCAAACTGACACACTTATGCAATAAAATAATGTTAAACAGAAAAATGAAAACTACGTATATATGTGTCTACACACACACATTACAATCACAAAGATTTTTATTTATTACTTTATTTTAATTTATTTATTTTAGGTGGGGGAGGTGCAGCAGAGGGAGAGGGAGAGAGAATCTTAAGTAGGCTCCACGCCCAGCACAGAGCCCAGTGCAGAGCTCAATCTCATGACCTTGAGATCATGACCTGAGCTGAAATCAAAAGGAAGATGCTTAACCAACTGAGGCACCTAGGCCCACAAAGTTTTTTTTAAATGTGTATTTATGTAGATGAGATCTGGGAGAAGACATAGAAAAAGTTTATTTATTGTTAAGTAATCTCTACACCCTACGTGGGGCTGGAACTCACAACCCCAAGATCAAGAGTCAAATGTTGCCCCCAACTAAGCCAGCCAGGTGCCTCAGTATTATTTTTATTATAGGCTGGGGTCCCAGATATAAGGAAGTTGGTCAATAAACATATGTTTATGAACCAGGTACCATATGTATTAGTTTTCTACAGCTGCTATAACCAATTACCACAAATTTAGTGCCTTTAAATAATTTATCATCTTACAGTTCTGGAGATTAGAAATCCTAAAATCAAGCTATTGGCAGGGCTGCATTCCTTCTAGAGGCACTCAGAGAGAATTTATGTCCTTGTCTTTTCCAGCTTCTAGAAGGTGCCTGCATTCCTTAGCTCATGGCCCCTTCCTCCATCTTCAAAGCCAGCAATGCAGCATCCTCAAGTCTCTCTCCCACTTTCTGACTGCCTCTTCTGTTGTCACATCTCCTTCACTGACACTGATTCCCCTTCCTCCATCTTAGAAGGACATTTGTGATTACATCCAGAAGGACCCACCTGGACCAGGATACTTTCCCCATCTTTGAGTCCCCATCCCTAACTTAATCACATCTGCAAAGTCCTTTTTGCCCTGTGAAATAACATATTTAGGGGGTCCTAGGATAAGGATGTGGCCACGTTTGGGAAGCCATCATTCTGCATTATTGCAGTGATACAGGGGTGAACACAGGAGGTGACATCCCTTCTCCCATGGAGAATCTCTTCCACTGTAGGAGAGACAGAAACTAAACAGGTAAATTAATTGATAAGATACTGAAATGTGCTATGAAGAGAATTTTGAGAGGGCATCATGATGGCAACTAGGTATGGAGAATGGTTGGAGAGCTTTTGAAGCCAAAAGGCTGAAGGAGGCTTTTGAGGCAAAGCCTGAAGGATTAGAAGCCAATTACTGGCACCCTTGCCTCCATGATCCCCCTGGAATTCTTTGGAGATTTTTAGTAAATTTGGGACCTGTTAGTTCAGGAAATGAGTTGACTTTAACCCTCCCTACTTATGAATGCACTCTATTAAACAGACCAGTTCCAACTCACAACTATTGATTTGTCACCTCTGCCCCAGGGATTTTTTTTTTTTAAGATTTTATTTATTTATTTGAGAGAGAGAATGAGATAGAGCATGAGAGTGGGGAGGGTCAGAGGGAGAAGCAGACTCTCTGCCGAGCAGGGAGCCCGATGCGGGACTCGATCCCAGGACTCCAGGATCATGACCTGAGCCGAAGGCAGTCACTTAACCAACTGAGCCACCCAGGCGCCCTGCCCCAGGGATTTTAGTCTCTAGCCTTTTTGAGTTTCAAGTCAAGATCAAGAACCAACCCTGCCTCTTTAGGATTAAGAACAGCACCCAGCACTGTTTCATGCATATTGTTTGGCATAAAAGCCCTAAGACTGCAATGCAATGGCAGAGACCAATTGGGAATAATTTTTTTAAAGATTTTATTTATTTATTTATTTATTTATTTATTTATTTATTTGAGAGAGAGAGAGCACAAGCAGAGGGAGGGGCAGAGAGAGAGGGAGAAGCAGACTCCCCACTGATTCAAGGATCCTGACCTGAGCCTAAGTCAGCCGCTTAACCCACTGAGCCACCCAAGTGCCCCCAGTTGGGAGTAATTTAAATCCTTAGCCACTTAAATTTGATTCCTGTGGACATAATTTCCAAAACCTTTTCAGAAAAGTTTAAAGTGGATGGACCTCAGCAAGAGTTTCATTCATCACTGAGTCCTGGGGCCAGGGAAACCAGGTCCTTGATCCATCCATTCAGTGAACTGTACTTGCGTCTCTCAAGTTCTGTAGTGCCTCAGGAGGACTATGAAATGAGAGCCTGGGACCAGCAGAATGCCAGAGCAACTGGCTTCCCTTTGGAAGAAAACACCTTTCTCTCTAGGTTGTAAAAAGGAGGGTTTTATGTATATTGGTGGGGACAAGGAGAGCATGGTCTCAAGGAGTCAGCCAGCTAAATAAGGAATTACAAAAAGAACACAACATTCTCATCCCAGCTAATGGAAGACTTTCTCCTCTTAAGTTCTTTGCCTCCCCCACCCACACCCCAGAAAATGGTTAATTTATCCTGGTGTGTGGCTGGGATTCCTGCAATGACGCTCTTTGTATCTTGTCTCCCTGGTTGTCCTTTGTTTTCTCCAAAATAATATCTTACTTCAAAATGATTTTCTCTTTGATTGCAAAGATAAATTCAATAAATTGATATATGCACAAATTAAATACCCTAACTCTGTGATTATAAAAATGTTTTAGGGGGGAGGGGGAATTAGTTAGCCCGGTGATGGGTATTAAGGAGGGCACGTACTGCATGGAGCACTGGGTGTTATACGAAAACAATGGATCGTGGATCACCACATCAAAAACCAATGATGTATTGTATGGTGACTAACAACACAATAAAATTTTTAAAAATTTAAAAAAATATTTTACATGAAATTCCTGTTTTCCTTTTTCTTTTTTTTTTTTTTAAAGATTTTTTTATTTATTCATTTGAGAGAGAATGAGATAGAGAGAGCATGAGAGGGGGGAGGGTCAGAGGGAGAAGCAGACTCCCCGCCGAGCAGGGAGCCCGATGCGGGACTCGATCCCGGGACTCCAGGATCATGACCTGAGCCGAAGGCAGTCGCTTAACCAACTGAGCCACCCAGGCGCCCCTCTGTTTTCCTTTTTCTAAACAGCTTTATTGGGGTATAATTGACATACAGTAAACTGCATAAATGTAAATGTACAATTTGATAGTTTTGAGATACATATAGATATCTATATCTATGTCTATGTCTATATTTATATCCATGAAATCCTCACTGCAATCAAGATAGGGAACATATCCATCCACCAGAAATTGGGGGTAGGTGGGGAGGTGGGGGTGAATATTGTTCTCCCTGGGTTTTAATCTCTTGTAATCAGCTCACAAATTTGTACTCTGGATAATGAGAAAAGATGAATCATTCATAAAAACTTTTTTCTACAAAAGTGGGCAGAAAGAAAAACAACTTCCCACCCACTTGGCAGGTGACCAGTGGTTCATTAACCTAAATCATGTCACTGCATTGTCAGTTCCCTTTCTTCATTGTGCACAGGACTGAGCTGGAATGCAAAGGGATGGGGAAAGAGCCCAGCTGGTGTCCCAGGCCAGCTCTTGGCTGCCCTGGATGGAAGCAGGAAGAGATTTTTGCCCTTAGTTCCTTGACAAGTCTGCAGTCCATCTTCATTGGGTACCGTGTCCTTCAGCCCAGGGCTTCAGGCATGAGTTCGGTATCTACCCCCAGCTCCTCAATCTTCCCTATGGTCTAAGAGGAAGAGATACATGTGTTCATTTATCCTTCATTCTAAAGCCAGTCTCTCGGGGTGCCTGGGTGGCTCAGTTGGTTAAGCGACTGTCTTCAGCTCGGGTCGTGATCCTGGGGTCCTGGGATTGAGTCCCGCATTGGGCTCCCTGCTCCTCGGGGAGCCTGCTTCTCCTCCTCCCTCTGCCTGCAGCTCCCCCTGCTTGTGGCTCTCTCTCTGTCAAATATATAAATAAAATCTTTAAAAATAAATAAATAGGGGCGCCTGGGTGGCTCAGTCGTTTGGCGTCTGCCTTCGGCTCAGGTCATGATCCCGGGGTCCTGGGATTGAGCCCTGCATCGGGCTCCCTGCTCAGTAGGAAGCCTGCTTCTCCCTCTCCCACTCCTCCTGCTTGTGTTCCCTGTCTCGCTGTGTCTCTCTCTGTCAAATAAATAAAACCTTAAAAAAAATAATAATAAATAAAAATAGGTAAATAAAGCCAGTCTCTCTTCCTAGTATCTAGACTTAATAACTCCCATTCTTCTCAATCCTTCAGCAATGTTTATTGAAGACCTACCAGGTGCCAGGCACTGTTCTAGGCTCCTGGAATATGGCAGAAGTCAAAACTGATAGAAATCCTTGCCTTTGTGAGCTTACATCCTAGTGAAGCAGGGCAACTACAAGAACCTCAGTAGAACCCAACTTCCACCAATTTCCCTTTCCCCTCTATCATCTTCGCTAATTCACTCTCTGAGTTACTTTCCTTCTGACCTCAAAGATGTATAGGAGAACCATATCCCCTTCCCTTTGCCACTTGCAGCTGCTACCCTATCTCTTTCCTTTCTATTCGCCATTGCCTGTGTCAGTTTATACCCAGTGGTTCTGAGTCCCCTTGTCCCTCCTTTATAGTTGAGCTCAGAAACCGAAAACCTCTTTTCAGTGCTTCTTCTACCGGATGTCTCTTGTTCCTCTGCTTCCTAGTCTTCCACACTCTTTCCTCCAGGGGCTCCAGCCCCTCGCCTGTCTCCAGCACAGGCCCACCCTCCCAGTCTCCTAACTGTAGACAAGGCTCTCTCCTCTGCCCTCAGCTCTTCTCCCTCATTCCCATGCCTTCTACTGCCACCTTCAAAAGCAGGTAACTCTCACATCTCCATTTTAAATGCTGACCTCTCGTCAGTGTACAAAATCTGTATGTATTTCTAGCTTTCTCTAAGACTTCTGCGCTTGTGCATCTCACCTTTACTTGCTGACCTCTCGTCAGTGTACAAAATCTATATTTCTAGCTTTCTCTAGGACTTCTGCACTTCTGCATCACCTTTACTTCAGACACATACACACCAGGGGCATTAACTTCCCCGGTTCACCAACTCTTCTTCTCAACCTCCCTGTCTCTGCTAGTGGTAGTCCTCAGTCTCTCCAGGATCTGAAGGAGAGACTCCTCGCTTAGAATGGTACCAGAAACTAGCTACCAAAAAAACCAGCCAGCTACCCTAACCAAGATGATAAATAAACACACACACAAACAAATAAAGCAAGCTTGTGGGAATATGTGGGGGTGATCCCAGCCTCTGGCAAAGAAGGCTAGAAAGCAGCCTTTTACTTCAAAGGAAGACTTACCTTCAATATGTTGAAGTCAGAGGGCAAAGGAGGAATGCACAGGGCACTGGAGTGAATGTACGGGGAGGTGGGAATGCCTGAGAGCCTCAGGGTAAGGGGGTTGGAAGCAGTAGGGAGAGCAGAGATAGGGATCTAGAGTCAGCTATTTGCTGATTCTGTATCCTGGGCATGGCTGGTTCCAAGAGGGTTTTGCTCCCATTAGCCATGAATTGATGTGGGATGACAATGATAGAAAGCAGGAAACAACTGTCATGGCCAAGAGGAGCCTAAGTAGACATTATGAATAAATAGTAAGTGGAATCCTGGATGGGGTCCTGGAACTGAAACAGAATATGAGACTAAAACACTAAGGAAATCTGAGTAAAGCATGAAATTTAGTTAATAATAACATAGCACTATTGGCTCATTAATTGTGATAAAGTTACCATACTAATATAAGATGTTAATAATAGGAAAAACTGGGTGTAGGGTAGATAAGAACACTTACTCCTATGGTACCTACTATTTTTGCAACCTTTTGGTAAATCTGAAATAATTCTTAAGTTGTTTATTAAAAAATTAAAAGCAGGGGCACCTGGCTGGCTTAGTCAGTAGAGCATATGACTCTTGATCTCAGGGCTGTAAGTTCAAGCCCCATGTTGGGTGTAGAGATTACTTAAAAATAAAATCTTTTTTAAAATTAAAAAGAAAGAAGTCACACAGATAAAGATGAATATCATGATTTCACTTATATGTGGAATCTGAAAAACAAAACAAATGGGGGCACCTGGCTGGCTCAGTCAGTGGAGCATGCGATTCTTGATCTCAGGGTTGTAGAGATTATTAAAAATAAAATCTTTGGGCTCCTGGGTGGCTCAGTTGGTTAAGCGACTGCCTTCAGCTCAGGTCATGATCCTGGAGTCCCGGGATCGAGTCCCGCATCGGGCTCCCTGTTTGACAGGGAGTCTGCTTCTCCCTCTGACCCTCCTCCCTCTCATGCTCTCTGTCTCTCATTCTCTCTCTCTCAAATAAATAAATAAAATCTTTAAAAAAAATAAATAAATGAATAAATAAATAAATAAATAAAATCTTTAAAAAGTTAAATAGGGCGCCTGGGTGGCTCAGTTGTTAAGCGTCTGCCTTCGGCTCAGGTCATGATCCCGGGGTCCTGGGATCGAGCCCCACATTGGGCTCCCTGCTCCGCGGGAAGACTGCTTTTCCCTCTCCCATTCCCCCTGCTTGTGTTCCCTCTCTCGCTGTGTCTCTCTCTGTCAAATAAATAAATAAAATCTTTAAAAATAAAAATAAATTAAAATAAATTAAAAAATTAAATAAAAGGGGCACCTGGGTGGCTCAGTCGTTAAGCGTCTGCCTTCAGCTCAGGTCACGATCCCAGAGTCCTGGGATCAAGCCCCACATCGGGCTCCCTGCTCCGCGGGAAGACTGCTTCTCCCTCTCCCACTCCCCCTGCTTGTATTCCCTCTCTCACTGTGTCTCTCTGTCAAATAAATAAATAAAAATCTTAAAAAAAAAAAAATTTAAATAAAAAAACAAATGAACAAACAAAATAAAACAGAAACAGGCTCATAAATACAGAGAAAAACCGGTGGTTGCCAAGAGAAATAGGTGAAGGGGATTAAGAAGTACCCCCCCAAAAATGCTGCAAATAAAATCAAAAGACTCATAAGTCAGGGATAATATATTTATAACTCATATAACAAGCAAAGAGCTAACTAATTTATATAAAGAAATACTAAAGGCAAACAACCTATAGTATTAGAACAAAGGATAGCAATAGGCAATTCACAAAAGGGAAAAAAGAAAAATGTCTAATACATAAACATGTTCAACTTCACACATGATTACATAAATGCAAATTAAAACAACTGCAACAACCAGATTGGCAAATGTTTTAAAGTTTGGAAATTCACAGAGTTAGCAAGCTGTGAGAAAAGAGACATTCTCAAATATTCTTGCTAGGAGTGAAAATCAGTACAAACTTTTTGGAGAGCAACAAGGCAATCATGATCATTATTTGAAATGTAAATATCCATCGGCTTGGCCACAGGGCTGCTGAGGTTATAGTGTCTGAATGTAATGTCAGCATATGCTGAAGTGTGTGTGTTTACATATATACACCCTGAGTGCAGCTCTGTGTCACTGCACAGGTCATACGGCCGTGAAGCTGCGCCTCTCTCTAAACACAGCTCATTCTCATTATTTGTGGGTTCCATATTTGTCACCTCGCCTACTCGCTAAAACTTACTTGTAGCCTCCCAATCAATACTCTTAACACTTTCGTGGTCATCCATAGACACGTACAAAGCAGCAAACAATTTGAGTCACAGGACAGGTTTGTTCCCAGCTGAGGTCCAACAAAGGAACGCTCTGCCTTCTTTTTTTAGCTCTGATCCTACAAACAAGCGTCCTCCTCATGGTCTATGAAGTGTCATGTTTTTCACATTTTTTTGGTGCTGTTGGTGATTTCACTGTTTAAAACGGCCCCCAACTGTTGTGCTGAAGGGCTGTCTAGTGTGCCCAAGCTCAAGAAAACTTCCATGTGCCCTAGAGAGAAAACAGGCATTAGATAAGCTCCTTTCAGGCATGAGTCATAGTGCTTTTGGTCATAAGCTCAATGTTAATGAATCAACAATACGTATTGAATAAGGTGTCTTAAAACAGAAATACACAAAACCAAAGTTATGTTTGATCAGTTGAAAATGTTATGATCAGGGGCGCCTGGGTGGCTCAGTCGTTAAGCATCTGCCTTCGGCTCAGGTCATGATCCCAGGGTCCTGGGATTGAGCCCCACATTGGGCTCCCTGCTTGGCGGGAAGCCTGCTTCTCCCTCTCCTGCTCCCCCTGCTTGTGTTCCCTCTCTCGCTGTGTCTCTCTCTGTCAAATAAATAAATAAAATCTTAAAAAAAAAAAAAATTAGAGGGGCACCTGGGTGGCACAGCTGGTTGGGTGACCAACTCTTGGTCTCAGCTAAGGTCGTGATCTCAGGGTCCTAGGATCGAGTCCCGCATCGGGCTCCCTGCTCCGCGGGAAGCCTGCTTCTCCCTCTCCCACTCCCCCTGCTTGTGTTCCCTCTTTCGCTGTGTTTCTCTCTGTCAAATAAATAAAATCTTAAAAAAAAAAAAAAGAAAGAAAATGTTATGATCAGGCAGTGGCTCCTCGTCAGGTGGCAGCCGTGGCGGGTCAAGACGATCTAGTGCAGCAGGAGATTCACCAGGACTGGGCGAACTGGGAATACATTGAAGTCATCACCAGCAGCATCAAGAAAATCACGGACTTTCTCAACTCCTTTGATATGTCTTGTCGTTCGAGACTTGCAACGCTAAACGAGAAATTGACAGCCCTCGAACGGAGAATAGAGTACATTGAAGCACTGGTGATAAAAGGCGAGACCCTCACCTGGAACTACACAATGCTGCTGCTGGGAAGCTGCTTTACGGAATACAGGCCCACGTGGGAAGGGCCCCAGCAGCCTCAGCTCCTTCCTCTCTCCTTAAAGAGCAACAGGGCTTGTTCTTGTTTTTCTTTTTTCAAAAGCGTGGCCTTTGGGCTCTGCACTGTACATCGGTGTGTGATGTGGCGTGTGGGAAGAGGTCCAGGGGAGCCCTTGGAACCAACATTAGGCATTTTATCTTTTAAGTAACATTTTGTAGAACTGTTCGTCAGTGTATTTGAGGTGCTCAGAGCCAAACGCCTGGGACTCTTTGTCAAGGTCCTCCCCACCTCTCTTTCTCTCTCTCTCTCTGACTTTCCTTACAGCTCCCATTGCCTCTGCACTGATTCTATAAACAGTCTTTGTCTCCTTTCCACCTTTGGTGGGGGGTGGGAGGCAGTCCAGGCTGAGACACTTACGCCCTGGCAAGGTGGCCACCAGAGAATGTTGTTCCTAACCCACCAGTTTCTTGTCCTTTTGGGGAGGTCAAGGAGAGGCCCCCACTTGGCTTGAAGGGACATTTTCAGAATTTTCTTTTTGTCACTTGGGCTGTCTTTGCCTCTCATATTTCCCTAATAAACTCCTCAACTTTAAAAAAAAAGAAAAGAAGGGCGCCTGGGTGGCTCAGATGGTTAAGCGTCTGCCTTCAGCTCAGGTCATGATCCCAGGGTCCTGGGATCGAGCCCCACATCGGGCTTCCTGCTCCTTGGGAGCCTGCTTCTCCCTCTGTTTCTCTCTCTCTCTCTCTCTGTCTATCATGAATAAATAAATAAAATCTTTAAAAAATAATAAAATAAAAAAAGAAAAAGAAAAAAAAAGAAAAGAAAATGTTATGATCAGAGACTTGCAATAATCTAACCCTGTGTTTCCCCAAGAGCAGTGGTTCTATATTTGCTAATTCAGTGTTGGAGACAACTTTATAGAACATAACTACCAGGAAAAACAGAGTCAACCGTTTATATACAGGTATATGCTTAAAACTTACTTGAAGTACACAAGAAATCTTTAAGAGTGTTTACCTTTGTAAAGCCAGACTAGGGGTGGCAAAGACAAGGCAGACTTTTATTTTCATTTTATACCTTTATGTACTATTCAATTTTTTTAACTCTAAGCATATCTTACTTTTTTTACTTTCTGAAAATAAATTTAAAACCAAATATCTCACAAATTCCCCTCATCTCACGTCTAGTGCAACATTAAATCAGATCCTCACCACCTCAAGTCAGAATTATTATAATTATTTTATTATTATAACCACCTCAAGCCAGAATTATTATAACCATCCTTCCCACTCCTGATCTTTTCTCTTCTCCAGTCTTTCCAGAAAGCCACTGCCAGATGAATCTTCCCAAAACACTATTTCCATCATGTCATTTCCCTCTGAAAAATGTCAACAATTCTCCATTGCCTCCTACAGAGTCTGTCAGAGTCCTATGCAATCAGGTTTGAACCTTAGCTCTCTCTGTTCCCCAATTGCAATTCTACACCCTGCCATCTCTTCTCATTCTCCACCACCTGCCCCCATACCATGTCAGTTTCTACCTCCATGCCTTCACCTGGATCTGGCCACACCTCTGTCTTCCCAAATCTGCCCACTCTTTAGTTTCACTACCTTACTGAAACCCTTCTTAATTTCTTTTTCCCTGTAATTTTTCCCATTTCTGATTTTGCTCTTGTTTTATTCTGTTCTTAAGTAAGTTCCACACCCAGGATGGAGCCCAACACAGGGCTTGAATTCACAACCCTGAGATCAAGACCTGAGCTGAGATTGAACTGCTTAACCAACTGAGCCACACAGGCACCCCCAATTTCTGAATTCTTTTTTTTTTTTTAAGATTTTATTTATTTATTTGAGAGAGAGAATGAGATAGAGCATGAGAGGGGGAAGGGTCAGAGGGAGAAGCAGACTCCCCGCTCAGCAGGGAGCCTGATGCAGGACTCGATCCCGGGACTCCAGGATCATGACCTGAGCCGAAGGCAGTCGCTTAAACAACTGAGCCACCCAGGCGCCCCCAATTTCTGAATTCTTATGGAACTAAGCCACACAATGAGTGTTGTTACATGTTATCTAGAAATCTCTAATTATATGTGTTTATTTATTTTAAAAGCACTGAAGCACTTATTATATGCCTGACACTATCTTAATTACTTTACAAATATTATCTCATTTAATCTTCATGATAATCTTATGAGGTAGGTAGCATTATCACTCCTACTTAAAGTGTAGGAACTGAAGCACAGAGAAGTTAAATAAGTTACCCAAGTTCACACAGTAAGTAGCAGAGCCAGCATTCACACCCAGACAGCCTGACTAGATCTAGAGTCATGCTCTTGACCATATACAATTCTGCCTGCTGCTTGCTCCAATGGATGTATTATATGACAAGTTCCTTGAGGAAGGGGAATGTGTCTTCCATTTCTTCTCTTGAGAGGCCCTTATCATACTTAAGAAAGTCTTACTGGGGGTGCCTGGGTGGCTCCGTCGTTAAGCGTCTGCCTTTGGCTCAGGTCATGATCTCAGTGTCCTGGGATCGAGCCCCACGTCGGGCTCCCTGCTCCGCGGGAAGCCTGCTTCTCCCTCTCCCACTCCCCCTGCTTGTGTTCCCTCTCTCACTGTGTCTCTCTTTGTCAAATAAATAAAATCTTTAAAAAAAAAAAAAAAGAAAGTCTTACTGGGGCGCCTGGGTGGTTCAGATGGTTGGGCATCTGCCTTCAGCTCAGGTCATGATCCTGGGGCCCTGGGATGGAGCCCTGGTCGGACTCTCTGCTTGGCAGGGAGCCTGCTTCTCCCTCTCCCTTTGCCTGCAGCTCCCTCTGCTTGTGTGTGCTCTCTCTCTCTCTCTGTCTGTCAAATAAATAAATAAAAGAATTTAAAAAAAAAAAGGAAAGACAGTCTTATCAACTTCCTGGAGTTTTCTGGACCTCATTTTTATGGGAGGCTGACTCACCTAGGTCTGGAAATGGACTTGGGACTTAGGAATTGATCTAAGTATAGTTCCCTTGAACTTGCTAACTTCTCCTTCCTTCTCCTTGAATACCCCATTTTTATCCCACAGATGGGCTAAGTAAGCAAAGCCCTCTGCTGACTTTAGCCCTCCCCTCTGGCTTCCTCCTCACTCCTTGCCAAAGCTCAGGTCTTGTGGCCACAAGAGGGCGAGATGGATATTGGTTCCTTCGGGAAGTCCAATGAGTCATGCGAGAGCAAAAGGCAGGATTTCATTAATCCGTCTGTCCATGAGATGAGGCCTAACAGGTAGGAAGGGACTGGAATGTGAATGACCTTATGGGATTTTTATGACAAAAGTCTAACTCAAGCCTGTAAGTGATGAGGAATCATGGAAGAGTAACATGGCGAGGTTCACATTAGATGGGGATGAGAGATGTGTGGCTAGAGGTAGGGACTAATGTTAGGAGGCTATTTCGGTAGTTGAAAAAACGATGAACTAAGGCATGGTCGGAGAATGGAAAGAAAAGTTAGAGTGTGAGAGAAATGAGCACAGTAAGTAGAGAAAACATTTCCCCTTCTGGCCTTCACAGCCAAACCCTTCTGGATTGTAAGTAATTACAATGGCTGGCAATGGACAAAAGTAGGAAATATACATCCCATTGCTCAGCCTCACCCAGAGGACTTCATTCTCTCTCTTCTATTTCACACTTTAGGCTGTGTTTCTGGGTGTGCAAGCTAAGTGTGCCAGAGACTTCTAAGTACTCACCAACATCTCCGTTCTCCCCTTTTCTCTTTGCAAACAGCTAGACCACATTTCTTTCTTTTTGTTTTTTTAAAGATTTTATTTATTTATTTTGATAGGGAGAGAGGGAACACAAGCAGGGGGAGAGGGAGAAGCAGGCTTCCCGCTGAGCAGGAAGCCTGATGCGGGGCTCGATCCCAGGACCCTGGGATCATGACCTGAGCCGAAGGCAGACGCTTAACGAATGAGCCACGCAGGCGCCCCTAGACCACATTTCTAACCTCCGCTATGGTTAGACATGAACAGGAGACTAAGTTCTAGCTGAAGATATGAAGGGAAGTAATGTACACTCTTGCTTCTAGATCATGTTTTTTGTTCTTTTTTTCTTTTCCTTCTCATTCATTGTAGACCAAAACTTTTGTAAGATACACTACAAATGAGTTATTGGAAAAAATGAAATTTTAACACAAAGACATTTAAATTAAATTCAGCAGACATAAAACGGCAGCAAAACGGTTATAAAACTTTCTAAAGGCTTAGTTTCTATTTCTGTACTTATCTTGTCACACCCCAGTAACTGCACCAAACTGATACCAGTCCATACAGCCCATTTTGAGGGACATACGCTGCTTCTAGGCCCACAAAAACTTCCCACATGTGCTCCTCCATGCCTTTTGTGGGCCTTCCTTAGTTTGGGTCCCACCTTCTGCATGGAGGTGGGCTGCTCTGGCTAAGAAGCAAGAAATAAACAATTGAGGGCATCTAGCTGGCTCAGTTGGTAGAGCATGTGACTTTTGATGATCTCGGGGTTCTGGTTCGAGCCCCACATTGAGTGTAGAGTTTACTTAAAAATAAAAATCTTGGGGTGCCTGGGTGGCTCAGTCGTTAAGTGTCTGCCTTTGGCTCAGGTCATGATCCCAGGGTCCTGAGATCGAGCCCCGCATCGGGCTCTCTGCTCAGCAGGAAGCCTGCTTCTCTCTCTCCCACTCCCCATGCTTGTGTTCTCTCTCTGGCTGTCTCTCTCTGTCAAATAAATAAATAAAATCTTAAAAAAAAAAATCTTTAGGGGCACCTGGGTGGCTAGTCGGTTAAGCATCTGTCTTCGGCTCAGGGCATGATCCCAGGGTCCTAGGATGGAGCCCCGTGTCTGGGCTCCTTGCTCAGCGGGGAGCCTGCTTCTCCCTCTTCCTCTGCCACTCCTCCTGCTTGTGCTCACTTGCCCCCTCTCTCATTTTTTGTCAAATAAATAAAGTCTTTTTTAAAATATATAAAAATCTTCAGAAAGAAAGGAAGATTTGTATTTGAGCCATTTTCCTTATTTGGATCTATCTGTTATAGCAATTATCCTAATTAACACAACATGCTTCCACTCTTTCACAAAAGTAATTCTGTCCAGAAAGACATTCTCAGTACATCTTTGTAGTGAGAGGGTAAGAACAACATGCTAGGATGGAATGTGGTACACAGTGTCTGTATCTTCATAGAGCAATGGTCAAAGGTAGGAAAAATGTTTCAGGTTGCAGAGGTACCTTAATACTAAAGTATTTTGGGTGGATTTTTTTTTTAAGATTTTTAAATTTTATTTTAAGTACAATCTACCCCTCCAACGTGGGGCTCAAACTCACGACCCCAAGATCAAGAGTCGCATGCTCCACCAGCCAAGCCAGCCAGGTGCCCCAGTTTGGGCTTTTTTAAATTTGCATGTAGTTGACACATAATGAATACTAAAGTATTCCTGTAGTTGGTCCTCACTCTGCAGGATATCATTTCAGGATGAAATTCCATTTGGGTGGATGCCTGGGTGGCTCGGATGGTTAAGCGTCTGCCTTCGGCTCAGGTCATGATCTCAGGGTCCTAGGATCGAGCCCCGCATCCGGCTCCCTGCTTGGTGGGGAGCCTTCTTCTCCCTCTCCCTCTACTGTTCCCCCTGCTCTTGCTCTCTCGCTCTCTCTGTCAAATAAATAAATAAAATCTTTTTTTAAAAAAAGAAAGAAATTCCATTTGGGAAAAAGCTGAAGAGTTTCTCTTGGACTCCAATATTAAAATGGTACAGTAGAAAGATGTGCCTTGTATATAGTATCTATTCAACAACTGTTTGCTGATTCTGAATCTGAATGCCCAAGCCTTTCGGGGGGTTCTTTTTTGTACAGAAACATCTTTTCTAGGATGAGATCCTCCCTCATTTGTTTTGTGTTGGTGTCTACTATGGCTTGGCTGCAGGAAGTCCTTCTTGAATTATAACTTCCTTTCTTCCTTCTGTAACTATAGGATCTCTTCTTGCTCTCACTGGAGGTAGAAACAGTGTTGGCCCCTGGCAGACTTGTCTATATTGGAATAAATCCACTTTCCCAGAAGTAAAAGGGAGCAGCCCATATGCTTGGGTAGGCTGTTCCTTCAAACAAGAGAACTGGTGCTCCACAGAAAATGTGAAAAGTTAAGGAACCTGCAAGCTCTCAACACCCTGGTTTATTTAATTAGGGATTTCATTTATTTATTGACCTCTGCAGACACTGAATAATTAATTTGCCTCACTGCCCTACTACCAGGAGGCAGCAGCAATCTACCTAAAAGAGGTACCGTTGGGGGCAAGTGCCTGGGTTCTTCTGACTTGTTTCAAATCAGTAGATGATCCTGAGTAAGTAGCTACACCACTTTCTCCTCTACAAAATGTGAAAGGGGATCGTTTTCCTCCCAGAAGGAGAAGGTGATATGTATTTTTCTATAGAAGTCTCTAATCTACAAGAAGAGCTAACTGAAGACCATATTGAAAAAAAAAAAGCACCCGGACACCTGGGTGGCTCAGTTGGTTAAGCATCTGCCTTCGGCTCCCATCATGATCCCAGGGTCCTGGGATCCAGCCCCGCATCAGGCTCCCTGGGAAAGCCTGCTTCTCCTTCTCCCTCTGCTGCTCCCCCTGCTTGTGCACTTTCTCTCTCTCTCAAATAAATAAATAAAATATAAAAAAAAGAAAAGAAAAGCACTTGAATTTAATCCTGATACAGGGTCAAGCTCTCCTGACTTTTATTTATTTTTTTTTAAGATTTTTTATTTATTTATTTGACAGAGAGAGACACAGCGAGAGAGGGAACACAAGCAGGGGGAGTCGGAGAGGGAGAAGCAGGCCTCCCGCGGAGTGGGGAGCCCAATGCGGGGCTCGATCCCAGGACCCTGGGATCATGACCTGAGCCGAAGGCAGACACCTAACGACTGAGCCACCCAGGCGCCCCAAGCTCTCCTGATTTTTAAGTGAAGAACTTGAGCCACAGAAGTAAATAACTATAGCACAAAATTTTAACCCCATTAAAATTCTATTCAAACCCATTTAAATTCTACTAAAGCAGGAAGAGGGGTGCCTGGCTGACTCAATCTGTAGAGTGGGTGACTGTTGATCTCGATGTGGTGAATTGAATCCCCATGTTGGGCATTGAGCCTACAGGAAGGAAGGAAGGAAGAGAGAGAGAAAGAAAGAAAGAAAAGAAAGAAAAAGAAAGAAAGGAAGGAAGGAAGGAAGAAAGAAAGAAAGAAAGAAAGAAAGAAAGAAAGAAAGAAAGAAAGAAAGAAAGAAAGAAAGAAAGGAAGGAAGGAAGGAAGAAAGAAAAAGAAAGAAAGAAAGAAAATGGAAAGAAAGTGGAAGGCAAGAAAGAAAAAGAAATTCAGATGATAAGAGACTGTTGGGTGGGGGCGCCTGGGTGGCTCAGTTGGTTAAGCGACTGCCTTCGGCTCGGGTCATGATCCTGGAGTCCCGGGATCGAGTCCCGCATCGGGCTCCCTGCTCGGCGGGGGGCCTGCTTCTCCCTCTGACCCTCTTCCCTCTCGTGCTCTCTGTCTCTCATTCTCTCTCTCTCAAATAAATAAATAAAATCTTTAAAAAAAAAAAAAAAATGAAGAGACTGTTGGGTGATAAAAGGAGGAGGAGGGGCTGGGGCTGAGAGGCCGACAGAAAAAGGAACCAGAGAAGAAAGAGGCAGAAACAGTGAAAGGGAGAAGTAGTGAACTTAGTGAGCAGAACTTGTGTGCTGGGTGCTTTACATCCATCATTTCACATTTGTTCACCATGCATTCATGTATTTAAGGTTTTAAGCAGAGGGGGCGACATGATCACATGCATATGTTTAAGAGGTCACTCTAGCCACAGAGAGGTGCATAGGTGGATGCAGGTAGACAATTTTGGAGGCTGCTGTGCAAGTCTGAGAAAGAGAGGATGCTGGCTTGGTTTAAGAGTGGCTTCAAGATCACGAACAATGAATCATGGAACACTTCATCTAGAACTAATGATGTAATGTATGGGGATTAACATAAGAATAAAAAAAAAAAGAAAAAAAAAGAGTGGCTGCAAGAAGGACGCAGAGAAGCACAAAGAATTGTGGAATCTGGGGACGAACTAAAGGGACTAAGCCTTTGTATATGTTCATTGTACCTTATACTTGTCTCATCATAGCTTCTGTTACATTTCACTGAAATTACCTGTTTACTCATCTGTATTTCCCTCTAGACCTGGGCTGCCCCATACGGTAACTACTGGTCACGTGTGGCTTTGAGTAGCTGAAACATGGTGAGCGCAACATGAGATGTGCTGAAAGTGTAAAATACCAAATTAGAAAAGCTGGATTCCAAAGAATGTAAACTATTTTATTAATAATTTCTAAATAGGTCACGGGGCGTGAGTTCTACACGTTGGGTGTAGAGATTACTAAAAAAAAAAAAAACTTTTTTTGGGGGTGGTTGGAGGGGTAGAGGGAGAGGGCAAGAGATAATCCCAAGCAGGTTCCACGCCCAGCATGGGGCTCCATTTTATGACCCTAAGATCATGACCTGAGCCCAATCAAGAGTCAAGGCTTAACTGAGCCACCCAGATTCCCCCAAAATAATAAACTATTAAAAAATAATAATTTCTGGGGCGCCTAGATGGCTCAGTCGGTTAAGCATCTGCCTTTGGCTCAGATCATGATCCCAGGGTCCTGGGATCCAGCCCCGCCTTGGGGTCCCTGCTCAGCAGGGTGTCTGCTTCTCCCTCTGCCTCTCCCCTTGGCTTGGGCTCTCTCGCTCACTCTCTCTCTCTCAAATAAATAAAACCTTTTAAAAAATAAATAATAATAATAATTTCTATATAGGTCACATACCAAAATAATATTTTAGATATATTTGGTGAAATAAAATATAATATTAAAATTAATTTTAGGGCGCCTGGGTGGCTCAGTTGTTAAGTGTCTGCCTTCGGCTCAGGTCATGATCCCAGGGTCCTGGGATCGAGCCCCGCATCGGGCTCCCTGCTCAAGCGGGAAGCCTGCTTCTCCCTCTCCCACTCCCCCTGCTATGTTCCCTCTCTCGCTGTCTCTATCAAATAAATAAAATCTTAAAAAAATAATAAAAATAAAAAAATAAAATTAATTTTATTGGTTTCTTTTAAATTTCTTAATGTGGCTACTGGAAAATTTTTAATTACATAGATAGTTCAAATTATATTCCTATTGAACAGCACTGTTAGAGTATAAGAACTGAGGCATCTCCAAGGTCTAGCACTTAATAAATATGTGTTGAATGAATATGTTATATTCAGCCATAGCATACTCAGTCTCTGACTACAGATATATACTAATGTTGATGGCTTGTAACTTGAATGTTGGTTGACGCTTTTGACAATGTTGACTTCACCGTTGCCTGAAAAAGAATGTACTTCTTATACCAGCTAGGCCCAAACACTGGTCAAAATTTTTAGAATACTTCTGCAATTCATCTACTTGTCTGGAACATTCCAGGGATATTTGTCTCCTTACAGACATAGTTCACTTCCAGTTCAGTCACTCTGGAAACTGAGTGGCACATCTGGCTTGATAACTGAGGGCCAGCATCAGGTGTGCATTCCAAAAGCAATGACTAAAACATGAAACATAATACCTACTCATCAAAATCTGTGAAGCTCCTCTGAAGTTCTGACTTCATTTTCACCAAATAGTCTAGCACCTTGCCAAAGTCTGTGCTTCTATTGCACTCAGGTGCTTGAGCAGAAGAAAATGAGCATGGGGCCCAGCTAACTCCACTGTCACAGCCAGATGGAGTTGAACACTTGCATGTCTTTGAACACATCAGCAGGGCCCTTATTTTATTCCCCTGCAGCTTTACGTGAACTGTGCTAGGCTGTCACGTCACATCAGTAGGAAAGAACAATTTTATGAGCCAGTAGGGGTCTGGCATGTTTTATCTCTCAGAACCTTTTTAATTAATTCACTAAAGTCTAATCTAAGGAAACAGCTCGGTAAATCTCTTCAACAGGTTTCCACCACTTAGCAGTCTGACAGCATTAAAGTAACTCGATCTCCATGTTCTGTTTTCACCTTTTCCAAATATACTAAAAACTGAATATGGCCAAGGGCAGAAACACAAAGAAAATTCAGTTAATTCCTTCACTGAATCATGTGACTTGCACAGCTCCCAGCTCTCACTCTCCTAATGAGTGATGTAATAATGGAAACCAGGGCCCACTAATCGCTTTTGACATGAATAACTTGAATAATGTGTAGAAACCTCCCCCCTCCAATCTGTGTCAAGTGAGCTTAGCTTTTCCATATTTAAACAAACTTCTTAAGTTCCATCCTGACAAGAGGTTAGGCCCTACTAGTTAATTAGGCACGCTTCTTTCCCCCTGAAAATTTGAAGTGGTCCACATTCCAAAGTCAAGAGAGCCTGCATCTGGTAAAAAGGCTGCAGGATGGATACCTTCATACTAAGCTTCAGTGATGAAATGAAGTCATTGTGCTAGAGGGCTCCCATCCTAGTATTTCCCTGTGTATAGTACGGGACATGGCATGCTAATTAATTCAACCAATACTTACTGATTGCCGCGTGCAAAGCACTTTGGAGGGTATCAAGATAAACAATACTAATAGCTGTCATTTAATGAGTCCCTATTATATCCTAGACCTTTTAAAATGCACAATGCTACAAGGAGATTAACTCCATTTCACTGAAGAATAAAACAGGGCCCCTACATTTTGGGAGTTTACGTTTCACAAATATTTCTGATATATAACAAGATATAGACTATATGTAAATGAAATCCTAAATGCTGTATTTTTTTTTAATATTTATTTATTTATTTGAGAGAGAGAGAGGGCACGTATGTGAGGAGGGGCAGAGGGAAAGAGAGAGAATCTCCAGCAGACTCCCTGACCAGCATGGAGCCCTCACGGCGCTTGATCTCATGACCCTGAGAGATCATGACCTGAACCCAAATTGGGAGTTGGATGCTTAATCGACTGAGCCACCAAGCGACCCTAAATTCTACTTGCTTTTTAAAAAATTTTTATTTATTTGCGAGAGAGAGAATGAGAGAGAGAGAGAGAGAGAGAGCACAAGCAGGGGGAGTGGAAGAGGGAGAAGCAGGCCTCCCGCTGAGCAGGGAGCCGGATGCAGGGCTCAATCCCAGGACTCTGGGATCATGACCTGAGCCTAACACAGATGCTTAACCGACTGAGCCACCCAGGCAGGCATCCCCTACCATAGAAATTTTTTAAAAACAATCTGAATTAACCAGGGCTGACCTAGGTATAATCTTACCCACTCAAAGAAGAGACATGTATTAGAAGAAGTAAAACAAAAACTAAGTCTTCACCCATGGAAATGTTCATTACTTACCAGGGTGATGTTTGGGGGAGTCGACCTCCATTTGGCAAAATTACCATCACACCAAAATCTTATGTTAAGTGTCAGGTGAGGGCAGAAGACAGAGCCTTGGAAAGCCTGACCTTGGGTCCTTTCCAAATGTAACTTACATGTAAAGTAATTTGAGAGAGAAAAAGAAAGTAGGAAAAACTCTATTTTTTAAATCACATTTTAATTTTTCTCCAGGTTACCTCATTTTCTGCACTCTCAATATGGCTCCCTTAACGCAGTCTGAGGCCAAGAGATGACGACGACAAAAAGAAATTATCAATAAAAGGCGGCTCTAGGCGACCGGAGACTAAACCTCCCCCGGGGGTGGGGGTGGGGTGGGGCAGGGAGATGTCGGCCCCATCCTCAGCTCCCCGACCGCCAGCGCCCCCTCCCGGGCGGCGGGCGCTCACCAGAGGCGCGCAGGCCGACGCTGCCCCTCCCGGGACTTCAGGTTTTCTTTTCCCCTCCCCGCCGGCCCGCCCCCGCCGCCCGCCGCCTGGCGCCGCCGCCCCGCCCCGCCCCGCCGGCCGGTCCCGGCTCCCCGGCCCCTGCCCGCGCAGCCCAGCCACTCGCACGTCCAACGCCCTCTTTCCCCCTGAAAAGTTTTTAGACGGTGGGGACTATTTTCTTCTAAGGTAACCTTCCACCAAACTGGAGGGAAAAGTTAACCTGAGGCCGGAGAAGGGCTGGGGCGCCAGCGGGACCCGCGGGAGCCTGGCTTTGGGAGAGAGGCTTCTCTTGCATGGAAATGAATAGCTGGGCTCCCAAACCGCAGTTGTGTGTTGGGTTAGTTGTAAAAGGTGCACTGTGGTGCTAAATATTTAAGATGGAGATTTTTTTAAAATTAATAATAAATAATATAAAATAGATTCCACTAGACAAATGGTTCTTGTCTTTAGACCTTGCAGTTCGTTCGTTCTATTGATTCTCATGTTTGTCTGTCCTATAGGGGAACCAAGGTCCCCTGGGAATGACTTCTTAAATCCTAGAGACAAAAGTCAAACCTTGAAACTGCCCTTTGGGACAGTTCGCTGAATTCTGGTGAGTAAACAACCTACAGAAATATTTAAGAAAACCCACTAGACCTGTATTTTTCAAACTGTGAGTGGCAAATCGGTTTGAGAAGAATATTAGGGAGGGAGGAAAGAAGGAAGGAAAGAAAGTATTACATAGTAAGGATCAATATTCTTTTATGAAACCTGTATCGGGGTACCTGGGTGGCTCAGTCCTTAAGCGTCTGCCTTCGGCTCAGGTCATGATCCCAGGGTCCTGGGATCGAGCCCCACATCGGGCTATCTGCTCATCGGGAAGCCTGCTTCTCCCTCTCCCACTCCCCCTGCTCGTGTTCTCTCTCTTGCTGTGTCTCTCTCTGTCAAATAAATAAATAAAATCTTTAAAAAAAAAAATGAAACCTGTATGGTGAGAGAATATTGTATATGTTTGCATGTACCAGGTGGAAATTGTGTGTGTTTGCATGTATGAGGTCAAAATGTTGAAAAATGTTTGAAAACCTCAGCACTAGACAGAATTATTTTAGGATGATTAGACTGGAAAGCTTTGAAAAGTCATCCAATTTATGCCTCTATACTTCATTTTAAAGACTACAGGCTTTAATTATCTTTCTTGCTTATTATCTTCCCATCTCAGCGTCTGTTATTAATGATTGGTGAATAATTTATCTCCTTAAAGCTATTATTTCAGTAAAGAAAGCTATAACTTAAAATATGAAGGCAGTTCTGCCAAGCTCCCCTTTTTCCCCTCTTCTATCCTGTGACTCAGACTTATGGCCACATTCCAAATGTGTCTGAAGACCCTCCAGAAAGCCTGGGTTGCTGTGATATTATGTAATCAAATATTCCCCTTATCTAGTTTATTTTAATTTATATTAATTTAAAATATGTATTTTTTTCCTTTATTGCTTATTTTAAAAGTTTTATACCTGTATAGATAATATGAAAGGCAGTAGTGCTTGAATTTGACTTTGTTCCTTCTCACTATAGGGGAAGCTCTCTTTTATGCCAAACAGGGGCGTGGTCTGTGACTGAGTTTTCTATCTTTACTACCCTGTTGCTGGCGATACACAGGCTCCATTCATTCATTCATTCATTCCTGCCATTTTCTTTAATTCGATATTTGTATCAAAAGTCCCACAGGTATGTGTGGCTAAGGGTGCTGATGGCGAGGAAATACTCTTCATAGTCATTAGTGAGATGCTGGCCCAGTAACAGCAACAATAATAAAATACTTGTAATAATAAACATTACTCAGGTTTACATTAATAGCTGACATTGACTCAACACTTTTCTGTACCAAGCATCTTACATGCATTAGGTCAGTAAATTCTCTTTAACCTTGTTTCACAGTTGAAGACATTAAGCTTAGATAGGGTTAAGTGAGGTGCTAGCTAGTGCTTGGCATGGTTCTTCAACTACCACCAGGCTCTCCTTTCACTTTTCTTCGCTGACTTCCTGAATATTGAACCTGAACATTTTCCCCCAGAGACCTCCTGCCTAAAAGGCAGTTGTGACATCAATGAGATATTTATGTTCCTTGAAGTCACGCCTTGTTAACTGGCACCAGGCACACTCCACAGATCTTGCCTACCAGGCAGGAGGGGGTCATTCCAAACACCAGCTGAAGAAGAAGAGCCCCTGGGTAAAACATTCTCCAAGCTATACACAGATGTGCCTTGGGAGAGAGGAAGAGCAAACACTGGGAACTGACTTAACTGGTTCTCTTTCCTCTATGTGTTCATCATGGGTCAGCGATGCTATTCAGCTGGTTGTTCAACATTTTGAGCATCACCCTGGCAATAAATCTTGGAATTTGATCTGTCATGGGGCAATCGTAGGAGATCTATGAAGGAGAGGAACGGGATGGAGAGAATTTTAGTGCAATTAGAAAAGTATTATTTTGGGGGCGCCTGGGTGGCTCAGTCGTTAAGCGTCTGCCTTCGGCTCGGGTCATGATCCCGGGGTCCTGGGATCGAGTCCCGCGTCGGGCTCCCTGCTCGGCGGGAGGCCTGCTTCTCCCTCTCCCATTCCCCCTGCTTGTGTTCCTGCTCTCGCTATCTCTCTCTGTCAAATAAATAAATAAAATCTTAAAAAAGAAAAGTATTATTTTGAAAAACAGTGTACTTTCCTTGTTCCTTTATGAATAAATGACTTTATCCTTAATTGGTCCTTGGCATCCATCTGCTTGAGGAAGATAAGGATTTGTTAGAGAAGGAAGGGGGGAAAATACTGAGATATTCAGCTTCTGACATTCAAAATAGAACTTTATAGCAAAACAAGAAGTTTCTAAGCCAGGTTAGTGGCTTGAAAGAAGATTTCCTAAATTCCTTTCAAGATTAAAAAAAAAAAAGTCTGTTTGACTCCCTGAAGATACCAGCTTGGAGGACTTAACTCAGGAAGTTCTCCCAAAGGGTATGACTGCCAGGCCGTGATGTCTGCTGCTCAGAGGTAGAAGGACACAGAGTGGGGGAAGGCAGGGAAGCCTATGTTTGTTGGTCCTGGGGGATAATTGGAAGAAAGAGTGGGAGAGAGAATAAGGGGGGAAGGGAAAACTGTCAGATGTCCCGATTTCTCCTTTCCAGACTTCTGTCTAGAGATGACGAGATGGGTGCCTGGGTGGCTCAGTCAGTTAAGTGTCTGCCTTCAGCTCAGGTTGTGATCCCAGGGTCCTGGGATGGAGCCCCATATAGGGCTCCCTGCTCAGCAAGGGAGTCTGTTTCTCTCCCCCCTCCCACCCCTGCTCATGCTCTCTCTCTCAAATAGAAATGACTAGGTACATCATGTGATTGGAGGGAATAGCAGGGACTTGCTCCCTTTTGCTATGCTCTGTATCTTCCTCTGGCATAACACATCAGGTAAAAGTGTACTCAGACCAAAGGCCCTGGGGTCTGGCTTTCCTGGGAAGCTGTCAATGAGAGCCACAGTATCTGGCTGAGGAACTTGTTGGAGGTGACCTTAGCAAGCTAGAGCAAGGTGACACAGTAGTGAAGCCTGCAGAGTGGATTACCTGCCTCCACCAACCAGGGCCAAGCCTAATGGACCTCAGAGACAGACTGTTATTTGTAGGATCTGCAGAGCCAGAGAGCTGAGGGGAGGCTGTCAGTCATGAGGCCTGAGCAACCAAAGGCCAGCTCACAAGTTATATCCACATGGTCTGGAACTGTATCTTTCAGCTGTCAATACCAGCAGGACAAGCAGTGGCCTCGTGGGAAAGGGACAATGTCCCAAAGGCCAGAACAGTCCACATTGCACTTAGGGGTCTCTTGGATTGTCTCCTTTGTCATACAGTCGCATAAGCTGTGCTTGCCCCCTAAACCATTTGGGGGAAAACTGGAGAAAAAAGTGAAGATCTGAGAATACTGAGAAAACCAAGTGTTATTTTCTTTCTTTCTTTCTTTCTTTCTCTTTTTCTTTCTTTCTTTTTTTAAGATCTTATTTATTTATTTGCCAGAGAGAGAGAGAGAGAGGGAGTACAAGTAGGGGGACGGGCAGGCAGACCTTGAAGCAGGCTCCCGCTGAGCAAGAAGCCAAACGTGGGACTCGATCCCAGGACCCTGGGATCATGACCTGAGACAAGGCAGATGCTTAACCGACTGAGCCACCCAGGCATCTCCAAGGGTATTTTCCTAAAGAGAATGAGTGTTACCTAAAAGTAACCTAAAGGGATTGCTTAAATTATTTGATAAGATTGGGGCGCCTGGGTGGCTCAGTCGTTAAGCGTCTGCCTTCAGCTCAGGTCGTGATCCCAGGGTCCTAGGATCGAGCCCCGCATCGGGCTCCTTGCTCCGCGGGAAGCCTGCTTCTCCCTCTTGCGCTCCCCCTGCTTGTGTTCCCTCTCTCGCTGTGTCTCTCTCTGTCAAATAAATAAAATCTTTAAAAAAATAATAATAAAAAAATAAATTATTTGATAAGATTTAACTTCCTTTTTTGCTCTTCTTTAAATTATTTTATTTTATTTTTCTTTAAATTATTTTAATGAGATAATTGTAAAATATTTAAGAACCACAAGAAATAAGAAGTAATATAAGGAACTTACGTACCTACCACTCAGTGTAAAAAAGAAAACATTACTGGGCGCCCGCGTGGCTCAGTCAGTTAAGCGTCTGACTCTTGGTTTTGGCTCAGGTCATGATCTTGGGGTTGGGAGAGGGAGCCCTGATTTGGCTGCACGCTCAAAGTGGAGTGGGCTTGAGAGATTCTCTCTCCCTTCAACTCCCATACAGTTGAAACTTCCAGTGTACCACTCCATAAATGCCACTTGTATTAATTCGAAAACAGAAAATTGCTGATATTAGATTGCTTTTTTTGCCTACAAAAAAACCTTCAGAGATTTTATATTATTAATCAACCTAATATTTTATTTACCTTTATAGGTTTGATCAGTACCTTGCTCATTCTGTTGTCCACTTGAAATGCCCTCTTCCCTTCCCTCATTTATCCATATTCTAACCATGCTTCAAGACGAGATCTGAGCCCCACTCCTTTCAAGAAGCTTTCTCTGAAGACTTGAACCTGCACAGAGCTTTCCTTTCTCTTTCCAGAACATACAGTCTGTCTCACACAGCATTGTTTTATGTGTTCTATTCTGTAATTATCTGGACCACACACATTTGCACTTGGTAATATTGTTACCTTCTTTGCTGTTTTGTTCATTAATATATGGAAGAAATAATAGGCTTTTACTGAACATTTGGCTGATTAAAGATAATAAACTACTTATTTCTTGGAAGTTATTACTTCTAGCAATTTTTGTAAAAGATACTTTTGCTCAAGATCCAAACTATTTCCAGGAGATACTTTAAGGTGGGAAATCTGGGAAAGAATCAGAATAGGAGCCTGTTATCCATGAATGTAGTCAAATTTTATCATGTTCCATAAAATAGTTGCATTATGGTATAGAATATCTTAAGAACTAATAATAAGGGACACCTCGGTGGCTCAGTCGGTTAAGTGTCTGCCTTCAGCTCAGGTCATGATCCCAGAGTCCTGGGATCAAGCCCCACATTGCCTAATATACCCTGGATTTCACCAGGACAATGACAACACACCTTTATTGCTGAGAAATATATCACTTCTCTGTGAAGACAGGGAGTGAAGGATCTTGTCCAATGAACCCAGGGCCTGAGATTCTTTCCCTGGGGTTCATACAGAAGCACACAAATGGGCTTCAAGCCTGAAAGTATTTGCAAAATTTTACATCCATGTACCAATGTGCATTTTTCATAGGGAGATAATCCATAGCTTTCATAGAGATTTTCAAGAGGTTCATAATGTAGAAAAGGTTAAGATCCACTTTTCTAGATTAGGAATAAGATCTCTGAATTGGAGAAGCAGAGACCAGAGGCTCCCAGGAAGCAGGGTGCATAGGAAAGAAGAAACTCATATTACACCTGACTCACGAGGACTTACACACCAATGCGTTTATTTATTTTTTTTTTAAGATTTTATTTATTTGACAGAGAGAGACACAGCGAGAGAGGAAACACAAGCAGGGGGAGCGGGAGAGGGAGAAGCAGGCTTCCCGATGAGCAGGGAGCCCATTGCGGGGCTCGATGCGGGGCTCGATGCGGGGCTCGATCCCAGGACCCGGGATCATGACCTGAGCCGAAGGCAGACGCTTAACGACTGAGCCACCCAGGCGCCCCCACACCAATGCATTTACACCCAAGAGTAGAAATGAGAACAATTTCCTGGATGAATGAAGGCTTAATCATTTTGCTCCTATAAAATTATTTTAAATTGGTGAATCTTGGCACTTTCACATTTTCAGGTCTTACTAACTTTATGTCTCAGCAATACAAAAGACATTAAAAATGAATCTCTGGGGGCGCCTGGGTGGCTAAGTCGTTAAGCGTCTGCCTTGGGCTCAGGTCATGGCCCCAGGGTCCTGGGACTGAGCCCCACATGGGCTCCCTGCTCAGCGGGAAGCCTGCTTCTCCCTCTCCCGCTCCCCCTGCTTGTGTTCCCTCTCTCGCTGTCTTTCTTTGTCAAATAAGTAAGTAAAATCTTAAAAAAAAAAAAAAAAGAATCTCTGGCTGTCTTAGGAGATGGCCCTCTTGCTACCTCTTACTCCTACTGTACATACTCAAGAATAAGAAGACACCCCAAAGGATGTGATCACCTATCTACACCAGAAACCTTTAAAACTAAATTCTGGGGGCGCCTGGGTGGCTCAGTTGGTTAAGCGACTGCCTTCGGCTCAGGTCATGATCCTGGAGTCCCTGGATCGAGTCCCGCATCGGGCTCCCTGCTCGGCGGGGAGCCTGCTTCTCCCTCTGACCCTCCCCCCTCTCGTGTGCTCTCTGTCTCTCTCATTCTCTCTGTCTCAAATAAATAAATAAATAAAAATCTTAAAAAAAAAAACAACTAAATTCTGGAGCCTGAGTCTCCTCTCTGTAAAACAATGATGTTAATCCTCTTGTCCTTCAGAAGAATGAATCAAGTTGCTTAATGTCTGCAATTGTGTTCTGGAAATTATTCATGACTATAATAAAATACAAACACTGCTAAATTAGAAAAGAATGTATCCTAGAGAAAAAAAGGAAATTTTAATTAAATTGTACTTTGCAATCTATTATAGTGAACAAACCACATAACAAATGTGTCTATAAAGTAATCCAATTAATTTTTCCACGAAGCTTTATGGAATCAGTTTAATTACTTGATAATCATACCTGCTCAACTCCGTAGCAACAACCTAGATGAAACAAATGTAGCTTTGCTTCTGGGTGTCTCTTAAATAATATTAATTTAATTCAAAGTTTAACTAAATTATTACCTTCCATGAAATCATACAGCAACTCACAGAAAAGTCTTGATGACTGATGAAATTGCTGCTCATCCATT
Source organism: Leptonychotes weddellii (assembly GCF_054177405.1). Classification (NCBI taxonomy): domain Eukaryota; kingdom Metazoa; phylum Chordata; class Mammalia; order Carnivora; family Phocidae; genus Leptonychotes; species Leptonychotes weddellii. The sequence goes on along the minus strand of NC_138372.1, from coordinate 95,511,080 downwards.
TCTCGCAAAATATATTTGGAAGGCAGAGACCTTCAGTTGCTTTTTACTGAAAGCTAACGAGTAACGTTTATTTTATTTTACTTTATTATTTTTTTAAAGATGAGACCTGTGGTTTTTTTTTAAAGATTTTATTTCTTTATTTGGCAGAGAGAGAGACAGTGAGAGAGGGAACACAAACAGGGGGAGTGGGAGAGGGAGAAGCAGGCTCCCCGCAGAGCAGGGAGCTCGATGTGGGGCTCCATCCCAGGACCCTGGGATCATGACCTGAGCTGAAGGCAGTCACATACCAACTGAGCCACCCAGGCACCCCAGCAACGTTTAGTTTAGAAATCCAGTCTAAAAACTTCCTCCAGTTATTTCTCACCTCTTGAGAATATTCTGAGCCCCTAGGAAAGTCCTCAGCTCTTCTAAGCATAAAGAGGTAGCACATAATATTTTTATTTTTTATTTTTTTAAGATTTTATTTAGATAGAGATAGAGAGCACAAGTAGGCAGAGAGGCAGGCAGAGGGAGAGGAAGAAGCAGACTCTCCACTGAGCAGGGAGCCCGACGTGGGACGCGATCCCAAGACCCTGGGATCATGACCTGAGCCGAAGGCAGCCGCTTAACCAACTGAGCCACCCAGGCGCCCCGCACATAATATTTTTAAATACAACCTAGCAGCAGCCTCTGGGTTCCCCATTTTTTATTTGTCACTGGTCAAACATAGATCACTTGCCCTTTATGTCACAATGATTTCCCCATGAAGTTAGGCATATCCCATCACGTTATGCATATATTCCCACTCGTATGTGTGGACTTGACTCCCAGGTTCAGTGCAATCAGCTGTTGATCTTTTGGGGCTGGGAGATGTTCTGATGGTGAAAATTTCTGCACTGTTTTTCTAGCTCTCACATCTTGCAGAATGAGTAGCTTCCTTTGAGTTCCTAGGTTTGACCACCCTGAGTGTATGTTGCAGAGAGCAAGATGTTCATTTTAAAGAAACCTGGCATTGTCCCCCACTGAAGCTGCTTTCTGCCTGGACTGACCTCACAATCCTCTCCACTCCCCACGCTGACAACTATGGGTCAGCTTCACACTGAACCTGAGCAGTGGGTGTTGGGTCTGGATATTAGCAAAACAAGGGCAGAGGGGCACCCATGGATCACTGCTTTTGAAAACATGTTGAAATCATTTGTCTCTCTGCCTTGACACTCTCCAAGCTACAGGTGGTTCTAATTTTCAACTCGTGGCAGAAACCATAAGCCTAGGAAGCAAATAAGTGTTTCCATAAACTGTAGAAAAGAAACAGTCTCCGGCTACCTAACTGTGAAATGCCCAACTTGGGACTTCCATTAACTTTTGACCTTTTTTAGAAACCCATATGGAGAGGATTCAATTTTTCTAAGTTGGCTACTGAAGACAGGGAGGGGTAGCTTTTTAGCAGCAGTATTAGGGTACAATTTCCAATATACCAAACTGGATTGGCTTTCAGACCCCTCCCTAATATGTTGTAGAGGCACATGTGAATGGAATTCTAAGGTTTTAATTCAGGTTATCTGCTCTGCTACTTTGGTTTCCCATCAGTATCAAGATGGGTCAAGTATAAGAGACCACAGCTATCAGTTCTATTCACTCTAGGAGAAACTTGTGTGTCAGCTAAGGACAGCAAAATGTTCCAACACTGTCCAAATTAATATGGGCATTCCATCTTTAGCACAGGGAATACATTTCTGGAAATGGGAGAGCACTAACTGTAGAGTCTTTTTGCAAATGTTGCTTTAGTGTTGCAGGGTGGTGGAGTTCTTTTCACATCCCCCGAAGTTATAAAATGTCTCTACTACTGCTTTCTTCCAACAATTAGTCATTCAACAGTTGATCAGTCCTGGCTGTGGCATAGTTAGGACATCTCTTATAATGCAAAGAGCTTGCTCCATTCCCTGATTGTTGATCCTTACCCTTGTTTCCTGAACTCTTTCCTCAAAGGTGCCTCCCATACCCAAAAAAACTCCCATTTCAACATTCAGCATGATGTTCTTCTTTTATTTCTTTGTGGCAGGCAGGACACCATCACTCACACATTTTGTTAGCCATTATAGGTCAAAACTCTCTCCCAGCACGACGCCTTGTTGGCTCAGTCCATTGTGCAGCCGACTCTTGATTTCAGCTCTGGTCATGATCTCAGGGTCCTGGGATGGAGCCTGAGTAGAGTTGAGTGGGGCTCCGTGCTCAGCGGGGAGTCCCTGCTGCAGGATTCTCTCCCTCCGCCCCTTCCCCCCCTAAGAAATAAATAAATCTTAAAAACAAACAAACAAAACTTGTCTTCCAGGACACAAACGAAATTACAGAAAAATAGGTCACAGAGAACTAAACAACACACTGCAGAACTCACTCAGTTGAAGGAAGCAGCAGCTCCACGGTTCCCACCCGGTCCAGGCCACCATCACCTCACCTGGATTATTGCAAAAGGCTCCTAAGTCATCTTCCTGCATATACTCCTTTTCCCTTTCAGTTATTCTCTAAAAGCAGCCAGAGTGTTCCTTTAAAAATGTTAGTCAGGTCATGTCACTCCTGGGCTCAAAATCCTCCAATGACTTCACTTTCTAAAGTTGCCTTCACTTTCTTCAGGTCTGCGCTCAAATGTCGCCTTAATAATGAAGCCTTTTCCAACCACCCCACATAAAATAAGGACTTTCCTATCCCCACCTCTGTACCACACTCCCAATTTGCCCTCTCCTGCCCTTTTCCCCATCCATAGCACCTATCATGTTATCACCTACTATATATCTACTGATATGATGTGTGGTAGATTATAGTTTCCAAGATGGCCACAACAAGATTTCCCATGCCACAGATTCTTCTTACAATGTGATATTTCTACTACTTCCTCTGAGAAACGTTTCCCACTGGCCTCAAATCAAGGGCAGCCTTTAAGTGTAGTGGAAGTGATGCTTTGTGACCTCTGAGGCTAGATCACAAAAAGCCATATAAACTCTGCCTAGTCTTCTTGAGGCACTCAATCTTGGAATTCAGCCACTATGATATGAGGAAGCCCAGGCCACATGGAGAGGCCAACAGTCAGCTGTTCTGGCCAACAACCATCACCAACTTCCAGATATTTGAGGAAGCTTTTGAGATGATTTCAGCCCCAGCCCCTGCATGAGACTCCAAGTGAAAACTGCTTAGCTTAATCACCTCCCAGAACCATGAAAGGATAATAAAATTGTTGTTGTTCTAAGCCACTAAGTTTGGGGGCCATTTGTTATTCAACAATAGATATTGGAACAATTTGTTTATGTATATATTGTATGTCTCTCCCCACTAGAGTACAAGTTTCATGAAATCAGGAATTTTGTTTGCTTTTTTTGTTGCTGTACTCCCAGCACCTAGACCAGTGCTTGCATATAGCAAAGCACTCAATAAAAATGTGGTGAATAAGTGAATGGATGCATGACACCTGTTCAGTATGGTATGCTAATGGTTACTGGTCAACTATGCACAGTACAGTCAGCTGGACTAGACCTCATTGGCAGAGAGGATAAGCTGGCACTTTCAGTATGGCAAAATACATTTCAACAAGAATATTTCAGAGACAAATAACATTATAGTGAATTATAATTATTGCAGGAAAGCATAAAATAGGATTTGAGCTTCGTGTAGAATTTGTCTTCTGGTGATTGATTCCATAATCCCATCATGGGCTTTTCCAGATCAGGTCTGGAAAGGCTTCAGAAGTACTTTCAGAAGGATTAGTGATTTTTTTCAATCCAGATAATAAAGTTCTTGCTAAAAATGACAAGTTGAAACCATTCACATGTTCTTGGTATGAAATGAGATGAAGTGGAATGAAAATCGATGGCATCATGTATACACATGTGCATGGGTGCACAATTTGTAATGCCTACTTCCATGGCCTATTTTCAGGCTGGTGGTTTGAATGGAGTGTACATATATAAAAAAATGAATAAATATGGTTCTGAATCTCCCCAGTCATGCACTAAGTACTTTGATTTACATTTGGTTTGGAGCAAATATTTGTATATTGCTTAGAGAGCAACAATATACTCACATCTCCAAGGAAAATATTACAATATTATCATCAACTCTAGAAGTAAAGAAGGACAAAATTTCTTAGCCACCTGGAAAAGAGGTTACTTTTTGTTTGGGGAAAAATTACAGGTGGATGGTCTTGAATGGACCCATCAATTTCTTTGGGCCTATCCATCTCAGCCTTGATTGGAGCAAAAAGCACAGATGTGGAATCTACAGTTTCTTAGAATTGGGGACCTCTGCTGAGTCTATTGACAATGGCTTCAAAGCAGTTTCCATACATGAATCACTTTAATAAGCAATATATGTGATTTCTTTCCAGAATCCAGAAGCGTTCAGAGTAAAAATGGCTTTTAAAAGTTCTTCACTTAAGGCTACTGCCATAGACTACTTGGCTGAATGTCTCCTGAGGAAGAGTATGTGCCATTTTGCTGCCTTTGTTCCAATGACAGTTGTTGGTGCCATTGGGCCTCACCATCTGGCTTGTGGCATGAGGTTCCCTTCTTGGTTAGGTACAAGCCTTGAGTGGAAAGTGGGGAGATTCCCAAAATTTCCTTGGAAAGTCCAGGCAAGTGAATTGGGCAATATTTTCTTTGGAAATCCCATTTTTCTCACCAAAATTTAGATGTTGCTTCTGAAACTAATTATTCTTTATTTCATTAAAAAAAAAAAATGTTTTTATTTATTTATTTATTTGCAGGCCCAGACAAACTTGACTAGAAAAGAAGCCCGGGCAGGGGTTAGGATGAGCCCATGACGTGCCACACGCTCCAACCAATTGAAAGGCCACGAGAGGGGGAGGGCGGAAGTGACGAGACGTATCCCTCCGCGGGGCGAGAGGGTCGGTGGGGGGAGTCGGCGTCTCTCTCCCCCGCGCCAGCTCCCGTACACGGAGCCGCATTCCTTGGCCCCCCCACCCCCCTCCCTCGGGGCCCCCCCGCCCCCCTCGGGAAAAAAATCCACCCCAAATCACTCGAACCCGAGGGAGGTTTCCTTTTACCCTCGGGGAGACGAGCTCTCAACGGTTCCCTCTCAGCCGTCTCCCCCAAGCCCCCGTCCCCTCCCCTGCTCCCACCCCCTTCTCCCGGCGCCGGGTGCAAGGTCCCTTTAAGGCGACGGCGCCTTCCTCGGGTCAGACTACCGGCGGCGACGACCACGGGAGGTGAGTGAGGGAGCGGGCGAGCCTTCTCTCTCCCCACCCCCTTCTCCCGGGGGTTCCGTTATCTTTTCGCTCGGCGAGGCGCTCCGAGGCGAGACAATGAGAGGGGGATGGGGCGGGTGCGCGAGGGGTGGGGGCGGGGGCCCGGTGGCGCGCGCCCCCGTCCCCCGCGAGTGGCGGCAAGGCTCGCGGCGGCGGCGGGAGTGGGGTGCGGCGCGCGAGCGCGAGTGTGAGTGCGTGCGCCCCGGGAGCCGCGGGAGCCGTGCAGCGGGCCGGGCCGGGTGGCCCCTGCTTGCCTGCCGGTCGCCCCCGCCCCCCGGCGTCCGCCGCGGCGCGCGCGCGCGCACTCGCGCCCCACGGCCCCGCACACACCCGACGTCCACACGCACGCCCGGCGCGAGGCGTCTCGGAGGAGTGGGCGGGCGCGGGCGCGGGCGGCGGCCCGCGGGGAAGGGGGCGGGGGCGCGGGCGGCTGTGAGACGGCGGGGCGCGGCGGGAGGGGCGGGCGAGGGGGCGAGGCTGCGCCGAGGTGATGTCCCGGGGGGGGTAGCGCTCGGTTCTCCCGCCGCGCCCCCGCCGGCGAAGGAGTGGGGCGCTCTTTTTGAGCGCGAGGAGGAAAATGAGTGATTGCTGTGCCGCTCCGTTGTGTTATGTAATCTGTGCTTGGTCCAATAGTACATTCTAAGCCTTAGTGCACTACAGTTAGTTTACAAAGTCTCCTCCCTTGGCCCTAAAATTTCTTTGGGTTGGCGCCGTGATTTATAAGATGGGATGGGGCGGAAAACCTTTATTTTCTGATGATTATATCCTGCCGCGGTGGGCGCCATGTTTATCCTAGGGACTATTTTTTCTAGATTCTCGGCACCTACTGGAAAGGAGTGATGTCGTTGATCCACCTGCTTTTCCTCCTTTCTGCGAGTTGCCCTGATTTCCTCTCCCGTCAGACGCGGGATTCCCCCAGACTGTTAATGACTGGACATATTTCTGCTCACTTTTCTTGGACGTTCTCAGCTCAGAAAAAGGTAGAGCTGAGGAGAGTCTTGGAAGTCAATTAGCCCAATCTCGTTTTCCAGACGGAAATTGGGAAACAGTTGTACCACCTCAGAACAACTGCTTTCCTGTTGCAGATTGTAGCCTAGCCTTCTACACTCTTTTAGACACTTCCACCGCAGCTCAAAACCCCAGAGAAACGGAGTGTTACTTTCAAAGAAGATTTTCCCATCTAGAGGGAGGGGAAATGGCGGGGGCGGGGAGGGTTGCTTCCTGATGAACGACGTTGAATTTCTAGACCCTGGAACTGCAAACTGGGACTGGGACTGGAAGTTGGACTGTGAATTCGAACTAGTTCCCACAATCTGTAACTTCGGGATACATAAAAAGTACCTTGGAGATTGCGGAAAGAGCTGTTCTGGGGCCCTCATTCCCAAGTCTCTTTGGGTGGGATAGGGAGTGCCATCTTCTCGACATTTTTAACCCGCAGTCCGGCTGAGGTAACCACATTGAGAATTAACTGGTTTAGTGTAAAAGTGCTCAATATATCATCTTATAACAATTAAATGGCAATTTATGTCCTTGATTGCCGTCCCCTTCTTAGGGTTGTAACAGCCCTGTTGGTGTATCTCAAACTAAAGGAACTAACAGATTGGAGACTCTTGGGTTGAACAGGATTTTGTTCGTTTCCACCCCCACCTTGAACCAGTGGTATAATCTAGGAAAGCAGTTTTTTTTTTTTTCTTTTTTAAGATTTTATTTATTTGAGAGAGTGAGCGAGAGAGAGCACGATCAGGGGGTGGAGGGGCAGACGGGGAGGGAGAAGCAGACTGCACTGACCAGGAAGCTGGGGTTCGATCCCAGCGCCCTGGGATCATGACCTCAGCTGAAGGCAGACGCTTAACTGAGCGACCCAGGCGGCCCTGAAAGCAGTTCTTAAAATGTGGCCCGCTGACTTCTGGGGACACTTCAACCCTTTCAGGGGAGCTGAGAGGTCATAACTTTTCAAAATAGAAAATGTTAAGATGCGGGGCGCCTGGGTGGCTCAGTTGGTTAAGCGACTGCCTTCGGCTCAGGTCATGATCCTGGAGTCCCGGGATCGAGTCCCGCATCGGGCTCCCTGCTCGGCAGGGAGCCTGCTTCTCCCTCTGACCCTCCCCCCTCTCATGTACTCTCTCTCTCTCGTTCTCTCTGTCTCAAAAAAAAAAAAAAAAAAAGAAAATGTTAAGATGCTATTTATCTTTTTTCCAGTGATATTTGCATCAATGGTCCAAAAGCAAAGCTGGGTAATAATACTGGTGGTGCTTTAGCACAAAGCAAGGCAGTTGCCTGAAACACCATGTGAGAATGTCCTTGATGAAGCAGTAAAAGTGATTTTTACTAAAGCTCAACCCTTGAGTAGATGGAGTTTTTTTGTTTGTTTTGTTTTTTAATTTTTAAGAATCTGACCGAATGGGAAGGATGCATAAAGCACTTTTGCTGCCTAAGGAGGTATGATCCTTCTTATAATGAAAAGCACTTGTGAGATTGAGTTATGAGCTGCTTGTTTCTTTTTTTTTTTTTTTTTTTTTAGATTTTATTTATTTGACAGAGACACAGTGAGAGAGGGAACACAAGCAGGGGGGAGAGGGAGGAGCAGGCTACCCACTTGGCAGGGAGCCCGATGTGAGGCTCAGTCCTAGGACCTTGGGATCATGACCTGAGCTGAAGGCAGTTACATACTGACTGAGCCACCCAGGCGCCCCATGAGCTGCTTGTTTCATGGAACAGCATTTTTACTTGGAAGAACGACTGACAAACTACAGTTTTTCACACTTTAATGTTTGGCACATATTTTCTTGACAGTGAGGTGAGCCTGTCATTTTGAGGAAAGCAATTGATAGTGTTTGTTACTAATGATAAAAATTTGAGTGAAAATTAGAATTTGTTAAAAGTTGACATCTCAGGTTTGACAGCTTCGCAGTCCTTTTAAGCCTTTTCTCAAAACATCAGTGTTAATGACTGTGATTTTTAAATCTTTTTTATATTGTATTTATAATGAAATATGTCAACATTTGGAGGATGGGCATCTCAGTAAATCTGTATTTTCCAAGTGACCATTACATGATGTTTCAAAATCATCATGTTAATGATCCTTTCAGAATGCAAGGTACACCAGTGGATTTTATTTTATTTTACTTTTTAAAGATTTTATTTATTGGGGCGCCTGGGTGGCTCAGTAGTTAAGCGTTTGCTTTCCGGCTCAGGTCATGATCTCAGGGTCCCGGGATCGAGCCCTGCATGGGGCTCCCTGCTCAGCCAGAAGTCTGCTTCTCCCTCTCCCACTCCCCTTGCTTGTGTTCCTTCTCTCGCTCTGTCTCTCTCTGTCAAATAAATAAAATCTTTAAAAAAAAAAAAAGGATTTTATTTGTCAGAGGGGGAGTGGCAGGCAGAGGGAGAGGCAGGCTCCCCATTGAGCAAGGAGCCCATGAGGGGACTCGATCCCAGGACTCTGGGATCACTACCTGAGCCGAAGGCAGATGCTTAACCAACTGAGCCACCCAGGTGTTCCTACACCAGTGGATTTTAATGTAACAAAGTAGGAAAAGTTCATTGATAGGGATTCAGATTCCAAGATGCAACTATTCTTTAAGAAACTACTATTTGTTGGGTTTTAGTATTGTGTCAATATAGGCAGCTACCTGAAAAGGTTTTTAGAATATTTTTCCCTTTTCCTGCTATCTGTGAGGCCAGATAGTCTATATACTTAACCAAAGCAACATACAGCAACAGGCGGGGTGCATTAAGCAGCTATGAGAATCCCACTGCCTTCTATTAAGCTAGACCTTAAAGATTGACAAAAATGTAAAACAATGTTATTCTCTGATTATTTTGGGTAAAATAGTTAACTTTTTTTTTTAAGATTTTATTTATTTATTTGACAGAGAGAGAGAGAGCACAAGTAGGCAGAGTGGCAGGCAGAGGGAGAGGGAGAAGCAGACTCCCCGCCGAGCAGGGAGCCGGATGCGGGGCTCGATCCCAGGACTCTGGGATCATGACCTGAGCCGAAGATAGACGCTTAACGACTGAGCCACCCAGGCACCCCGAAAATAGTAACTTTTAATTGAAAATCTTATGTTAACCTGATGGTTTGTTGTTAATTGTATTGATAAGTACTTAACTTTTTTTGTTTTAATGTCTCGTATGTATGGTAAATATCAAAAGGTGTAATCCACATAAATAACTCTTTAAGGTCCTCAATAATTTTAAGACTGTAAGGAAGTCTCAAGACCAAAAAACTTGGGAATGACTCAGTGTATCCTATGCTTCTGCTTTTGAGATCATCCAGATCTGCCTCCACCATTTAGGAACTGAAGAATTTACAAATATTAGTTGGAGTTAATAAAGGAAGAAGCAGTGGCTTGAGGAAGAATTCTAGAGAAAAGGGTTGATTTGAATCCTGGCCTGGATTACAGTTATCTAGTAACTATAACCTTGGGCAAGGTACTTAATCTCTCTAAACCTCCTTTTAAAACCTCATCTGTAAAATGTAGTACTTAGTACATACAACTGTGAAAATTCATTGAGATGAGTGTAAATTACATAATAATGTCTGGCAATATCACTGTAAAGTAAAATACATTCCAGGTAATGTTTCAGTCTTTATTCTGCATATATGTCTTTTTGTTGAAGGTGGAGATTTCTGATTTAAATTACAAACCCTAGAGCCGGTTGGTGCCTTTGTCATATCAGTATGTTAAGATTTTGATAGATTCTTTGGCATTCTGGTTTGTGATATTGAAGCCATATCCACAGGAACATATTTTTACATGTAACTCGGGAGGAGAAAAGGGAAATAAGCTAACATTACTGGTATTTAGCAGAGTTAAATGAAATCAAGGGAGTAGAAATATCATAACTGTCAGTGAGGAAAAGCTTTTCGTGGGAAAGGGACTCCTGAATATTTAATCCTTTAAAAATAGGGAATTTACTGCTTACTTTAGTTGTTGTTTTAGTAAAGAGCACATGACTTATATCCGGGTGCTTCTTGATAGATTTGCTGTCTGATAAATTGAAAATATTTTGTGTTTGGGAGTATTAGATTATTAACACTATTAAATAACACATTGTGAATATTGTATGTGAGATTTTACAACTGTTAGATTCTGTAAGGGATAAAATAGGTCGTGCAAAAGACTGGATAAATAAAAGCTCCTTACAGATTTAACAATAATTAGTTTCATAGCCATGTCCTATAGGTTTTTAGTCCTATAGGTTTTCTAAAAATCTTTTTTAAAGCCAAAAATTGAGTTAACTTGAAAACAAACACCAGTTGTTTCGAGGATTGTTTAGTTCTCACCTTGGAATAAGAGTGTATTAAATGTTTTGTTTTTTAAAACATTTTTCCGGGCGCCTGGGTGGCTCAGTTGGTTAAGCGACTGCCTTCGGCTCAGGTCATGATCCTGGAGTCCCAGGATCGAGTCCTGCATCGGGCTCCCTGCTCGGCAGGGAGTCTGCTTCTCCCTCTCCCACTCCCCGTTTGTGTTCCCTCTCTCGCTGTGTCTTTCTCTGTCAAATAAATAAATAAAATCTTTAAAAAAAAAACCAAAAAAACATTTTTCCTGTTCCACATGTTCTTTTTATCTTAATTTATGGGCAGGTATGTACTAGCAGTGAATTGAAAATGTTAAATTCTGAATTCTTCATTCCTGGTATTTACATCTATGAAAGAACCAGACAAATTAAAGGAATTCAAATCTTCAAGAGCCAAATCTGTCTGGAGAGTTTTGGTAGAAAACATGTTTTCTTAATATTATTTGAGATGAGGGTAGGTAAATTTTGCTGCGCATTAAGTACCTCAAAAGTGGACTGATGGGTCTATCTGCTGGATTCTTTTTCTTGCTTTTAAATAACAGGTTGTTTGTAAAGATTCTTTGTATCTTGCTTTTCCATTATGTAGACTTTTACTGATTAGCTAGGACCTGAGTATAGACTACCATATTTACCAACAATTAAGGTATAATTAATTCACTTCTCTCTAGAAAGATGTATTTGGTATACCCATATTGTGGATGGATAGATGAATGCCAGAGACTTAAAAGGCTCTGGGAATTGCTAACAGTCCTGTGTGAGCTGCAGTGTTGAGTAAAGCCTACTGAGTGCACAAAAATTATGTTGTCAGTATAATTACTGTTATAAAATACAGAAACCAGATAGGTTACCAAGATGTCAAATAATGGGTTGGATTAATGGAAGATGGCAAAGTTCATCTCCTAGAGTACCTCCTTGGTAGCCCTGCGTAATCCACCTTAGATTCATGTCTTCTTTCTAACATTAATTAACATGTACATTTTAAGAAGCATGTATATCCTGGGGCGCCTGGGTGGCTCAGTCGTTAAGCGTCTGCCTTCGGTTCAGGTCATGATCCCAGGGTCCTGGGATCGAGTCCCACATCGGGCTCCCTGCTCAGCGGGAAGCCTGCTTCTCCCTCTCCCACTCCCCCTGCTTGTGTTCCCTCTCTCACTGTGTTTCTCTCTGTCAAATAAATAAATAAATAAAAATCTTAAAAAAAAAAAAAAGCATGTATATACAATCTATATGAAAATTGCTCCTAGAAATAAGAATACATTAACAGAAAATTCAGTCAACAAGGTTACCAGTTTTAGTAAATGGCAAAAGATAATGGCAGAATATGGTAGCATAAAAATACCACAACCAAAATATCAATAGGTAGTTTTTATCCCCAATTTTTTTTTTTTAAATTTCAACTTTATTGGGCGCCTGGGTGGCTCAGTTGGTTAAGCGACTGCCTTCGGCTCAGGTCATGATCCTGGAGTCCCGGGATGAGTCCCGCATCGGGCTTCGTCCAGCAGCGGGCTTCGGCAGAGGGTCTGCTTCTTCCTCTGACCCTCCCCCCTCTCATGTGCTCTCTCTCATTTCTCTCTCTCTCAAATAAATAAATAAAATCTTTAAAAAAAATAAATAAATTTCAGCTTTATTGAGATATAATTGACAAAATGTAAGATATTTAAAGTGTACATTATGGTGATTTCATGTACATTGTGAAAGGATTCCTTCCATCTAATTAATGAACACATTCATCACCTCACATTTTTTGTGTGTGTGAGAACATTTAAGTTCTACTTTCAGCAAATTTTAATTATAGTGTTATCAGTTATAGTCACCGTGTTTTACATTACATTACATTACCTTATTCATCTGATCTCCCCAACTTTTTATTACGAAAATTTCATGCATAGGGGGCACCTGGTGGCTCAGTCAGTTAAGCATCTGCCTTCAGCTCAGGTCATGATCACAGGGTTCTGCGATCGAGCCCCGCATCGGGCTCCCTGCTCAGCAGAGAGCCTGCTTCTCCTTCTCCCTCTCCCGCTCCCCACTGCTTGTGCCTTCTCTCTTTCAAATAAATAAAATCTTAAAAAAAAGAAAAGTTCATGCATGTAAAAGTGAAAGAATACAATACAAGGAGTACCGGCAACGGACCCATTACCTAGACATGATGTTTTTTAAACATAGTAAGGTCTATAAAAAAATACCAAAATATGCATGTTTCCTAAACCACCTGAAAATCAGTCATGACACTTCCACTAAATATTTCATGCATTTGCTAAGAATAAATATACCCTCCCGCATAACTCTAATGTAACTGTTCTTTCTTTTTTTTTATTTTTTAAAAGATTTTATTTATTTATTTGAGAGAGAGAATGAGATAGAGCATGAGAGGGGGGAGGGTCAGAGGGAGAAGCAGACTCCCTGCTGAGCAGGGAGCCCGATGCGGGACTCGATCCCGGGACTCCAGGATCATGACCTGAGCCGAAGGCATTCGCTTAACCAACTGAGCCACCCAGGCGCCCTGTAACTGTTCTTTCTAAGGAAATTTAGAGAGTATTCCTAGGTGGTCGTGGGGGGAATGGATGAAATAAGTGAAGGGAATTACAAATCCACTTATCTTGATGAGCACTGGGTAATGTATAGGATTATTGAATCACTATGTTGTACACCTGAAACCAACAGGGTATGTTAACTATACTGGAATTTAGATTTAAAAAATAAAAAAATTTGGGGCGCCTGGGTGGCTCAGTCGGTTAAGCGGCTGCCTTCGGCTCAGGTCATGATCCCGGGGTCCTGGGATCGAGCCCCACGTCCGGCTCTCTGCTCAGCGGAGAGCCTGCTTCTCCCTCTCCCTCTGCCTACTTGTGCTCTCTATCTCTCTGTCAAATAAATAAATAAAATCTTTTTTTTTTTTTTAAAGATTTTATTTATTTATTTGACAGAGACAGCGAGAGCAGGAACACAAGCAGG
>NC_138372.1:95333248-95497103 GCF_054177405.1 Leptonychotes weddellii | reverse complement strand
TTTTAAAGATTTTATTTTTTATTTATTTATTTGAGACAGAGAGAATGAGAGAGAGAGCATATGAGAGGGGGGAGGGTCAGAGGGAGAAGCAGACTCCCTGCCGAGCAGGGAGCCCGATGCGGGACTCGATCCCGGGACTCCAGGATCATGACCTGAGCCGAAGGCAGTCGCTCAACCAACTGAGCCACCCAGGCGCCCAAGTCTTTATCTTTTAGAGCTACATACCAAAATACGTATAATAGGGATTAGCTTCAAAATAATATGAAGGAAAGGAGGCATAGATAAAACAAGGACAATTTTGGGTTGATAATTTTTGAATCTGGATGATTGGCTACATCTCTACTTTTGTATTTAATTAGAGTTTTTATCATTTTTTAAATAAAGATTTTATTTGAGACAGCGAGCAAGAGAGAGAGAGTGGGCATGTGCAGGGGGAGAGGCAGACTCCCCGCTGAGCAACGAGCCTGATGTGGGACTCTATCCCAGGACCCCCGGATCATGACCTGAGCTGAAGGCAGCCGTTTAACCAACTGAGCCACCCAGGTGCCCCTATATCTCATTTTTAAAATAGCCGAAAAGAATCACAACAGTCTGGGGCGCCTGGGTGGCTCAGTCATTAAGCGTCTGCCTTCGGCTCAGGTCATGATCCCAGGGTCCTGGGATCGAGCCCCACGTCCGGCGCCCTGTTAGCGGGAAGCCTGCTTCTTCCTCTCCCACTCGCCCTGCTTGTGTTCCCTCTCTCGCTGTCTCTGTCAAAAAATAAATAAAATCTTTAAAAAAAAAAATCACAACAGTCTTGATTCAGAGATTCATAATTGTAATATGATGAAAGTTTCCCACTTAACTTGGTTGTAGTATGATTCTCAAATTTGTTGCCCACCCCAAGTTTTCCTCTTGATGAGGCCCTATGTGCTAGCCTTTATTTTCCGAAATTCACTTTTTTACCTGGCAGTTACTCAATGAAAATGCCCCTAAATTGAGTAAGAATTGAATTTCAACTTCTTTGTTAATGTGAGAAGTACTAAGCTTGAATACACCTCTAGCAAAACAATAGAGAAGAGAGGGGGAAAAAATCCAGGTTTTTTTTTTCCTTGTGAGAAATTAAGTTAAAGGTTTGGTGTGCAAAGAGGTTAAACATTACTAGAATGATAGTTGGGGAAGATCCATACATTGTAGTACTGCGTATTGAGTAATTCCTGCCTACTTCGATTAAAAATAGTTGAAAGTTGGGGTGCCTGGGTGGCTCAGTTGTTAGGTGTCTGCCTTCAGCTCGGGTCATGGTCCCCGAGTCTTGGGATCGAGCCCCACATCGGGCTCCCTCCTTGGCAGGAAGCCTCCTTCTCCCTCTCCCACTCCCCCTCCCCCTCCTTTTGTTCCTGCTCTTTCTAGCTCTCTCTCTGTCAAATAAATAAAATCTTCAAAAAAAAAAATAGTTGAAAGTTGACTATATGCCATGGATCACTTTTGAAAGACACAGAATGATGGTGTTTCTTTCGTGAGCATCTCGGTAGAGATATTAAATACAGCATTTCATCATATTAATGAAGATTTCATTTTGATAACTGGAAAACTACAGGAAGGGTACTAAATTTGCATTTTTCATTTTTCAGGTTTGTGAAGTATTTAATTTAGGTGGTTATCTCTATTGTGGTATGGCCTATCTTTTCTTCTTTCTTTTTTAAAGATTTTTATTTGTCAGAGAGAGAGCACAAGCAGGGGGAGCAGCAGAGGGAGAGGGAGAAGCAGGCTCCTCACTGAATAAGGAGTCCAATGTGGGACTCGATCTCAGGACCCTGGGATCAGGACCTGAGCCGAAGGCAGACGCTTAATGACTGAGCCACCCAGGCGTCCCTGGTATGGCCCATCTTTTCAACAAAGTTGTTTTTTGACCCTGAACTATATAGATGCTAAAAAGAATGATCACGCTCAGAGATAGGAGTCTAGGTCATAACTGAGGAGTGTTTGAAAAAACTTGGTTTCAGTGTCTTTCAGAGATGTTGGATATAAGTGTGTGAAATATGCTCAGCAGATTTGTTTTTGTTTTTTTTATTTTTTTCTGGGTTGATAAGCCTTATTGGTTAATTCTGTCTTGTTTGCTGTAAAGAACTTAGAAACTATTTTCTGAGTTGAATTTTCTGCCTGTTTTGAATCTTTTGTTAGATTATATATTTATTTATTTGACAGAGACACAGAGAGAGAGGGAACACAAGCAGGGGGAGTGGGAGAGGGAGAAGCAGGCTTTCCACTGAGCAGGGAACCCGGGATGCGGGACTTGATCCCAGGACTCTGGGATCATGACCTGAGCCAAAGGCAGACGCTTAACCGACCAAGCCACCCAGGCGCCCCTGTTTTGAATCTTTTTATTTATTTATTTATTTATTTGACAGAGACACAGCGAGAGAGGGAACACAAGCAGGGGGAGTGGGAGAGGGAGAAGCAGGCTTCCCGCAGAGCAGGGAGCCCGATGTGGGACTCGATCCCAGGACCCTAGGATCATGACCTGAGCTGAAGGCAGTCGCTTAACCAACTGAGCCACCCAGGCGCCCCTGTTTTGAATCTTTTAATTTATATTGGTTGTCTTGGCAGAGCATATACCTGGGGAGTAGTTCTTCTCACTCACTTGATAAAAAGTAGTTAGGTGACAAACATCTTTCTTAGCCATCTTTTCAGATTTACTCTTCCCAGTCTGTTTCTTAGAGTATCTTTTTCATCACCTTGTGATGAAGTGGAAGAAACTTTTGATTATTCTTACTACACTTCATTGCTTCACAAAATAAAACATGCACTCAAGTTTTTAAAAATATCATAAATAGCTGAGGTAAAAGACCAGCCTTTTTTTTTTTTTTTTTTTTAAGATTTTATTCATTTGAGACAGAGGTACAGAGAGAGAGCATGAGCAGGGGGAGAGGGAGAAGCAGGCTTCCCGCTGAGCCAAGAGCCTGATATGGGGCTCGATCCCAGGACCCTGGGATCAGGACCTGAGCCGAAGGCAGATGCTTAACCATCTGAGCCACCCAGGTGCCCAAAAGACCAGCCTTTTGGATATGCTGTTAAAATATCCATAGGCATGACATTGAAAACCACAATTTGCATTCAGATAGCTCTATTTACTCTGAAGGAAAGTTTTCTACAAATTGCTCAGCATATGCATGGGGAGTTTGCTTGCACCTTGTCTGGGTTGAAGGAAGGTGCTTGAGAACCATCTGTAGAGGTTATCATCCACAGTTAATATTCCTTCTGCTGGGTGTTTGATATTTATGCATTAATTATTTGTTGGCTATGGGCCTGAGAAAGTTACACAGCAAAGAACTGGTATAAAATTAAATAGTTAAAAAAAAGAAAGTTGTTGGGCCACCTGGGTGGCTCAGTTGGTTAAGTGTCTGCCTTCGACACAGGCCATGATCCCAAGGTCCTGGGATTGAGCCCTGTCGGGGGCTCTCTTCTCAGCAGGGAGCCTGCTTCTCCCTCTCCCTCTGCTTCGTACCGCCGCCCCCCCCCACCCTCCCCCCGCCTCATGTGCTTGTGCTCGCTCTCTCTCAGTGGCTTTGCTCTCTCAAATAAATAAAATCTTTAAAAAATAATAGTAAAAAAAGTTGTTTAGAATGTTATCTTTTTCAGTGAAACTAGACTGGATAATACAGAAGTTTGTGTTGTGCAGTCTTTGCTCAAGGAATGCCTATGATATGGATTTGGCTTCTTTTTTTTTAATTTTTTTTTTAGATTTTATTTATTTATTTGACAGAGAGAGAGCACAAGCAGGGGGCGCGGCAGACAGGCAGAGGGAGAGGGAGAAGCAGGCTCCCCGCTGAGTAAGGAGCCCAATGCAAGGCTCCATCCTAGGACCCTGAGATCATGACCTGAGCCAAAGGCAGCCACTTAACCGACTGAGCCACCCAGGTGTTCCTGATTTGGCTTCTTTTTAAATTCAGTTTCTGGCTAGCTTCGTCTTTTATATATATATAACTTAAACGTATAAGAAAATTTAAGTTGATATCCTATATATTTTTCTTTCCTTGTACATATCTTCTCCCCTTTGTGATTTTGGTCTGGGAAGACAAATAATTAGAATATTAGAGACCAGTTAGAATCAAGGTAGGCACTTTACCCATTGAAACTGTGGGCACTTGGCTGCAGCTAACTTACCTGGGAGATTGCCTAGATATTTTAAATTTTCAAGGGAACAACGCCATCTGTTGGGCATCTTCAAAACAAATCCGTCAAGTTGGATCCAGCTTAGACTATTTATTTAGTTTTAGGTTGGTTGTTTTGTTTTTGGCTTAGGGGTTTGGTAAAAAAAAAAAATGCTGAAATACTAAGGGCACTGATAGAACATTTGCATTAAAGGCTTTGTTTGAACATTGAGCAGTAATGCTTCTACAATTCCAAGACAAAGAAATTGACCTTTAGTCAACTAATATTGGGGAGGCATAATAGCAGGCAGTATCTCTGTCTGCATTGTAAAGGTGTAGGCTTTATGTTTATAAGAAGCATATAAGTTAGGCAAGTGTTTTCAAATTAAAGGTGACTCCAAAATCATGGTGAAGTACAAGGAAACAATTTAGGGGGGAAAGAACTATCACCCACTTTCTGAATTCAGAGCAATCTAGAATTGACCCTGCAGTATCACCGTTTTGAAAGAACAGCTAACAAGCCTAAGTTTGTAAACTGGGACTAGACTGTGAGGTTCTTTTTTATTTAATTTTATTTATTTATTTACTTACTTTACTTTATTGTGAAGATTTTCTTTTTTTTTTTTTTTTAAGATTTTATTTATTTGTCAGCACACACACACACAAGCATGTTAGCACAAGCAGGGGGAGTGGCAGGCAGAGGGAGAAGCAGGTTCCCCACTGAGCAAGGAGCCCAATGTGGGACATTGTAGGACTTGATCCCAGGTTCCTGGTTCCTGGGATTATGACCTAAGCCAAAGGCAGATGCTTAACCGACTGAGCCACCCAAATGTCCCTAAGCATTTTCTTTTTAAGTCATCTCTACACCCAACGGGGGGCTCAAACTCAAAACCCTGAGATCAAGAGTCACACGTTCCACTGACTGGGCCAGCCAGGAGCCCCCAAAATATACATTTTAATTGAAGACCCTGCACTTGCATGATTTGCCTCACCCTAATCACAGTCCTAGATATTACAAATTAAATTTTATACTCCTATTTATTGAATAATTTGCTGTGGGCTTTTTCATAATTTTTTTTCAAGAATAAAAGTTACAATTTTGGATCCTTCAAAATGTGGGAGGGGGACGTTAGGGGAAATAGTAGAGGGAGCACAAGGGGTTGGGTTACTGATAGATTAAAGAATCTGATTCCATATTTTGTATAACATTATTTCTTTCATTCTGAGGTATCTTATTTTGTCTTTTTTTCTTGTAGCATGGCGGACACCGACCTCTTTATGGAATGTGAGGAGGAGGAGCTGGAGCCATGGCAGAAAATCAGTGATGTCATTGAGGATTCTGTCGTTGAAGATTATAATTCAGTGGATAAAACTCCTACAGGTAACAAAACCTCTTGATTTTAGATTATTTAAATTGATTCAATCGGGTGGCATTTTTGTTAAGAAAGTGTGAGGCAGAGGAGGACTTTTAAGAATCCAGGGATGCCTCATTGTGGCACTGGTGCTTTTTTTCCCATGCTGTAGTGTGTAAAAATGCCTCAGTTTCTTCATACATAAAGCTAGAAACGTTGAGAGTTGAATTAACTATCAAATATTTAGCAATCCTCTTACCAATAACGAATGAACAAGAATGCAAAGTAGTGGTGTGTGTCAGTGTTTATTTATATACCCAGTCAAAAACAGGATCCCATAGTCATTTTTTCCTTCTTTGTTTTACTTGACCTTTGTTTCGTATGTGAGCTGAGCAGAATTTGCTTTGTGTCTGCCTTCATGGAAAGTTTACAAACTTAGGATTGTTAGCTGCTCTTTCAAAAAGGTGATGCTGCAGGGTCAAATTCTAGATTGCCCTGAATTCAGAAAGTGGGTGATAGTTCTTTTGCCCCCTAAATTGTATCCGTTGCTCTCTCCATTTTTATCTTCCCTGCCTTGAGACCTGAAGATGGCATTGGTTTAGCCTGAAACAGGACACAGTTCAGGATCTTGTGGAGGTCTTCCTATGTCTGCATGGTTATGAATACCAATAGTGGTGGTAATAAACCTTTGAGTCTTAGAGGTTTGCTTGTGCTATATAAGCAAAACCTTAAAATACTGGTTCAGTGAGCTTGTGATCTAAATTAATTTAACCAGGCAATGTCAGATGAAGAAGGCATTGTGTCTAATTGGTGGAGTGAGGGACAAGTAGGAAGAGAAATCAGATGCACAGTTGTATTTGCAAAGAAAGCAGGAAAGTTTTTGGTTATAGAGAGCCACAACAAGATGAAAAGGGATTAGAACAGTATCCTTTAGTGTCATCTGTCCCTGTCTCCAAGTGACTGTGCCTCCCCTTCCCCACAGTTTCTGTGAGCCAGCAGCCAGTCTCGGCTCCAGTGCCCATCGCTGCCCATGCTTCTGTTGCTGGGCACCTCTCTACATCCACCACCGTTAGTAGCAGCGGGGCACAGAACAGCGACAGTACAAAGAAGACTCTTGTCACACTAATTGCCAACAACAATGGTAAGTGGGATTATCGGGAAATTCTTCCTGGGCCAGAGGGTGAGAGAATTAAAGAGGTTTTAGGAACAGACGCACCCATTTAGTTTTAGGTACTGATGTGGCTCAACTAGTTGGAGTGAATTTAGTAATGATTCAGTGATGTGGAAGTGATTCAGGAGTGGTGCTGTTCCTTCTGAGTTAGTGCTGAATTGATGCTGGTGTTTCAAGTCCGAGGGCACCTGATTCTTGCTGCTGATAATTTCTAGGAGAGAAAATGTAAACCCAAAAGTCCTAACAATTAAAGAGATCTGGGTTTTGTTTTGTTTGATTTTTTTTTTTTTTTTTTAAGTAGAAGAGCCCTACTAGTTTGTTAAGAATTCTCCCAGGGCAGCTTTGTTTTGGATTTTTTCTGGCAGATCCATTTGGTTATTGGTTCCTGGGTATGAAAAATAGGATAGGGTTGTTGTCTACTTGAAGGAAATGGTGAAAGAATAGTGTCTTTAGTGTATTATTGACCAGAGAAGCTATATAGTATTGGTTTCTATGTTATTTCTGATGACTGTTTTTACACTCTAAAGATGTGTTATTGGCAAGTTATGTCCTAAGATTCATAAGTAGAATAAGCACTTTGTAGAATCATTGTGTTGCTGCAAAGGACTTTTAATTATTTTTCTTAAAATAAAATAGCTTTATTAATATAAGAATAATGTGTATTGTAGAAAAAGTAAACTGAAAAAAATAAAAGGAAGGGAAAAAATTTTTAACTGTAATCTCACTACCTGGAGATAACTATTTGTAACTTTTATTTTGTCACATACTTTCAATGCTGTATGTAATGATTCACTTTTTATAAAAATGGATCATACAGACTCTACCCACTCTGCCTCCTTTTCCCCTTAATATGTAATGCATATGTTCTCATTTTAACAAATGTATGTCTGTAACATTGTTGATGAATAACTGTACAGTTGACCCTTGAACAACATGGGGCTCAGCGGTGCCAGCTGGCTGCACAGTTGAAAATCTGCGTATAACTCCAAAAACTTACCTATAGATAGCCTTCTGTTGATAACAGTTGATTAACACATATTTTGGATGTAGTATATATACTATATTCTTACAATAAAGTAAGCTAGAGAAAAGAAAACATTATTCAAAAAATCATGAAAAAGAGAAATAACACCGTACTGTACTATATTTATTGAAAAAAAAAATCCATGTACAAGTGGACCTGTGCAGTTCAAACCTGAGTTGTTCAAGGGTCAACTGTATTTCCTGTTATTTGGTTAGCTGTTATTAACAATAGTAGTAAAGGCCTGTACTGCTACTTTAAAGAGCTGTTGTGAACATCTCTGTATCTTTTCTCACATCCTTAGTTCTGAGAATGTATTTACTTATTTTTTTATTTTCTTAAAGATTTTATTTATTGGACAGAGAGAGACACAGCGAGAGAGGGAATATAAGCAGGGGGAGTGGGAGAGGGAGAAGCAGGCTCCCCGCTAAGCAGGGAGCCTGATGTCAGGCTCTATCCCAGGACCCTGGGATCACGACCTGAGCCTGAAGGCAGACGCTTAACGACTGAGCCACCCAGGTGCCCCTGAGAATGTATTTATAAATTTCAAATTGTTGGATCAAAGGTCATCACAGTTTTTAGGATTGGATATTTTTGCTGGATTGGCCATCTGAAAATGTTGTATCAGTTTATATTTCCATAGAAGTGCATATAGTGGTCTTACTTTTGTTTATAACCATTTACTTCTCTATTGTTAGATATTTATTATAATCCCTATTTTTTTGTAATTACAAACAATGCTTGGTGAACGTTCTCAGGCATTATATCTGTGCCCACTGTGTAAGCATATTTTCAGTAGAAAGTGAGATTGTTTGGGTCAGGCATTTAAAACTGGATAGTGTCAAATTGTCCTAATAGATTGCTCTGAATAAGTGTCCCCAGTAGCTCTTTCCCCATACTGTTGCCAACTTTAGGTACTATTGAACTTAAATCTCATTTCTGTAGGCGTTTTTTCAGCTTTTGTTACTGATTTTTATCACATGAAACATCCTTAGAATTTTTTTAAACTTATAAATAGGGACCCTTATGTATATAGAAAGATGAGGAACCACTATCCATAGGATTCTCTCATTTTACAGACATGGAAACCAAGTACCAGAGAGTCTAAATAATGTGTTTAAGGTCAAATAGTTGGTAAGTGACTAAACTGGATTTGAATTGTCTAGATTTCAAAGTTTGTATCCTTTCTACTGTGTTATACTGCTTTCCTGTATTTCTTTCTTTTTTTTTTTTTATTTGAGAGAGAGAGCACGAGCAGGGGGGAAGGGCAAAGGGAGAAGGAGAGGGACAAGCAGATTCCCTGGTGAGCAGGGAGCCTGATGTGGGACTTGATCCAAGGACCCTGAGATCATGACCTGAGCTGAAGTCAGATGCTTAACCAGCTGAGCCACCCAGGCGCCCCTGTGTATTTTTTTTTTTTAAATAATCCGTCAAAATGCTATTAGCAACCATGTGGCTAAATTTTTCTTTGATCCTAGGGTGTTCCAAGGCTTCTGAGGAGCATGTCATGACACACTGACATGACCTAGTCTTCTTGACTCCTTGGATGGACCCTTGATTTCTGAGCCCACCTAGGGCTGTGTACAAAGTTTTAAAATTTATATATATATATAATTTGATTTTATTTCAGGTACTTGTAGTACCTGTAATTTGAAATTCAAATTAAAATATTAACCCATGCTAGTGGGAAAAAAAATTGGGTATAGACAGGTAACCAGAGTTACATGTGTCATGTGTATTCTTCCAAAAATTTTCATGCATAGATAAGCATGCATTAATAGGTACAATTTGCCTAGCCACCTCCTTTTTGCATAATACAGACAACTCTATAACTTTTTTTTTTTTGACAGAGCACAAGCAGGGGGAGCGGCAGGCAGAGGGAGAAGCAGGCTCCCTGCTGAGCATGGAGCCCAATGTGGGACTTGATCCCAGGACCCTGGGATCATGACCTGAGCCAAAGGCAGATGCTTAACTAACTGAGCCACCCAGGCGTCCTCTATAACTTTTTTTATCTTACATTCTTTTTTTTTTTTAGATTTTATTTATTATTTATTTGAGAGAGAGACAGAGATAGTGAGAGAGAGCACGAGCAGGGAGGAGAGGGAGAAGCAGGCTCCCTGCCAAGCAGGGAGCCCAACGTGAGACTCGATCCCAGGACCCCGGGATCATGACCTGAGGCGAAGGCAGACACTTAACCAACTGAGCCACCTAGGCGCCCCTTTATCCTATGTTCTTGAAATGTTAATCTAGGTTTAGGGGTGGGACTTCAGAATAGAGGGAATTAAAAATGTTCCATCTTCGGGGTGCATGGGTGGTGCAGTCAGTTAAGTGTCTGACTCTTGGTTTCAGCTCAGGTTGTGATCTCGGGGTTGTGGGATTGAGCCCCATGTTGAGCTCCACACTCAGCTCAGAGTCTGCTGGAGACTCTCTGCCCCTCCCCCTGCCGTCATGCTTTCTCTGTCTCTCTTTCTCGCAGATAAATAAATCTTTAAAAAAAAAGTTCCATCTTCCAGCCCAGTTTTCCTATAAGTCTTCAGCTTAGTTGTACTGGTGTATTGTCTACTTATTACATTAATAACATAGCAAGAAAGAATAACTTTTAAGCAATTCAGTATTGTTTCACTTAGTGTATTTTGTACTTGAGAAAGTGAAAAAGTTGTCTTTTCCTGCTCCCTCCTTTTAAACCAGTTTTAAAGCTTGTCTGGCTCCTGGTTACAAATAGCCACCTCCTCCAATAATTATATTGTAAAAAACTGTTTTTTGGGGGGTATTGGTTTGGCTTTTATAATTTACGTGTTTCTCTTGTTTCCCTTGCTGTCTCTACATAGAAAGCATTTCCTTGACTCTTGATTTTTAAGGAACATTTTTTTATATGTGAGAGGGAGGCCATGGGTTGAGACAGAGGAGGAGCACATTGCTAGTTTTTATAATGGTCTAGTCCTACACTGGGCGGTGGATTCAAGAGTGTTTGTTTTATCATTATACTTTATAACTTTAAAGGTATGTAATATTTTATAAGAGCCAACTGTTAAAATATAATTAAGGTGAATATTATTTTGCAGGAATGAATGGGGGGCACCTGGGTGGCTCACTCGGTTAAGCTTCTGCCTTCGGCTCAGGTCATGATCTTGCGGTCCTGTGATCGGGCCCTGTGTTGACCTCCCTGCTCAGCGGGGAGTCTGCTTCTCCCTTTCCCTCTGCCTCTCCCCCTGGCTTGTGCTCTTTCTCTCTCTCTTTCTTGCTCTCACTCTCGCTCTGTCTCAAATAAGTAAAATCTTAAAAAAATTAAAAAATAAAAAGATTCCTGGGTGCCTGGGTGGCTCAGTTGGTTAAGCAACTGCCTTCAGCTCAGGTCATGATCCTGGAGTCCCGGGATCGAGTCCCACATCGGGCTCCCTGCTCAGTGGGAAGTCTGCTTCTCCCTCTGACTCTCCCCCCTCTCATGTGCTCTCTCTCTCTCTCATTCTCGCTCTCTCAAATAAATAAGATCTTAAAAAAAAAAAAGAAAAAGATTCTTTCTCTCTCCCTCTTCCCCTCTCCCTGGTCACACACACTCAAATTTTTTTTCCTCTCTGTCGCAAATAAATCTTAAAAAAAAAATAAAAGAATGAATAGGGGAGGAGAAAGAAAAGGGTGGGGATATGGACACAATTTTGTTCTATTTTCCAAAATACCTGTTCCATGGATAATGATAATTGGTTTAAAAAAAATGTAATCCGGGTGCCTGGGTGGCTCAGTTGTTAAGCGTCTGCCTTCGGCTCAGGTCATGATCCTGGGGTCCTGGGATTGAGCCCCATGTCGGGCTCCGTGCTCCGCGGGAGGCCTGCTTCTCCGTCTCCTACACCCCCTGCTTATGTTCCCTCTCTCACTGTGTGTCTCTCTGTGTCAAATGAATAAAATCTTAAAAAAAAAAAGTAATCCTTTCCTATTTGATAGGGATAGAATAGTTTTGCAACAAATGATACTGGGACAAATGGATACTTTTTCCACACAGAAGAGGATGAATTGGCACTTCTACATACCATTTATAAACATTAACTAAATGGTCAAGGACCTACTAAATGTAAGAGCTAAGACTGGAAAATGTTTAGAAGAAACATAGGTGTAAGTCTTTATGACCTTGATTTAGGTAGTGGTTTCTTTTTCATTTATTTGTATTTTTTAATTTATTTGAGTGGGGGGGGCAGAGAGAGGGAGCATCTCAAGCAGACTCTGAGCTCCTAAGTAGTGGTTTCTTAGGATAGCAAAAGCATATGTAACCATAGAAAAAAATAGATAAATTGGAGTTTATAAAGATCAAAACCTTTTATGCTTCAAAGGGCATAATCAAGAAATTCACCATAACCCATAGAATGGGAGAAAAATTTTGCAAATAATATATCTGATAATGGACATGATATCTAGAATATATAAAGAAGCACTACAATTCAATAATAAAAAGGTAACCTGGGCACCTGGGTGGCTCAGTGGGTTAAGCGGCTGACTCTTGATTTTGGCTCAGGTTATGATCTCAGTCCTGGGATCAAGCCATACATCAGGCTCCATGTTCAGGAGGGAGTCTGCTTCAGGAGACCCCCTCTCTCTCTGTCAAATAAATATTTTTTTTTAAAAGATTTTATTTATTTATTTGACAGCACGAGCACAAGCAGGGGGAGGGGCAGAGGGAGAGGAAGAAGCAGACTCCCCGCTGAGCAGGGAGCCTGACACCGGGCTTGATCCCAGGACTCTGAGATCATGACCTGAGCCAAAGGCAGATGCTTAACCAACTGAGCCACCCAGGAACCCCTAAATAAATAAATCTTTTAAAAAAATAATAATGGGCGCCTGGGTGGCTCAGTCGTTAAGCGTCTGCCTTCGGCTCAGGTCATGATCCTAGGGTCCTGGGATCAAGCCCCACATTGGCCTCCCTGCTCAGCGGGAAGCCTGCTTCTCCCTCTCCCACTTCCCCTGCTTGTGTTCCCTCTCTCGCTGTGTCTCTCTCTGTCAAATAAGTAAATAAAATCTTTTAAAAAAATTTAAAAAAACAAAAGGACAATCCAATTTCTTAAATGGGCAAAAGATCTGAGTAGACATTTCTCCAAAGAGAATATATAAATGGCCAGTAAGCACATGAAAAGATGTTCAACATTATTAGTCATTAAAGGAAAAACAACATAACCACAATGAGATACCGCTTCACACCCCCTAGGATCCTGTAGTCAAAAAGATGGACAAATAACAAGTGTTGATGAGAATGTGGAGAAATTGGGACTCTCATATATGCTGGTGAGAATGTAAAAATGGTGTGTCCACTTTGGAAAATAGTTCGGCAGTTTCTCAAAAAGTTAAACATAGTTATATGATTCAGCAGTTCTCCTAGCTATATACCCAAAACACGCAAACAGTTCCACAAAACGTCCTGCCCAGATGTTCATAGCAGCATTATTTATTATAGCCCCCAAATAGAAATAACTTAAGCTGTTGAATGGATAAACAAAAGGTGATCTATCTGCATAAAGTAATATTATTAGGCCATTAAAAGGAATGAAAGTCTATAATATGAATAACCTTGAAAACGTAGTGCTAAATGAAAGAAGTCAGATGCAAAAGGCAACATATTGTATGACTCCATTTATTTATTTATTTATTTGACAGAGACATAGCAAGAGAGGGAACACAAACGGGGAGTGGGAGAGGGAGAAGCAGGTTTCCCGCCGAGCAGGGAACCCGATGTGGGGCTCAATCCCAGGACCCTGGGACCATGACCTGAGCCGAAGGCAGACGCTTAACGACTGAGCCACCCAGGCGCCCCGTGTATGACTCCCATTTATATGAAATGTCCAAAATAGGCAATTCTCTAGTGACAGAAAATAGATTTGTGGTTACCAGGGCTGGGGGAGAAAAGAACAGGGAATAACTGCTAATGGGTGTAAGATTTCTTCTTGGGATGATGAACATGTTCTGGAATTAAATAGAAGTGATAGTTGCACAAACCTTGTGAATATACTAAAAAGCTCTGAATTGTATACTTTATATGAGTAATGTCTATGGTATGTGGATGATATCTCAGTAAAGCTCTCCCCCCCCTTTTTTTTTTTTTTAAGATTTTATTTATTTGGCAGGGAGAGAGAGAGAGAGAGAACAAGCAGGGAGAGTGGCCAGCAGAGGGAGAGGAAGAAGCAGTCTTCTGCCGAGCAGGGAGCCTGATTTGGGGCTCGATCCCAGGACCCTGGGATCATGACCTGAGCTGAAGGCAGATGCTTAACCAACTGAGCCACCCAGGCGCCCCAGCTCTTTTTTTTTTTTTTTTAAAGAAGGTGTCAGGAGTAGAATTTTGGAACGTTTTTACAATTCTTTTTGTTGTTCTTCAGAATCTATCACTCAGCATTTAGAAATTACTTACATAGTTCTGACTGATCATACATTTGCTTTGGAAAAAAATATTATGTAGTAAAATAAACCACTGCTTAATTCTGAGCTGTGAATGATCTGAATTTATTTTTTATTTATTTTTTTTTATTTTTTAAAGATTTTATTTATTTATTTGACAGAGAGCACAAGCAGGCAGAGAGGCAGGCAGAGGGAGAGGGAGAAGCAGACTCTCCACTGAGCAGGGAGCCCGACGCGGGGCTCGATCCCAGGACCCTGGGATCATGACCTGAGCCGAAGGCAGCCGCCTAACCGATTGAGCCACCCAGGCGCCCCTAAATGATCTGAATTTAATGTTATAGGTTTCTTACTCTATAAATAGTTAATGTTTTTCAACTCGTGTTTAGCTCATTTTGACTCCATTTAGGCCTCCTATCTCTGGGTTTTAAGGCTATTTAAGTAAACATAAAAGAATAAAGGAATACATCAAGACCTTCAGATTTGTAAAACAGAAAATATTGTGAGAGAAGCTGCTGAATCTCTTCCCCTTATTTAATCAGTTTATGGCTGTGGTACCTAGTTTGAGAGCAAACTTTGAGGCAGGGTATTAGTTGGTTAATTCTTTTTTGTTTTTTTTTTAAGATTTTATTTATTTATTTGACAGAGAGAGACACAGCAAGAGAGGGAACACAAGCAGGGGGGAGTGGGAGAAGGAGAAGCAAGACTTGCTGCTGAGCAGGCCCAATGCGGGCTTGATCCCAGGACCCTGGGATCATGACCTGAGCCAAAGGCAGACACTTAACAACTGAGCCACCCAGGCGCCCCAGTTGGTTAATTGTTTTATAGGCTTTTTAAGCCTAAGGATTCTTGTTTTTTTTTTTAAGATTTTATTTATCCATTTCAGAGAGAGAGAGAGAGCACGAGAGGGGGGAGGGTCAGAGGGAGAAGCAGACTCCCCGCTGAGCAGGGAGCCCGATGTGGGACTCGATCCCAGGACCCCGGGATCATGACCCGAGCTCTAGGCAGACGCTTAACCAACTGAGCCACCCAGGCACCCAAGCCTAAGGATTCTGATTGCCTCTCATTCCCTGGAAGTAGAACTTTGTAAAACCCATGAATTGTCAGAATTTCTCTAAGGAAAGATTTAGTAAGAATGCAGAAATCAGGGGCACCTGGGTGGCTCAGTTGGGTGGGTGTCTGCCTTCGGCTTGGGTCATGATCCCAGGGTCCTGGAATCGAGCCCCACGTTGGGCTACCTGCTTGGCGGGGTGTCTGCTTCCCCTTCTCCCTCTGCTGCTCCCCCTGCTTGTGCTACTTCTGCTCTCTCTCTCAAGTAAATGGATGAAATCTTAAAAAAAAAAAAATGTAGAAATCATTTAAAATAATTCATTAGAATTATTAGAATTCATTGGAGTTACTAGATTCGTAGAATGTGGATGGGAAGTACAAAAAAAACCAAAATTGGCCATAGTTAATAATTGTTGTAGCTGAGCGATGGGTACATGGGGTTTCATTATGGTATGCTCTTTTTATATGTATTTGAACTTCTCCATAATAAAACATTTAAATTAAAATAGTAAATTGCCAGTATAATTAGCACAGATAGAACTTGTAATTTTTTATCTGTGTCAACCTCATAATCACTAGTCAGTTGGCCTAGTAACTAACTATGAGGTCTAGTCCACTGATAGGCACTCATTTCCTGGAAAAAATTGGGACAAACCATTGTTGGCCCATTAATAGCCACCTATGTACCCACTCCAGTGGTCTAGCTTTGTAGCTAACTGCAGTGACTCTGTCAAAGTAGGACATACAGCTCATAGGAACCCATCTCACTCTGGTTAGTTGAGGTAAAAGGTTGAGGCAATATCTTACTTGAATCTCTGATTTAGGTATATTGATGCTCAAATTTTCTGTCTGGTTTTGGAGTATTCGCTATAAATAGGAAACTTAGGGAGCGCCTGGGTGGCTCTGTCGTTAAGCGTCTGCCTTCAGCTCAGGTCATGATCCCAGGGTCCTGAGATCGAGCCCCACATTGGGCTCCCTGCTCCCTCTTCCACTCCCCCTGCTTGTGTTCCCTCTCTCGCTGTCTCTCTCTCTCTGTCAAAATAAATAAATAAAATCTTAAAAATAAATAAATATGAAACAGTATTAATGACTTTTTTGCCAAATGTAAATAGACTTTAAAACATTTATAAAATTACTTTTCTCACAAATGAGAAGAACCTAAAGTGGTTCAATAATTATGGTATAATTATTCAATAATTATAAAATAATATAAAATATATTTATATATATTTTATATATACTTATATATTATAATAAATATAAAATAATAAAAGGTTCCGTAATAGTCCATTTATTAATATTTATTTATGAATGAACCATTATCTTCTGAAGTCATACCATTTTTACTGGATGTTGGTTAGTTTTTGACCAAGTCTTTATCAGTTCTCATGTCAAAAAGAGCAAGAAAAGTTAGCCTGTCCACCTCTGTGTTCCCATACCTGTAAAAGACAGTGGTTGTTAGAGAATCTGTTGGATTTCTGAGCTTTGACTCACTAGGAAGAGGTGCCATTCTTAAGATTCTGTGTGCTTGCTGAATTAATGTTTGTTGATGAATATGCCGCTTTTAAAAAGATTAAAAGTGAATTAGCTAACAACAAATTATATTCAGACAAAATAAGTTTTACTTAGTGAAAATATGGAAAAAGAAATTATATGTTACTTTGTTTGCTAATTTGGTGTGGAGAGATTATGTTAAATTATATATTAATACTGTCAGAGTTAAAATGATAGCCATGTAGAAGTTTTACTACATTAAGACATCCCTGGTTAAGATGTATATGGGGGAGATGTTAGTGAACCTTCCCTATCTACAGTTTTTCTGTTAGTGGCAGATTTGGGTAAAGCTTAAATTTTTGGTGAGTTTGGTGACATTAAACCTAAGGTGAGTGTGACAATCCTGGATATTTTGATATCTGGGATACCATTTCTTATCTGAGACTATAATGTTTCTTAAAAAATGTGGGTTTGTTTTTTGTTACTTTTTTTTTTTCTGTCTTCCTTTTACTCTTCAGCTGGCAATTCTTTGGTCCAACAAGGTGGACAGCCACTCATCCTAACCCAGAATCCAACCCCAGGTCTGGGCACAATGGTTACTCAACCAGTGTTGAGGCCTGTCCAGGTCATGCAGAATGCCAATCATGTGACTAGTTCTCCTGTGGCCTCACAACCAATATTCATCACTACACAGGTGAGTAGGACTCTGAATTCTGGGGCTGGATAGGGAAGGAGAGAAAGACTGTGAACCTTTGGAGGCTCTAACTTAGAACTCTAAGTCCTGTCTTTTGACCTGGCTTTCTCATTTGCGGTTTTTTAATTTAATACTGATTTTTATAGAAAGCCAAACATAACATATCTGGGTAATTTCCTCTTCCTATCCTTTAGAGGGCTATTAAGTATTTTGATTAAGATCTGGGCAGAAATTAGTGGGAAAGCTTAGATTAGGAAACCTTCACACTTGGCCCTTAACACTTCCTGCCCTTTGCTTGGGCTGTTTTTTCTTAAAATGGGGTGAGTTAGTTGACTCTTGAAATCTGTGTATGAAATTGGTAAAGTGCAGGGAGAACTTTGGAAGAGGAGGAGGAAGATAGATGACTTATTTGACATATAATGTGACTCGAAGTTGAAAGCCTAATGCTGAATGTGGAACATAAAGGCAAGTGTTTCTCTGCCTGTGGCTTCCTGAGTTATAAATTCTTCTCTTAAAAATTTGCCAGAGGTTTATGGCCTTTGAAGTGGACTTTGGGAACAATTTCTTAACAGTTGTTTTGTGTTGAATCACTCCAGTGAATACTCTTAGTGTCTTTTTTTTCCCTTCTTCTATGCCTTTATCTGTTTAGGGGCCAGTTTGTGAATGAGGTATTTTTTAAGCTGAGGTTCTTTTAAGACAGGAAAGTAGGTTTTCATTTTTGCTCATATGTACTAAAGCTTCTTCAGTTTTGATATTTTGTCACTCAAAAGTTTGCCAAAATTCCTAGATTTCTCCATCTCAGTCATTTAAAAGCTCTACCTCTAGAAAAAGAACCACTAGGTAAGAGTGTGGGAATTTTTTAGGATGTAGTCTTATTGTAATCTCTGCTTAGTGTTAGCTGATCTCCATGTTAAAGATCATTTTGCTTTTAATGCAGGGATTTCCTGTAAGAAATGTCCGGCCTGTACAAAATGCAATGAATCAGGTTGGGATTGTGCTGAACGTACAGCAAGGCCAAACGGTTAGACCAATAACACTAGTCCCAGGTAAGGAAAAATGTCTACCCATTCTAAATAAACTGGCATCCAGAAGATTTGTTTTTCTTGTCTCAAAATATTCTTGGTCATTTAAAAAATGTGTTTAAGGAAAATCTAAAAATATAAAGATCATATTGATTTAAGCCCAATTTTTAAAAAACTGTTTCTAACCTTTGGCCAGGGTGGTGGTTTTTATTTATTTTTCTTTTCAACTTTTTACCACCCTTCAAACAGGGTTTAGTCATTTTTCTGTTTCTGGTGTTTTAGTGTTTGTTATCCTGAAGGAATATTATTGCAAACTCCCAAATTCCGTATTTCTTACAAGTCTACTCACTTACATGGTGGGATTATAAACTTTATTTTGCTTTAATTTCATAGCATAGATCTTGGATATAAATTAAACAAATGACCTACCCTTTGATGATAAATTTGCCAATGACTAGTTAGTATTTTTTTTAAGAAACTAAATTGAAAATAATTTTTTAAAATCTCGTAATTTTCCCCACAGTTCTTTACTTAGTGTCTGTAAGTTTACTACAACTCAGGCCAAAAAATAGCCTAATTTAGTTGATGTATGGGTGCCTCCATGAGCTTGTCTTCCTAAGTTTTTGTTGTTCTCAGAGCCCACACAGTGCTTTTGGCCTTTCTCATGAAAGTCTCATGAATTTAACTTACCTAGTTCTGGTATTTCTTATATATTTGTCAGTGGAATTGTTTACAGCTGAGCCAGGAGATTCACCTCTGGGATCCTAGTAGAATGGCATAGTCCATCTTCTGTTTGAGTTCATATGAAAGAATGGAAGACTCCTTTAGTATCCTGAGAAAGAAAGATTGCTTTCTTAGGACTACAGCTGCCCTCTGGCCTATACATACGCACACTGCCTCCTACTCTGTACTCATCCTCGCTCTTCCTAGTACTGAGGTCAAGCTACTCCTCATTATGTTCTTGGGATTAAAAAGGCAGTGTGGTAAGGTGTTTTGGGAGGAGTTGATAGGAATCTTCTTTCTTCAGTTTAATAGGGCTGATTCCTTAGGATCTTTTATCACCTTAGATATGTATTGTCTTAGACATTAGAGTCTATGCTACTCTTGTTAGCCTCTGATGGCCACCAAACACTTTGGGGAAATAATCTTTTCTTATTCCAGTATTTTCAGTAAAGACAGGTGGAATGTATTAGAGGTGAGCTCATTGACCAAGCTTTGGTACTTTTCTTTGTCTCTCTTTTGAAGCCCCAGGTACCCAGTTTGTTAAGCCGACAGTTGGAGTCCCACAAGTGTTCTCTCAGATGACCCCAGTGAGGCCAGGCTCCACAATGCCTGTGCGGCCCACCACCAACACCTTCACCACTGTCATCCCAGCTACTCTGACCATTCGAAGCACCGTCCCGCAGTCCCAGTCCCAGCAGACCAAGTCCACACCCAGCACCTCCACCACTCCCACTGCCACACAGCCGACCTCACTGGGGCAGCTAGCTGCTCAGCCTCCAGGCCAATCCAGCCAGAACCCCAATCCCAAGCTAGGTGAGCCCTGGGAAGTGGAGATGGCAGTGCTGGGCGGGGCAGTGGGTGGAGAACAGATGATTATCACTTGGCCAACATAGCTCCCTCCTTCCCCTCTCCACCTGCAGTGAGCATTGCCAGCTTTGTCACTGTGAAGCGACCTGGGGTTACAGGTGAAAATAGCAATGAAGTAGCCAAACTGGTGAATACCCTTAACACCATCCCTTCACTGGGCCAGAGTCCTGGGCCAGTGGTGGTATCCAACAACAGTTCTGCCCATGGCTCCCAGAGAACCAGCGGACCTGAGTCTTCTATGAAAGGTACAGTAACCTGAAAGACAGAGTATCCAGTCATTCAGAAACATTAATAAAGTATTTGTTATATTAGAACTCTATGCTTTGAAGTAGAGACATAGAATATAGTTGCCACAGTCTGTTGTTACATGAAACTTTAGTGTAGGAAAGGGGATAGCCACTGTGAAAAGCATAACTAAATCAGCTATAAGGAGATAATTCTCTGTTTCTTGTGCTGTAGAGATGAGTGAAATGGACCAGTTGGGTGGGTTAATAATAATTTTAAAAAAAAGCTTCACAGGGAGGTGGATTTCTGCACAAGGTTTTAAAGTTGGGATTTGGTAGAGAGGTTTTCAGGTGTAGACAGGATATGAGCATAAGGGTTTTCAATGGAGCAGAGGTCGGCAACCTTTTTCTCTAAAGGACCAGATAGTATTTTAGGCTTTATGCACTAAATATGGTCTCTGCCACAGCTACTCAGCTCTGCCATTGTGGTACAAAAGCAGCCACAGACAGTATACAAACAAATGAGCATGACCTTGCTCCACTAAAACTGTTTGTGGACTCTGAATTATATGTAATTTTCATGTGTCAGAATATCTTCTTTTGTTTTCATTTCAACCATTTAAAAAGTGTAAAAACATTTAACAAATGGTATTGGAAACATCAGACATCCACATCCAATGAAGTTGGACCCAAACACCATATATAAAAATTAACTATGTGAACCAAAGACCTAAACATAAAAGCTAAAACTGTAAGAGAAGATAACATAGGGGGAAAGCTTCATGACATTGGATTTGGCAATGATTTCTTACATATGACACCAAAAGCATGGACAACAAAAGAAAAATATAATAGCAGATATAAGAATAATAGATAAATGAGATTATATCAAATTTTAAACTTTTAGGATATCAAAGGGGACACTGTGAACAGAGTGAAAAAGCAACCCAGTGAATGGGAAAAAATATTTGCAAATCATATATCTGATAAAGGGTTAACATCTAGAATATAAGCACAACTCAACAACAAAAAAACAACCCAGTTAAACACTGGGCAAAGGAGTTGAATAGACCTTTCTCCAAACAAGATATACAAATGGCTGTTAAGCACATGAAAAAATGCTCACCATCACTAATGATTAGAGAAATGCAAATCAGAACCATGTTGAGATACCACTTCACACCCATCAGGATGGCTCTTCTCCAAAAAACAAAATAACAAGTATTGGTGAGGATGTGTAGGTATTGGACTGTGCATTGCTGGTGGAAGTGTAAATTGGTATGATGGTCTTTCAAAAAGTGAAATATAAAATTACCATCTGACTCAGCGGTTCTGCTTCTGGGGTATGACCCAAAAGAATTGAAAGCAGGTACTCAAGCAGATATTTGTACACCCATGTTCATAGCAGCATTATTCACCATAGCCAAAAGGTGGAGGCAGTCCAAATGAGCATCAACCGATGAATAAATAAACAAAATATGATATATACATATAGTAGCATATTGTTCAAGGAAGGAGATTCTGACACATGCTGCAATATTCATGAACTCTGAGGGACATTCTGCTGAGTACTGAACTAAGTCACAAGAGGATAAATATTGTGTGATTACACTTAATATGAGGTACCTAGAGGAGTCAAATTCACAGAGACGGAAAGTAGATTGGGGGTTGCCAGGGACGAAGAGGAGGGAGGAATGGGGAATTGTTAAATGGGTACAGAGTTTCAGATTTACAAGATGCAAAAAGTTCTGGAGATTGCCTGTACAACAGTGCAAATGTACTTAACTGTACACTTCAAATTGGTTAAGAGGTAAACTTCATGTATATGTTACCTGAATTAAAGAAAAAGTTGTATAACGACAGAAAAGTAAAATCCGTTCCTAGCTCATGGGCCAAACAGAAGTTAGCATCTGGCTGGATTTTGTCTAGGAGCTGTGATATGCTGACCCCTGGCCTAGAGTTAAAAGAATGGTGAAGAGAATGGTCCTCATAGTGATCACTCATGCTTGTGTATCAACCTTAATACGCCCTTTAGGGAGTGCTTAACCTTTTCTTCAAAGGGCCAGTAATCTGTTTCCAGTATCATCTCATTAATCGTATCAATGCTTCTCACTTCTTCCAGTGACCTCTTCTTCTATCCCAGTGTTCGACCTCCAGGATGGTGGACGGAAAATATGTCCACGGTGTAATGCTCAATTCCGTGTTACTGAAGCTTTGAGAGGTCACATGTGTGTAAGTGATACCAGTTGTGATGGGGATCCAGCTTCAGTGGCTACCACTGCATACCTCCTCTAGGATTAGGAGCTTGTGAAGCAGGGACTCTGAAATGACTTAGAAGTTTCTTAAAGGGTTATGCTCCCTTTTGGCCTGTTTTAGAAGAGTTTCAAACTTTGGAATATAGAAGGATATGTTTAAAGACTCTCAAGTAGATTGGAACATATGCGACCTTAATTCCTTGGCTGTGGTTGATTTTGAAACTACACAGGAGCACAGGAGGACAGGTTTGTTAGATAATCAACTCAAACTAAGTTGGCCTTGGTTTATTTTCTTTTTCCTTTTTTTTTTTTTTTTTAAGATTTATTTATTTATTTGACAGAGAGAGCCAGAGAGCACAAGTAGGGGGAATGGCAGAGGGAGAAGGAGAAGCAGGCTCCTCACTGAGCAGGGAACCCTACATGGGTCTCGATCCCAGGACCCTAGGATCGTGACCTGAGCGAACGGCAGACACTTAACCAACGCAGCCACCCAGGCACCCCTATTTTTTTAAGATTTTATTTATTTGAGGGAGTGAGAGAGAGCATGAGCAGGAAGAGGGACAAGCAGACTCCCTGCTGAGTGGGGAGCCCAACGCAGGGCTCGATCCTAGGACCCTGAGATCATGACCTGAGCTGAAGTCATATGCTTAATCGACTGAGCCACCTAGATACCCCTCAGTTTATTTTCTATTTATTGTGTCCTTGGATGAACCAGGAGTCCTTAACCAGTTCCCATTTCTAGCCTTTTCATTTTTTGGTATTAGGCCGGACACAAAGGTTGGAATTTCTTCCTGCCATGGAGTTCAGAGGCAAGTATGCTAGTAAGTGGTTGAAGGATCTAAGGCAGGAGGGAGGAATACAAGGTACCGGGTTTGGAGAGGCATATGGCTATAAATAAATATCCATTAGAAAGAGCCGTAATTCTAGAAACACTATAGAAAATTGAAGGGTGAAACCTGGATGAGAATACCTAGAACCATTCCCAAGAGATGTTCATGAGGTTGGGGAGTTGGCGCATCCCAGCCTCCCGGATAACCACAATGATCTTCCTTTATAGTACTGTTGCCCAGAAATGGTGGAATACCAGAAGAAAGGAAAATCTCTGGATTCAGAACCCAGTGTCCCATCAGCTGCAAAGCCCCCATCCCCTGAGAAAACAGCTCCTGTTGCTTCCACACCCTCTTCTACACCTATTCCTGCTTTGTCACCACCTACCAAAGTACCAGAGCCAAATGAGAATGTGGGTGATGCTGTCCAGACCAAACTCATCATGCTAGTAGATGACTTCTACTATGGACGGGATGGTGGCAAAGTGGCCCAACTCACAAACTTCCCTAAGGTTGCCACATCTTTCCGATGCCCACATTGTACCAAAAGACTAAAAAACAACATTCGGTAAGTGTTAAAGATCCTCAGAGGTTACCCTGGACAAGAGAAGACTGAAATTTTCTTACAGGTTTTAGTCTTTTCTCTTTGGGCAGTAGTCCTGTTTTCCAGTCTGGCTAAGGATTATCATTAAATCAATAAGTAGTACTATAGAAGGAGAAGGTATTGTGGTAATAATAAGAGATAACTTTGGGTGGAGTAAGGGAAACCAGTACATCTTTCCACAGAACTCTTAGTTTCAAGAACCCTTTTCTGGGCTCAGAAAGGGACTGTCCCAAACAAGGGAGGGGAAGGGCACATAATGTGTGTTCTGGGATTCCAAGGGTTCTGATTTTTTTGTTTTCTGTATTCTTGTGCTGTGCTACAGATTCATGAACCATATGAAACACCACGTAGAACTCGATCAGCAGAACGGTGAGGTAGATGGTCATACTATCTGCCAGCACTGTTACCGCCAGTTTTCCACGCCCTTCCAGCTCCAGTGCCACTTGGAAAATGTTCATAGTCCTTACGAATCGACTAGTAAGTTTGGAAACTCACTCTAGGGGTATACTTTGCTCTTCATTCGTTGAATGGCACTGGGAGGAGCCCATCATTTCTATATGAGTATCCGTGTAGAGGAAGCTCTTTGCACATTTCCGATCAATTCCTTACTTCACTCACCCTTTATTCTTACAACTTAGACTTCTCTTCAAGCCTGAATTGAATTCAGTGCTAGAATTGTTAGGGGCTTTGATTCAGGACCACTGTAATGTGTTGTAATGTATATAATATAATGTAATGGATACCTTACCAAGATCATCTATAGTTGGACCTCCACTTTAGTTAGTACCCTGATAGGTTTTACATACGACAAAAGATAACATTATAAAGTACCATTAAGACAGTGCTTTCAATGAAATGTAAGATGAGGTGTGTGTCGCCTCCACTGTACATCTAACAGATGAGGAAATACAGAATGAACACAGGCTCACAAAAATTAAGTCATTTACTTCAGAGCATACATCTCTAATAAGGTGCCATTGTGAGGATTTGAGCCCAGTCTTCCTAGAATATCTCCTATGTCCTTCAGAGGATTTCTGGTTTTGTTGTAGAGACAGAAATTACATAAATAAAGGAAATGAGAACAAGACAGTATATTTATTATAAACCTGTGCATTGTATAATACCAATGATAGGTGAAATAGTTTAGTGAAAAGATCGTTGAGGATAGATTTTGCAGAAAGTCATACTTAAACTTTTAGGGTCTTTAAATACAAGAAGAATTCAGGGGCGCCTGGGTGGCTCAGTTGGTTGGGCGACTGCCTTCGGCTCAGGTCATGATCCTGGAGTCCCGGGATCGAGTCCCGCATCAGGCTCCCTGCTCGGCAGGGAGCCTGCTTCTCCCTCTGACCCTCCCCCTCTCATGTGCTCTCTGTCTCTCTCATTCTCTCTGTCTCAAATAAATAAATAAAATCTTTAAAAAAAATAAAATAAAATAAATACAAGAAGAATTCAGACAGATGAGAGTAATGATTTATTTATTTGACAGAGACACAGCAAGAGAGGGAACACAAGCAGGGGGAGTGGGAGAGGAAGAAGCAGGCTTCCCGCGGAGCAGGGAGCCCGATGTGGGGCTCGATCCCGGGACCTTGGGATCGTGACCTGAGTTAAAGGCAGATGCTTAACAGCTGAGCCACCCAGGCGCCTCTGTTGTTTGTTTTTAAGTAAGCTCTACAGCAACGTGGGGCTTGAACTCACAATCCTGAGTTCAAGAGTCGCATGCTTTACTGACTGAGCCAGCCAGGTGCCTCTGAAATTAATTTTAATAGTATATTTTATTTAAATCAGTATATCCAAAATATCATTTTAACATGTAATTAGGGTTTAAAAATTAATGAGACGGTAGAACTTTGGACTAATAATCTGGGAATAGAACAGATATTAGAATCAACCACTGTGCAGTTAATGGCAGAGTAGCCAACTTGGTCTTGGTTAGGGCCCCAAAGTCTTCCCTGTCAGTGACAGAAAATCTGAGTAACTCATCTACACCTCCTAGTGAATACACCTCATTTTTATACAGTGGGTGGGCTTTTGTTAATTCCATTTATGTAAGGACTATACATAGGAAAGAGAAGTTTTTCCTTCTGGGGAAAAAAGATTCCCAGACAGTCAGAACCTCATCAGTCCTTTTCTCTTCGCTTTTCACTCTTGTTATGTCTGACTTTTAATTTTTGAGTATCCTGTGACTTAAAATTTATATTGATCAAAAACCTGAGAAATTGTTGACCCAAAGAAGTAAATACCTTTTCTATAGTCCTCTTCCCCACACGCCATGGCAGATCCTGCATAAAAGTAGCTTATTTTTTAATGTTAATTTTGGGACCCATTGCTTTCTTTTTAATTTTGAAAAAAAAAAAGTTTCCTTTTATTTTCTGAAGGTTTTTTTTTAAGAATTTATTTATTTATTTGACAGAGAGAGACACAGAGACACAGCGAGAGAGGGAACACAAGCAGGGGGAGTGGGAGAGGGAGAAGCAGGCTACCTGATGAGCAGGGAGCCTGATGCGGGGCTCAATCCCAGAAACCCAGGATCATGACCTGAGCCAAAGGCAGACGCTTAATGACTGAGCCACCCAGGCGCCCCTATTTTCTGAAGTGTTTTTAAATGAAATTATAGACATAATGACATTTCACCCCCAAATACTTAAGTATGTATCTCTAAAAAATAAAGACTGTATTCTGTATACAACCATAGTACCTTTTTCAAGATCTAACAGAAGCAATCGTAAATCCTTAATATCATCTAGTACCTAGTCCATTTTCAAATTTCCTGAATTGTCCAAAACATCAATGGATCATGGCACTTAATTATAGTAATAGTATAATCTTAATAGCATTATGTTTTTCTTCACACTTGTTTAAGGGCAGTAGACTGAAGAAGAGGTAGAGTTGAGGGAAGGATGCTTCAGGCTTAAAACCATGGTCAGATGTCAGGGGAGGATCCTGTGTGGAAAACAACTCAACCAAGGGGGAACTAATTGCTTGATAAAGTCTTGGAATATATGGAATGATGAGGTTAGCTGAACCTTAGAAAGGTATAAGATATCTATCCTTTCTTTTTTTTTTTTTTTTTTTTTAGATTTATTTATTTTAGAGAGAGAGCATGCGAGCAGGGGGAGGGCCAGAGGGAGAGGGAGAGGGAGACAAGCAGACTCCCCGCTGAGCAGGGTGCCTGACACGGGGCTCGATTCCAGGACCTGAGCCAAAATCAAGAGTTGGACGCTTAGGGGCGCCTGGGTGGCTCAGTCGTTAAGCGTCTGCTTTCGGCTCAGGTCGTGATCACAAGGTCCTGGGATCGAGCCCCACATCGGGCTCCCTGCTCGGCGGGAAGCCTGCTTCTCCCTCTCCCACTCCCCTGCTTGTGTTCCCTCTCTCGCTGTGTCTCTCTCTATCCTATAAATAAATAAATAAAATCTTTAAAAAAAAAAAAAAAAGAGTTGGACACTTAACCGACTGAGCCAGTTAGGCGCCCCTGTCCTTTCTTTCATAATTTGGAGAATAGGAAGCAGAAGCTGTAGTAGTTCACTCCTATGTTCTCAAAGTAAAAGACAGTGTTAGGTGTCAAGGACATGAGGGTAATGGTGCTGGGAGGGACCGTGTTAGGATGGCCACTTTGCAAAATCAGTTATTCTGTCTCTGGAATCTTTCCATACCAGCTCCAGTGTGGAACTAGAACAGATGTGGATGGTTACTAGAGATGTCTTAAATCGACTGATGCCTTAGGTTTCTCTCTCACTGGTTTTCTTGGTATGAGATAATATATATAAATCTTAGTATGGTGTTTATGTGTTAGAAATTGCTTTAATTAATGTTGTTGTTATTGATGTTGTGTAACAGCTATACCAAGAGAGCTGATACATAGGTTGTAGGAAGAGCTTCAAGGCTGAATGAGATTGCCCAGGGAGAACACAGAATAAGAAAGGTTAGGACAGAAAGTTGGAAAGCACCAATATTTAAAGATGTTCTAGGAAAAAAAAAAGAAAAGCAATTAATGACAAATTGAATTAAGAGGCAAAGCGCAAAAGGAGAAAATATTGTCATTTTTATTTTTTTTTAAGATTTTATTTATTTATTTGACAGAGAGAGAGCATGCACACAAGTGAGCAGAGCGGCAGGCAGAGGGAGAGGGGGAAGCAGGCTCCCTGCTCAGCAGGGAGCCCAACGTGGGGCTTGATCCCAGGACCCCGGGATCATGACCTGAGCCAAAGGCAGATGCTTAACTGACTGAGCCACCCAGGCGCCCCCAAAATATTGTCATTTTTAGTTGACACTTAGTTACTATTTCCCAAACATGGCGTGCACTTCCATATCTCCCTGCCTTTGTTCCTGTTCTTCTCTTGGTCCCTGTGTCTGGCAAACCCCTATTCTTTCAACGTTCAGCTCATATATCTTACAGCTTATCTTCATTCTTTTAGATAGAATTTTTTATTTGTGTCTTTGTAGCACCTAATGAATCTCTAGGCAGTGCTTCTAAATGGGTTGCCATACCCCTTTGAGATAAACACAAAACTTGTGAACCCTCTTCCCAGAAAATAAACATTTTACTCTTTCGCAAATAATTTCAGGGGATACCTAGGTTCCCTGAGGCATCGTCCATGGACCCCAGATTAAGAATCCCTGGTTTTTTGTTTGTTTACTTTAAAGAATTATTTCAGTTTCACTCTTTTGGGGGAGCAGGGATTGGACATTTTCCAGTAAATGCTTAAAGCTTCAAATTCACAATTTCTACATTTGCAAAAACTTGAAAATAATTCCAGTGACCATAAGAAAAATAGTTATTTTGTCTAATTCAAAATGTGTAGCAATTCAAATTATTATTAAAAATTCAGAATCGTAGCCTTATAAGGTTGACAAAATGACCAATTTCAAAGTTTAATCATTTCAACAACTCATAACAAGGCAAGAACTTCTGTCCTGATTGTCAGTCTTTTGAGGACAAATTCTTGTACGCATTTAGTAGATGTTTGATAAATGTTTGGAATTATTCATAGGAGATGATCATTGTCTATCTTTGAGCAGAGGGATGAAACAGTGTAGTAATTTAAAATAATTCATTTGGCAGTGGTATGTAAAGCATAGACACTATTTATTGGAGAGATAGGAGATATTGGAAGCCAGCTGATTAGTAGTAGGAAATCATGTGGGCTTCTACCAAGTTTTTGTCTGTGAGAATGGAAAAATGACCATTCCTAGATACATTCTGAAATAATGGTGACAGAACACAGGGGTGTAGACTCAGAGATAGTGCCTAAGTGTAGGAGGAGGTAGGGAAGTGAAAAGCGAAACAACCAGGAATCAGAAGGAGGCTGAATTAGAGTTGGTGGTGGAGTATCTAATTAAAATGTCTTGTAAACAGTTCAAAACCTAGAATGGAGCTTTAGTAAGAAGTCTGAGCTAGAGGCAAAAAGTTTGTTGTTATCAGCAACACAGATGTTAAGACAGAACCTTTTAAAGAAAGAAGAGATTTAATGAAAGTAAAGATAGAGAAGTCAGAGAATAAAGATTATGAGTCAGCAGGACTTTGGTCTTATTTCCAGGTGGATTTATTGATTATTTTTCTTCTTACAGCCAAGTGCAAGATCTGTGAGTGGGCGTTTGAGAGTGAGCCACTATTTCTCCAGCATATGAAGGATACTCATAAGCCTGGAGAGATGCCTTATGTCTGCCAGGTATTGCCTTTTTCTCTAGGGAGCTTTAGCCATTTCGCTCTCAGTGGATTCTACACTGAGAATTCTACAAAGAATCCACTAAAATGAACATTGCTGCATACCTACTGCATACACTCAGTTTTTTAGGAACTCTGTGGAGATCCAGAAGAAATAATAAACCTAGAGTCTGTTTTCAGGATTTTCCATGCCAGAGAAAAACGTTAAAGGAACATGTGCATGTACCCAGCCAGGGAACATACACATGTACTGCAGGAATGTGTCTCCTGAATGGCCCTGTAGAGATGGACAAAGAAAACTTTACTCCTCTTAGTCACAAAGTGGATTGTTCTCAGACTTTCTTGTCCTTCCCCTATTTTTATCTTAATCAACAGCTGAATCTATCACAAGTAGCCCTGCATTACAGAGTCAGAATAATAATTTGATTTCTGTGCATTTAGGAAAACTTATTTTTCTCTTACTTTGACATTTTTGTTGCTACCTCTTTTTTAAGGCCTCAGTTGTTCACTCTTAGCTTATTTTCCCTCTTATGTGACTCAGGTGTGTCAATATCGCTCCTCACTCTACTCTGAGGTAGATGTCCATTTTCGGATGATCCATGAGGATACTCGGCATCTGCTCTGCCCTTATTGCCTGAAGGTCTTCAAAAATGGCAATGCATTCCAACAGCATTACATGAGGCACCAGGTACCAGGCACCAAGCAATTCCCATATTCTCATTTTTTTAATTTTATGGATGCTGGGGCCAGGGCTGAGCTAGGCAGATTTTGGTAGAGAAGATACTGTATGTATGTTTGCAAAAATTGGCCAAATTTCAATTATATGCCATGCACTGGGCTAGGTGCCAGGGATTTAGTGGTGTACAACACAAATAGTGTACTAGAGAATATTGTGTTAGGGGAAGTATAAGATATATAAAAGCATATACCTATTTTGGGAGCCTGCTAAGGCTGTCTTGGAAGAAGAGTATTCAAGGCCTAAAGTGTGAGGAAGGGTGAGCCATGTGAAGTGGGATGGAGGAACGGTGTCCTCCAAGCACAGAGTGAAGGTTCATAGAATTAAAGGAAGTTCAGTGTGGTTGGAGTGTTGGCCACAAGGGGGAGGTTGGAAGTTAGGAAACAGGTGGTAGAAAATCCTGTAAGCCATGAAAAGGGGTTTCAACTTTTTTAAGTCATTGGAGAGGCATTAAAGGGATTTTTTAAGTCCTTGAGTGATATGGTCAAATTTGTTTTAGGTTACGATTACACTGGCTGCATTAGGAGAATGAATTGAAAGAGATTAAGACCACAGTTAGGGGGACACGCCAAAGGCTCTTTTGGTTTAGGTGAGAGACAGTAGTGGCTTTTGGCTTTGAAAAGAAGAGGATAGAGTTGAGAGATACTGAGAAGGTAAGTGATATTTACAATTTAGAGATGGATTTGGTAAAGGTATAGAGGAGGGAGTTAGGAATAGTGCCTAAAATTCTGTCTCGGGAAAAATGGATGAATGGTGAGACTATGTATTGAGATAGAAACACTGTAGAAAGTAAGGTTGGCAGCAGAAGTGGGGATTACATGTTTGGGTATTCTGAGTTCAGCGAATA
Source organism: Leptonychotes weddellii (assembly GCF_054177405.1). Taxonomy (NCBI): domain Eukaryota; kingdom Metazoa; phylum Chordata; class Mammalia; order Carnivora; family Phocidae; genus Leptonychotes; species Leptonychotes weddellii. The sequence continues at coordinate 95,466,058 of NC_138372.1, read as the reverse complement.
TAGTTGTCTATTGAACAGGTAGTTGGATATATAGGTCTGAAGCTTGGGAGAAAAGCCTGAGTTGTGCAAAACATACTTAGGAATCATAATTACATAAATCGAGTGATTTTATTTTTTTATTTTTTTATTTTTTTTTTAAAGATTTTATTTATTTATTTGTGTGAGAGAGAATGAGAGAGAGCACATGAGAGGGGGGAGGGTCAGAGGGAGAAGCAGACTCCCTGCCGAGCAGGGAGCCCGATGTGGGACTCGATCCAGGGACTCCGGGATCATGACCTGAGCCGAAGGCAGTCGCTTAACCAACTGAGCCACCCAGGCGCCCAAATCAAGTGATTTTAAACGTAGAAGTTGCCATGTTCCCTCACCCCCAATTGAGAATAAGATGAAGATTTAGAACCTCTGAAGACTCTGTCTACAAAGCCAGTACCATAGTCCTAGGAGGAAAACCAGAAGAGACTTGATGTCAAGGAAGCTAAGGGGAGGAAAGTGTTTTGAAGAAAGGGGTGTGATCAAAATGTTGCAGGAAGATGTCAAGCACTATAGAAACTTAGAGGCCAACCTTTAATTTAGCAACGTTGATGGACGTCATGTGGTTGGTTAGCAGAGTGGAAGTCAGATTTCAGCAGGATGAATGAAGAGGTGAGGAAATGGAAACAACTTTTTTACAAGTTTCAGAAGGGGAAGACTGAGGGTTGGCACATCCAGGGGAAGAGGTAGCAGAAGAGAATTTGTTCTTGCTTTTGTGTTTTGATTTTAAGATGGATTAAATAGGGCCTTGTTTTAAAATGCTGCAAGAAAGGAGCCACTAGAGAAGAGTGAAGGTACATAGAGAAGACACAAAATGGAGAACCAGATGGGTGCACCTGTGCTTAACATTTGCCTGGGTCTGCACACACGTTCCTGCACTGTCACATGTGAGCTCCCTCTTGGGCTCACATACTCATATGCATAGGGGTGACTGCCTGTAATCCTCCACATGTGTATTTCCAAAGAGCAGCATGGAAATTGTCCCTTGTACTCAGGTAAATGGAGTCTTGTTATCCTGGGAAGAAAACCATAGACCTGGGTCTTGTTTCTGAAGGACTTCAGTAGTAGGCAGTCTGCATCCTCAAACTTGTGTCACAGGGACAAGTGCATGTCTATATATTGATGTGTTAAGAGGAAAAATAGCAAGGGATAGAAAGGTATAGAAAAGGTAGAGAAAAATACTGTCATTCATGTTAAGAAAGAAAAAGAAAGGACAAAGAGGGAGATTGTGATTGGAGATGTGTTTGTGTTATGTGGCTATGTGCATAGACTGTCCATGAAAGAATACCCAAGAAACTGGTAACAAGTTGTTTCTGTGCACGGGGATGGAGGGTTGGAATTGAAGGCAGACTTAAAACATGAAGGAATATGGAATAAAAAGTAAAGATTTTTTTTTTAGTAATGTACATTTTACTGTGTTTAAAAAAAAGAAGAATGTCCAGAAGTAGGTAGCACTGTCTGCATTGTAAAGACAGAGTAGGGGCAAGTAAAGCTTAAGCCACTAATCCACATTGTTAAACCAAGTCAGGAAGAGATGGTTGGAGGACCTAGTCATCCTGGCTGTGAATCTGCCTTTCTTTGGGACCATGGGAGGTGATGATTCTCAATGGTAGGTTTTGGTGTTGTGTATCTTTCTTCCTCTTTCAGTTACCCACAGAAAGGGGGAAAGGATGATTGTTAGCATTAATCTACCTTCTCATCAGGAAAGAAAATTTATTGGGAATCTTCAAGGGATTCTCTTTCTTTTCCCCCCTTCAGAAGAGGAATGTTTATCACTGCAACAAATGCCGGCTGCAGTTTCTCTTTGCCAAGGACAAAATTGAACACAAGCTTCAGCACCATAAAACCTTCCGTAAACCCAAGCAGCTAGAAGGTTTGAAACCAGGCACGAAGGTAAAGGGCTTGTCACCGTTTCTTCTATAGATCCAGGGGGCGGGGGGGATAGAGATTATCAGTATTCCAAGGTTTAGCACAGTGTCTAATTGTTCCTTCCCTTGGCTTGCAGGTGACAATCCGGGCTTCCCGAGGGCAGCCACGAACTGTTCCTGTTTCCTCCAATGATGCACCTCCCAGCACCTTGCAGGAGGCAGCACCACTGTCCTCCTCAACGGACCCTCTGCCTGTCTTCCTTTATCCCCCTGTCCGACGCAACATCCAGAAGAGAGCTGTTAGGAAAATGTCAGTGCCTTCTTCCGGAGGCTGGGGGTCGGGTGGGCACGACGACTCCTATAGCCAGTGTAATCTAGTAGCCTTTTAGCAGGATCTGTTGTCTGAAGCCCCCCCAGTTTGAGGACTCCTGGGGCGTTAACAAGAAATTTCTTTGTTTCTTGACAGGAGTGTCATGGGCCGGCAGACGTGCCTGGAGTGCAGCTTTGAGATCCCGGATTTCCCTAATCATTTCCCTACTTATGTTCACTGCTCTCTCTGTCGCTATAGCACCTGCTGCTCTCGAGCCTATGCCAACCACATGATCAAGTAAGTCTCTGTTAAACCAGTGATCTTATCTGGAAGTTCAGATTCTCCAGAACTCATTTCATTCCCTCCTTCAACTCTTAGAGCTGTTTGTCCATCTCTCCTAGCAGGGTAAGAGTCAAACCCATGTTCATTTGGCTTTGATGGTCTGTGCTCTGATTTTGTAGGACCTTGCTACTCAGAGTGTGGCCCAAAGACCAGCAGCAGTAGATGGGAGCTTGTTAGAAATTCAGCCTCCGCTCCCCAACCCCAGGCTACTCAATCAGAATGTGTGTTTTAATAGCTATCCTGGTGATTCATGTGCATACTCATAGGGAATATTAATATGACAGGAAAACTGGCTTGGGTTGAGGTGAGGATGGATTAAAGTGGCATCTCTTTTGTTGGGGCATTGTCAGAGACCAAGATCTCTTGGTTAATGATCAGAACCCCCTAACTCATGCTGTTTTTTCTTTGTCTTTCTCAGCAATCATGTTCCACGCAAGAGCCCCAAGTATTTGGCTTTGTTTAAAAATTCTGTGAGGTAAGGGAAAACTTAGTGATGGTCTCTTAATTTTTCACGTTCTTACATTAAATCCTTTTAAGTAACTTAGGGAGGGGTATGTGAATTAATTTGAGAAAGAGGAGAAAGGATACTCTCTTTATTAGACCTCAGATTTTATCCCTAGTGTCACTGATACATTTGTTTAATATACTCTTGATTCTTTTTCTTAGTGGAATCAAGCTGGCTTGCACTTCATGTACCTTTGTTACCTCTGTGGGAGATGCCATGGCCAAGCATTTGGTATTCAACCCCTCTCACAGATCCAGCAGCATCCTGCCACGGGGTAAGTAGTAGAGATGGGAGTTAGTGGGACAACAAAAAAAGAAAATAAGGATATAAGTCCTACCATGAGTCAGGAGCCTCTCTACCTGGGCTAGCTCGTCCACTGTTCAGATAGACATCACCAAATTGGAAGCATTCCAGGCTGACATTCATATAAGACTGGAGGGCTTGTTTCTTTGAGTTAACATTTCTTTATTGTCTCATTTCCTATAGGACTCACTTGGATGTCTCACTCAAGGTAACAGGAATCTCACTTCATGGTTTAATTTCTATTTTCAGTGTGTTTTCATCTTTTATTATTATCGCTGCTACTAATAGTAATTCATTTTCCTGGTTTAACTGAGCTTTCTTTTCCTCTCTTTGCTAACCCTTTAGACATGGCCACACTCGTGACCGAGTGCATGACCGGGGCTTGAAGAATATATATCCGCTTCCTGCCTTCCCCTCTAATAAAACTGCCACTGTGAAATCTGCGGGGGCCACCCCAGCTGAGCCTGAAGAGCTTCCAACTCCTATGGCCCAAGCACTCCCGTCACCAGCCTCAACCGCAACCCCACCACCAACCCCAACCCACCCCCAGCCTTTAGCCCTTCCACCCTTGGCTGCAGAGGGAGCCGAATGTCTGAATGTTGATGACCAGGATGAAGGGAGCCCAGTCATCCAGGAGCCTGAGCAGGCAACAGGGGGTGGTAGTGGCAGTGGGGTTGGCAAGAAGGAGCAGCTGTCTGTGAAGAAGCTTCGAGTGGTACTGTTTGCCCTGTGCTGCAATACAGAACAGGCCGCTGAACACTTCCGAAATCCCCAACGACGGATCCGGCGTTGGCTTCGGCGCTTCCAGGCCTCCCAGGGGGAGAATCTGGAGGGCAAATATCTGAGCTTAGAAGCAGAAGAGAAGCTGGCTGAGTGGGTCCTAACCCAGCGAGAGCAACAGCTACCTGTGAATGAGGAGACCTTGTTCCAGAAGGCCACCAAAATAGGACGTTCTTTGGAGGGGGGGTTTAAGATCTCTTATGAGTGGGCTGTGCGTTTCATGCTCCGGCACCACCTGACTCCCCATGCCCGACGAGCTGTGGCCCACACCCTACCTAAGGATGTGGCAGAGAATGCAGGACTCTTCATTGAATTCGTACAACGACAGATTCACAACCAGGACTTACCCTTGTCCATGATTGTGGCTATTGATGAGATCTCCTTGTTCCTGGATACAGAGGTGCTGAGCAGTGATGACCGTAAAGAGAATGCCCTGCAGACAGTGGGCACAGGGGAACCTTGGTGTGACGTGGTGCTGGCCATTCTAGCAGATGGCACTGTCCTCCCCACCCTGGTTTTCTACCGAGGACAAATGGATCAACCTGCTAATGTGCCAGACTCTATATTGCTAGAGGCGAAGGAGAGTGGCTACAGTGATGACGAGATCATGGAGCTGTGGTCAGCCCGAGTGTGGCAGAAGCACACCGCTTGCCAGCGCAGCAAAGGCATGCTTGTGATGGACTGTCATCGCACTCACTTGTCCGAAGAGGTGCTGGCTATGCTTAGTGCCTCTAGCACCTTGCCTGCGGTGGTCCCCGCAGGCTGTAGCTCCAAAATCCAGCCGTTAGATGTATGCATCAAACGAACTGTCAAGAACTTCCTACACAAAAAGTGGAAGGAGCAGGCTCGGGAAATGGCAGATACCGCGTGTGATTCTGATGTCCTGCTTCAACTGGTGCTGGTCTGGCTGGCCGAGGTGCTGGGCGTCATTGGGGACTGTCCAGAGCTGGTGCAGCGGTCCTTCCTTGTGGCTAGTGTTCTGCCTGGCCCTGATGGCAACATTCACTCACCCACGAGAAATGCTGACATGCAGGAGGAGCTCATTGCCTCCCTAGAGGAGCAGCTGAAGCTGAGTGGGGAACAGTCTGAGGAGCCCTCAGCTTCCACTCCCCGACCCAGGTCATCTCCTGAAGAGACAATTGAGCCTGAAAGCCTTCACCAGCTCTTTGAGGGTGAAAGCGAGACCGAGTCCTTTTATGGCTTTGAAGAAGCTGACCTAGATCTGATGGAGATTTGAGTGTTGGGGTCATGAGCGGGTGTGGAGTGGGGGTGGGAAAGTGTGAAGGGGAGGGTAGGGGGATTTCGGGGAAAGGGGATATGCCAGGTCGGGTATTTGGTTTATATTTTTTAATTTTATGCCACCACTCCCCCCGATGGTGACTTCTGTTTCCCTGTGGATTTGTGGATTATTAGGAATACCAGTAGTGATCCCGTCTGAGCCAAGAGCTGGCCCATTGGTCGTTCACTTCTGCTAAAAACAGGTTTTCGTGACTTTTTTTTTTTTTTAAATTTAAATCACTGTGTTTGGTATTTTTCTGACAAAATCAAGAAAAAGAAAAAAAAAATTCTTCGTGGGCGAATGTTAAATTTTTTGTTTCCCCTTTTACCTCAATTGTATCATAGTACATCTGGATTTTTTTTTGTTTGTTTTACTGTGTGGCAATGTCTTTGGGCATGATGCTATCCAACCATTGTCAATGTGAGAACATTTCTGAAGATGGGAAAGACAAAAATATGTAGCTCACAAACTCTGGTTTATTATATATATGGATAAAAAAAACTTTTTTCATTGTGGTCTTAACACTTTTATATAAAAATGAAAATGGAAAAAAAAACCCCACTGAACTCTCTTCCTTCTCCTTTCCTTCCTTCCCTCTCCAGAGATGTTGATTTCTCCAGCAACTCTGAGATACAAAATTGTGGCTTTAAAAATGCATGAAATCACCTCTCATCCAGAATGATGAATTAGATTTGTTTTTCCTCACCACCCTCCCTCCAACAAAAACATGACAAAACCAATATTCTTTGCACTTGGGATCCTTACCCCTTTTCCCATGCTCACACCATCACTCTGGACAAAGAATCATACATGTGTCATTAGCAAGCAAGAGGTACTGAGGTGATCACAGTGTTAGGGTGGAAGCCATTCCCAGTGTATGGGTCTTCATCATATTAAGTGGACAGCATGCCTGTTCAAGAGATCACATGTCCTACAGCCAGGAGCTAATTGTGCAAGAAGTGTTGAACTTTAAAAACAAGACAGACCACTTGTTGAAATCCTGCTTACCCTGTGGCTTTCCTTATTTCTCTTAATGCTTAGAGAACAATGTGACCTGAAGAAGAAACACACAGGGGTGTGCACAAAGAAAAAGACATGAATCTTTATTTTTCACTGCCAGCTTCAAGGAAAGAATTTTTCTACGATTTGCATGAGGGATTTTTTTTAACTGTATGTACTCATGGTTATAAACTGAAATGTACTGTATCATACAGAGAAAAGGAACAAAAACCCAAGTCCAGCTTTCCCACAGCTAAACCTTCTGTCCATCCCAAGGCTTTCAGCAACATGTCCCTCCTGGGAGCTAAGGAGGCAGCCTGCAATAGGCTTGTAAATGGTTCATCTTTAAAATGTACATAAGTGGAACATTTAATAAAATGAGGGGAAATGGATTTATAAACAATGTGGTTTTTTTTCTAGGTAACCCTATTTTAGTAGGCTTTCACAGACTGGGACATGCTCAAGATGTGATGGGCCTGGTGGTACGGGTGTGACATTTGTTACTACCCTGTTTCTCCTCACCTCCATTTTTTGGTTTCTTAACCCCCAGCACACTATAATATAGTGAACTGGAGTGATCCCGCCCATAAACAGTTTGGCCAGCTTCATGAACCCATGGCATCTGAAAAGTGAACTGAGGATCCATCTTCTCTTGGGCTTCTCTTCCCCAGCTTTTTTGCCTGATGCCATTTTGACAAATACGGACTTTGAAGTCAACCCTTTGCCTTTGAGAAAGTTCAAGAACTATGGTCAACTATCTACAATGACCTAATCCTTCTCTTTGGTAGTCTCCACAGCAGCCCCAGCCTCAGCAGAGCTGGGTTCCTGGCCTCTGCATACTATATGACTTTCTTGATGGGTAATTTTTTTAAGACCATAACACCAACAGTGGATCAGCTGGGTTTGGCCAGGAAGTTATCTTTGTGGATTCCACCCGCATGGCTTAGTAATAGAAGGAAGTTTTTTTTGTTTTGTTTTTTTTATAATTCAGTTTAATCAATAAACAAGTATTTATTGACTACTTTCTGTGTTGAGACTGAGTATGTGGAAGACTGAAATAGAAAACTCATGGTTTCTTTTTACTTTTCATTTACTAGTTTTGTTGTAACATGGATAAAATGGAGGGATATTTTGATCTCCCCGTCAGCGCTCTCACCTCACTAAACTTCTGCAGTTTTCAGTTTGCTGCCTACACTAGTTTCTCAAAGCAGTTTAGAGAGGATGTGCATCTGAATCACCTAGGGTGTTCATTTTTCAAGTTCAGGTTTAACACCATTTTGGGAGAATTTTGGCTAATGCCCCAAGTGATTTGACTCACAGCTAAACTTAGGACTTTTAAATGAACACATAGTAATTTTAAGAGGTTTTCTGATACTAGATATGGACAATAAACATTTAAGTTAAATGTTGAAGTTACTTAGTATTAATTAAGGGTGAGGAGGTGGCATGGGTGAGGGATTGAAGCTTACCCAGAGCAGCTTTATTAGATGCTACATTTCCATCTTTGAAATGCTGTTTTAACTAAAATCACATTTGCAGCCAACATTAAACCAGAAAATCTTTAAGAATCTAGCACATGGGTGGAAACGTTGAAGAAAAATGTTAAGCACTTTGTTACCCCACAAAGCTTAAGCCTGGCCTCTCTACGAAGCGGTTTTCTAGTACAGGCCCAAATGACAGTGGTGCATCTCCTGTACCGTCATGCAGAAAATCCTATATTTGCTGTAAGAATCAAGAGCCGAGGGTTCTGTCAGCAGGGAGGGAGATGGCATGTGGCAGTATTTCACACCTTCACTCCTGGTGTGACTTAGACAATAAAACCACTCAGCAAGCATTTCAAAGGACTGATTTATTTTACAATAGAAAAGTATACCTCTGAACCAGCCAAGTTCAAAGTTAGAAGAAGGGTACAACTGCAGTTCTGGATAATGCATCTGTATTTCATTCAAAGCCACTAAAAAGGAAGAGAGCATAATAAAACTGTGACGCCATCGAGGGAGGAATTAATTCCTAAATGCAACTCTATCCTCCAACCAAAACCCTCTCAACCCAAAGAATTCTTTTGGTTGAGACCTCCAGAAAAACCCAGCTTAGTACAAGCCAACGGGCCTCCCAACTGTTCTACCACTTATTTTTTTTTTTTTTTTTTTTTTTTTTAAGATTTTATTTTTTTATTTATTCATGAGAGACAGAGAGAGAGAGGCAGAGGGAGAAGCAGGCTCCCAAGGAGCAGGGAGCCCGATGTGGGACTCGATCCCAGGACCCTGGGATCATGACCTGAGCCGAAGGCAGACGCCCAACCATCTGAGCCACCCAGGCGCCCTCTACCACTTATTTTTAATTCTGTAATTTTAATTTCAATCACCTGATCATGTGAGCAATCTCCCAGTTAGTCTCTGCAGACAGTGGTCCCTCAATTTCAACACCTTTTTCGGTGACCGTGGCGATTTGAAACTGAAAGAAAGAGTTCCCAATGAAAATTCTACCCCCCACCCCATGAAGTCCCTGAGACCTACTCAAAGGTCAAGTTAGGGATCTTCCCCAATCTGAAAAAAGGAAATTTGGTCATCTGTTCTTCAAAAGCGAAGACCCAGGTATTACAACTATCCAGAGCCCACCAGTTAGAGTCCCATTTCTTTATTACTCATATCCCTCCTCACCCGGTTATAAGAACGGGCATCTCGATAATACAGCACTCGCATGCAGCGTTCCACTAGCTCTCGGGCCTCAGTCTGGCTCAGGACTGGCTGCTTCTCCAGAACTTCTCGCAGTAGAGGCTAGGGAAATGGGAAGAACATGGGAGATACCAGGGGCTGAACACCTGTTGGTCCCAAATCCACAGCATAAATGATTAAAAAAAAAAGACGACAATCCACCTACTGCCTCACCACACTGAATTCTGCTTACCTGTGCTAACACCAACTTGAAGGGTAAATTCTAGGGCATCCCTCTTTGCACATGTCTACTGAATCTGACATACCACTTTGTCATCAGAATATAAGTGCCAACACGTATAGCCTCCAGACTACAAAGAAAGCCATCTGCCCAGCAGTAGGGATCCTAGCCTAGTCCTCACGTTGGAATTTCAAGGGAAGAACAAGCAGATGACAACTAGCCCCCACTGCCTTGTCTTCCCTCCCCTCTCATGCACGTACCTGAGCCAAGTATGCACCATAACCAGTGGCCAGTGAAGGGGCTTCATAAGCGACACCAAGCATGTCCACATAACCAAGGAAGCTAACAGGACAACACAACAGGTCAAAGAATTCATTTCATCTTAGGTTTTCTTAGGTATCTTAGCTGCAAGATGGGGCCATGGGGTCTGAGAAGTGGCATTCACTCAGAGGAAGAGATAAAACACTACACAGACACCAGAGGTTGGGTAGTTGGGGAAATTAAGTTACGTCAAGTCAACCTCTCTCCATCAGCATAGCCTCCAATGACCATGGTGTTCCACAGGGGGTTCATCTTGGAGCGGCGGCTGTACATGGCCCTGGTCAGCCATGAATGAATAGCTCTAGGACTATAGCTGTGTCCATCTCCCAACAGCTCTTCATCAATCCTTAAAAGGAATTGGTCATGAGAAAAAGGAAAGAATGGAAGTCGGGAATTCCACCCACCCCGCAAAAGAAGTTACCATAATCTTCCCTATTTTACACCCCCTAACGCCGAAAACTATGTATTGCAAACACTCTCATCTTCCACCCCCAACAATTTTTCTGTCCTCTGCTGCAGCCTCAAAGTCCTCCACTCTAGAACTTCTAAGGGGATTTAAAGACAAAAACAGTGACTTCCTCTCCCCACCTGGGATCTATCCCCTATTCTCCAGATAACTTACACCATCTGGCCGAGAACTTGCTTCAAATACTGGAAATCTGCGTAGTCTCCGGAAGCACCCAGCATGGTGCTGTCGTTGACTCGCATAATGCGAGAGATGTTGCGGAAACGAGCCAAGGAGCCGTAGGAGCCCAGCATGTCTGCCGCAATCACCACTCCACCCTCAAACTTAACGCCCAGGACCGAGGTCCCGGTCACCATGGGGTTCCTAGACAGAGGGAGAGAGGTCTGGCGAGGGGAGAGGCACAGGAGAAGAGCCTGAGCTCTCTTCCACGCAGTGGGTTCCGCTTCTGATTTTCCATGTCTCCTTTCACTCTTCGGGACTCTCGGCCCCGTGGTCCGCACCTCGCCTTCCCCGGTTTCCTCAGAACCGACCGGCCCTTCCAGGCCTCCCCGTCCCGCCCCCTGCGCAGGCTAAGACGCCGAGAACTTACTGCGTGTGTGTAATCGGACCCCCGTAGGGCGCGGACGCCGGCTCCACGGAGGCACCAGGAGTAGGCGGGATGTGGTAAAACTGCCCGGGAGCCGGACCTCCGGCCCAAAGTCTGGACCGCGACTCCAAAAACGCTTCCATCTTAGTCACGGTGGCAGAAGAAATGATAACGCATGCGCCAACGGAAGCGGAAGTGACCCTTCGGTGGCCACACCTTCTTCCTGCCAGCCGCTTCCAGCAGCCATGTTGATGAGGTCACAGCGGACCGTAAGCATACTCGTGGTTGGTGGCAGAGACCCTGAGAGTTGGAATTTTCTGGCGTCGCAGCGCTTGGCCGCATCGCAGTAGAGGCTGGACTAGATCAGAGTGTTCTGACGCACAAGTTCAAGGAAGGGAGGTTGATTGGGAGGTGGGTATGGGGAGCCACTTCAAGACACTGTGGAGGCAGAAATTCTCGTGTCCTTTTTTGGATCTTTATCAAAAAGCCCCACGTGAAACTGACAGTGAACCAGGATCGCTTACGTCTGTACTTCTCAAAGCAGTCCTGTATGGCAGGCATTATTCGACCTATTTTATAAATAAGGCTTGTGGCGTAGTTATGTACCTGACCACACAGCAAGTAAAGATCTGAGTCTTCAAGCCCAGATTTAAAAAGGAATCATATAGGGACGTCTGGGTGGCTCAGTGGGTTAAGCGTCTGCCTTCAGCTCAGGTCATGATCCCAGGATTCTGGGATCAAGTCCTCCATTAAAGGGAGCCTGCTTCTCCGTCTGCCTGCTGCTCCCCGTGCTTGTTCTCTGATAAATATAGGAGAATCTTTTAATCATACAGATGTGCATGCCCTGGGGTGTATGGTATCCCAGGTGGATCACACTCTATGGGACCCTGGACAGATGTCTGAAAGTTCCCTTATTGTCAGTGTTCTTGCCCTCCTCGTGAGCAGCAGAAAAATTCCATTGACTGTGGGCGTGAAACTAAATTCCAGGAGTTCCCGTTCCGATGTGGTTCTGTATCAGGCGCTGGAAGCAGTGTCTAGAATCAAACTGGTGAATCTAAAACCACTACTTTGCCACTCCTCCCTGATGTGGGAAAGACGTTAGGGTTCGAAGCTGATGGCCAAGGAAGAATTGAGAGGTCTTTGGTGCAAAAAGGTGATTTTATTAAAGCACAGGGACAGGACCCATGAGCAAAAACAGCTGCTGCCCTGGGGTTGTGAGGGGTGGCTGATTATATACTATAAGGTTAGGGGAGGTAAGGAAAAAGGGAGGTTTTGAGAGAACTTATTCATATGCTAAGGAGGACCTACAAGATACTGGAGGCCTTGCCACTGTCAAGTTAAGGTGGTTTTTTCCCCTCTAGCAAGGCATTAACATTAAGATAGGAGATTCCTGGAAGAATGTCCTACATGTCCCACCCAGGAGTGGGGGCTGGGGGGAGGTTGCAGGGTGTCAATTTACGCTTTATCTTCAGCCAGCCTTCTGCTCCCTCATCACTCGGTACACAACTTGAATTTGAATTTTTTACACAGTGGGAAACCAAATCAATTTTGTTTCATGTTTTTTTACAGATTATTTATTTATTTATTTGACAGAGACACAGCGAGAGAGGGAACACAAGCAGGGGGAGTGGGAGAGGGAGAAGCAGGCTTCCCGCGGGAGCAGGGAGCCCGATTCGGGGCTGGATTCCAGGACCCTGGATCATGACCTGAGCCGAAGGCAGACGCTTAATGACTGAGCCACCCAGGCGCCCCCCAATTTTATTTTTTAAAATTCCCTGAGTGGAGTGCCTGAGTGGCTCAGTCCGTGGAGCCCGGGACTCTTGATTTTGGCTTAGGTCATGATCTCTGGTGGTGAGATCCAGTCCCGCTTGGGCTTTGTGCTCTACTGAGCAGGGAGTGGGCTTCTCTCCCTCTCTCTTCCCTTCCCCCTGTTCGTGCACACTCACGCTCTCTCTCTCTCTCAAATAAATAAATAAATCCTTAAAAATAAAATAAAATTCCCTGAGTCAATTTGAACCAAAGCAGTGCGTGAAATTTTAACCTAATTAAGTAACAAAATATTTTACTAGGTCATGAAACCCTGGGAAGGGAAGGGTCAAGATCTTGTGTTAGAGGCACCCGACTGACACCCTTTGTATCACCTTTTGGTCTTGAAAAATATACTTTCCTTTCTAAAAATAGCCACCTCATCCCCAAACCCTACATTCCAGGTGACTCCTGGGCCACTCAGAGTTTTACTTGGACAAATAGCTGGCACTTAGTGGGATGATGGCTTACTGGGACTCCTCGAAAACTACAAGAATACCTTGTTATTTGTAGCTACCAGAGCCCTCATAATATGAACTTTAAATCAATCAGCAATTAACTGGCTATGTCCCTGTTTAGAAGTGACCTCCTGGGTTGCTGGTTTTTGGGCTCACTCATTTTTAGGTCCCCAGAATAAGGCTCTTCTAAGGCCAGTACCGGTTCCAGAGATTAGACGGGTCTAAATGAAGAGAAGTGAAAAGATCTGGAATCATCCAGCCTGAGAGTAGAATGGCTCTCAAACCACCAACATTTGATGACACAATATTCAAAAGAAGGTGACCAGCATGTCTTTGCTTATGAGGTGAAAACAAGACGTAAATTAAACTGAAAACAAGGGAAATTAGGAAGTTTCTTTCTTCTCTTTTTAAAGCAGTCTGGTATTAATCTGGGGGAAAAAAATTTTTTTTAAGAGAGGGAAGGGGGGGGTGCCTGGGTGGCTCAGTTGGTTAAGCGACTGCCTTCGGCTCAGGTCATGAGCCTGGAGTCCCAGGATCGAGTCCCGCATCGGGCTCCCCGCTCAGCGGGGGGTGTGCTTCTCCCTCTGCCCTCTTCCCTCTCATGCTCTCTGTCTCTCATTCTCTCTCAAATAAATAAATAAATAAATAAAATAAAATAAAATAAAAAAGAGAGGGAAGAGGGGGAGAGGGAGAGAGAGAATCTTAAGCAGGTTCCATGCCCAGCGTGGAGCCAGACATGGGACTTGATCTCACTACACTGAAGTCATGACTCAAGCCGAAATCAAGAGTCAGACGTTCAAGCGGGTGCCTGGGTGGCTCAGTTGATTAAGCGACTGCCTTTGGCTTGGGTCATGATCCTGGAGTCCTGGGATCGAGTCCCACATCGGGCTCCCTGCTCCGGCGGGGAGGCTGCTTCTCCCTCTGACCCTCCCCACTCGTGCTCTCTCTCTCATTCTCTCTCTCAAAAAAAAAAAAAAAAGAGAGATGCTCAAGTGACTGAAACACCCAGGTTCCCCTCTGGAAAATATTTTTTAAGTGTGCCTAATTTTCTATGGTTGGCTGTTACTTTGCGTTTAATTAACATTTAGCTCCCACCAAAGTTAGAGCTTTTAAGTCAGCAATCCCCAGACTGGTTTTGAAACCAGTCAGGATATCCTTGGGTATAGGGGATGTTGTGAAAGTCTCAGAAAATAAATAAAACTAGACTAAATTGGAAAATAATAAACATCATTATAACCACCTCAGAAACATTTTTACTACTCTATTTTTTAGGAGAAATGGAATTTGAACCTTCAAAAGAGTTAAGGATCATTTCCTGATCTGTTCAGGGCCTGGCCCCAGGGAATATAACAGAGAGATGAGAAAGAAAGCGCATCCAGCTTGTCCATGACTGCACTGTTCTATGAGTCTTCCCTGAGGATTTTTGCAATTTTTCATCTTCTATAATTCATTTCTATAGTATCTCTCTTACAGCATGTGTCACACTTGTCCAAAGACTCTCCTCCACCAAACTAAAGGTCTCACAAAGACAGTAACTGAAATTGTCTTTCAACAGTGTCCATTGATGCACCAAAGTTTTTTAATTTTGATTTAGCCTTATTTATCAATTTCATCTTTTCTTGTCCATACTTTTGCCGTCATAGCCAGGAAATTATTACCAAATACAATGTCATGAAGCTTTCCCCTGGTTTTCTTCTAAGTTTTATAGTTTTAACTTAAAAAATAATTTTTTTTTAAATTTCTTTTATTTGACAGAGAGAGAGAGACAGCGAGAGAGGGAACACAAGCAGGGGGAGAGGGAGAAGCAGGTTTCCCGTGGAGCAGGGAGCCCAATGCAGGGCTCCATCCCAGGACCCTGGGATCATGACCCGAGCTGAAGGCAGACACTCAACGGCTGAGCCACCCAGGTGCCCCTTAGTTTTTTAAAAAAAGATTTATTGATTGATTTTAGAGAGAGAGTGAGCTGGGGGAAGGGGCAGAGGGAGAGGAAGGGAGAGAATCTCAAGCCGACTCCCCACTGTGTGGAGCCTGACACAGGGCTCCATCCCAAGACCCTGAGATTGTGACCTGAGCTGAAATCAAGAGTTGGATGCTTAACTGACTGAGCTACCCAAGTACCCCTAGTTTTAACTCTTATATTTAGATTTCTTATCCAATTTTTTGAGATTTTATTTTTAAGTAATCTCTACACCTAATGTGGGGCTCAAGATTAAGAGTCACATGCTCAACCAACTGAGCCAGGCTGGCGCCCCATAGATCTCTTATTCATTTTGAGTTAAATTTTGTGTATGGTAGAATGTAAGGGTCCACCTTCATTCTTTTGCATGTGGATATCCAGTTTCTCCAACATTATTTGTTGGAAAGACTGTCTTTTTCCTCAGTGAATGGCCTTGGTACTTCATGGAATTCATTGATTGTATGTGTGAGGGTTTATTACTGGGTTCTCTGTTGTATCCCATTAGTCTGTATGTCTTTATCAGAGTACCACACTGTTTTGTTTACTGTAGGTTTGTAGCAAGATTTGAAATCAGGAAGTATAAGACCCCCAACTTTATTCTTTTTTAAGTGTTTTGATAAAAGTATCTTTTTGAAACTTTTTTGTGGTGGCATTTTTTTTCCTTTCATATACAAATCTAGATTAACAGTTATTTTCTTTTGGAACTTTAAAGATGTTATTTCATTGTTACCTGACTTCTATCATTTTTGTTAGAAGTCACCTGTGTGTATTATTGTTGTTTCCTTGAAGGTAATGTGGTTTTTTTCCTCTAACCTATTTTAAGATGTTCAGCAATGTCTTTGATGTTCATTAGTGTTAGGATATACCTTGGCATGGTTTTATTTGTATCTATCTTCCTTGGGTTAGCTGAGCTTCTTGAATATGTGGGTTGGTATCTTTCATTAGTTTTCAAAAATTCTCAGCCATTATCTCTTTGAATATTGCTTTTGCTCAACAATCTCTTTTCACTCCTTAGACTCCATATGTGCTATATATTTGAGCATGTCCTCATGCTTCATAATTTTTGTTTTCCATTCTTTTTGATCTCTGTACTTCAGCTTGAGTGTTTTCTATTGAACTATCTTCCAATTCACTAATCCTATGTTCTACTGTATCTAATTTGTTGTTAAACCCTTACATTGAATTACTCATTTCAGATTTTGTATTTTTTTCTCAGTTCTAAAATGTCCATCTGACTTTTTTATAGATTCCAATTCTCTGTTTAAATTATCCATATTTGGGCACCTGGATGGCTCAGATGGTTAAGCCTCTGCCTTTGGCTCAGGCCATGATCCCAGGGTCCTGGGATCGAACCCTGCATCGGGCTCCCTGCTCAGCGGGAAGCCTGCTTCTCCCTCTCCCACTCCCCCTGCTTGTGTTCCCTCTCTCGCTGTGTATCTCTCTGTCAAATAAATAAATAAATAAAATCTTAAAAAAAAAAAAAAGACTTTGAAGTTTATTTAGAAAGTGAGAGCACACACACTGGAGGAGGAGCAGATGGAGAAAGAGTCCTCAAGCAGACTCCACGCTGAGCAAGGAGCCTGACTCAGGGATTAATCCCAGGACCCTGAGATCATGACTTGAGCCGAAATCAAGAGCCAGTACTTGACCGACTGAGCCACCCCAGGCACCCCCAAAGTGATGTAGTTTTGAGTAGCTTTGGGCTCCAGAGCTGACAGCCAAGAAAGAATTCTTGAGATGTCTTTGGTGCAAAAATATGATTTTATTAAAGTACGGGGACAGGACCCGTGGCAGAAAAGGCTGCATTACAAGTGGGAGGGGTCACTGACTGTATACCTGGGGGTTGGGGGAGGTAAGGAAAAAGGAAGGTTTCTAAAAGGACTTTCAAGTATTTGTCAGTGGGCTGCAGGTCCTAAAGAAATTTAATGTTAGGGCTCCAGGAAATTGAGTTATGGGTCTCTGAAAGTTAGGCTGTTGTTAAGAATGTTTTTTCCTTGTAAATCATTAGGACATTTGTAAACTGATGGAGACTCATGTCCTGCAGGACTGTGATCTTTATCAGTTAACCATTTTTCTTTTTCCTTTCCCTTAGTTTTCGGGCAGCCAGAAGTACCTGAGGAATGTCACACATATCCCACTGGGGAGTTTGGGGTGAGGGGGCTTGCGGGGTGTCAGCTTATGCATTTGTCCTCAGCTTGCCTTCTGCTCACTCATCAAAAGTGCCTCATGAATTTACACTGATACTTCTACTTCAAGTAAAATGCTACAAATCTTTTACTTAACCTAGTCTCTGTGATATCTGTATTTCTTTTCTTCCACAATGAGAAGAGACCCTGTTTTCTCAAGGACATAGGGGGTTATAGAATTAAAATATCCCAAGATTATTCATTTATTTTATCCCACATTATACATCAGTCTCAGGATAAAAGTATTACTACCACCACCAACAATATCATTTCTAAAAACAATTAAAACATTTTTTGAATTTGTTCTTCCCATTCTCCCCCCTCATTTTAGTAGATATGCTATATCCACATGGTCAGATCATATAGCCATTATACCATACTCTTTTTCTTCTAACTCCCATTTATTCTACAAGTAATTTATAGCTAATATATAATACATATATATGGCTTAAACCAGCTCTCCTTATGTTGATGTTGTTCTGGTCATTTTGTTTGTCTAAAGCCTGGATTCTTCAGGGAGGGCTCATGGAATCTACATTCTCTTACTTATTGAAGTAAGACACAACAGCAACAGTTCTCCGTACCATTCAAACTTCCATGTCAGTTTTCCTGGGTATAAAATCCTTGGCCCACAGTTTTTTCCTTGAGTATATTTGAGTTAATATTGCTGTGTTTTCTTCTGACTTAGATCATTCTTGTCAAATGACCTAATCACAATATGATTCTCCCCCCCCCATAGGATATTTGCTCCTTTTGCCTAAGATGATGAAATGAGTTTTTTCCTTAAAGTCCAGTAATTTTACTGGAACATGACTATGCCATTCTGAGTCAATTTTTTTTTTTCTTTTTATTTGACAGAATGAGAAAGAGAGCAAGCACAAGCAGGGGGAGTGGGAGAGGGAGAGGCAGGCTCCCCAGGGAGCAGAGAGCCCGACATGGGACTCAATCTGAGGACCCTAGGATCATGACCTGACCTGAAGGCAGACGCTTAACTGACTGAGCCACCCAGGTGCCCCCAATGTTCTTTTATATGTGGTGTGTTGTTTCAATATGTAGGGGTTTTTTGTTTTGTTTTTTGTTTTTAAAGATTTTATTTATTTATTTTTGAGAGAGAGAGAGCACAAGGTGGGGGCAGAGGGAGAAGCAGGCTCCCCACTGAGCAGGGAGACCAATGCTGGACTCGATCCCAGGACTCTTGGATCATGACCTGAGCCAAAGGCAGACACTTAACTGACTGAGCCACCTAGGCGCCCTCAATATGTAGGGTTTTAAAAATATTTCTTCCCTTGACTTACAGCTTTTACTATTTATTTTCTTCCCCTGCTTTGATTTTCTTCTTTAGGTCTATTATCTATGTGTTAGAGCTCCTGATCTTTACCTATCTTTAGTATTTGTCACTGTCTCTTGAATCCTTAATATCTTTTCATTTATTTTCAACCTTAAAATTTTTTTGACATTCTGTTTCTCTTGAGGCATTATCTGTTGTGTTTATTAGTCTTACATTCCTTCTAGTTTATAGTCTTCATTTCTGAGATTTTTTTTCTTTTATTTCCAGTTCTTTCCTGAGTTTAATCACCTCATAGTTGCATTTTTTCAAATTCTGACTTATGTTGTTCTTTTATTTCTTGTATCATTTCCTCAGTATCTTTCAGCTCATTTTGAAATAGTGAATTAGTTTGTTCTGCTTGTGGGCATGTCTGTCTGGCATGGTTTCAATGTCCATAGGGATATTATCCTCCCTTCTCTCTTTTTTCGTAGAATAACTTTGTGTGGGAGTTGCCTTCAAGCCTTGTCTGTTGCTCATTTCTTTTGGAAACATTTGTTCTCCTAACTTTTAGGAGTGGTGGTTCAGGACAGCTTTTCTAACTTCACAGAGCTCCCTCTGCTGTTGATTTTGTGGAATGCTTCAAAAAACATGGCGGGTGCTAAGATTTCCCAGCTTGGTTCCTCTTTTCCACTTTTATTTCTAGACCTTCTCTTCCTTTGGCTCTATTATCCCTGTTGTGATTAATTTTTTCTCTGCTTCCAGCAGTTTCTCCTCAGTGTGTAGCACTGTCCTAGAAGGGAGCCTTGCTGCTCAGTTGGAGAGTTCCTGACATCTAGACTACTCCAGCCCCTTTAGACCCCGGGACCCCTTGCCTTCTCAGCCATTGGCTTGGGCAGAGCCCTTCTCTGTTTCAACGGCTGTTTTCAAATTAGCCTGTGCTTTCCTATGAATGCCTGTTGGCTCTTTTGGGATCTCCTGTTCTCAGGTGTGTCTGATGCCCTGTTGTTTTGTTCAAATAATCAACAAATATTATTGATTATTATTCAAAAAATAATCAAACAAATAATCAACACCTCACAGGTCTTTTAGCTAGCGGTGGTTTTGAGACAGGGAAACTGAAGGTGATGCAGACAGGCTGGGTCCAAGGGCCCAGAGAGGAGGTACCACAGGACTAGCCACGAGGTTCCTTGGCTTCACACAGGATGGAAATCAAATGTGAGCCAGGAGGAAGTGAAAGCAGAGTTTATTGAAACTATATGAAGAGAGAAGGAGATACAGACAGAGCACCCAGGAGACTTGGAAAGGAAAAGAGAAGGATTATCATCTTGCTTCGGGTCTGAGGTTTTTATTGGTGATTGTGGTCTGGTGCCCATGTCAGACATCTGGGAACTGGTCAGAGCAGGGCCAACGGCCACGTGTCCTTCATAAGTCACCCATTCCCTGAAGCCAGGGGCCTTGGGGTCAAGGTGTTTAGAGTCAGTGTGGTCTTGGAGAATATTCATGCTGACCCTGCCCAGTCACTCCTGGAAGACTCTGAGGATCACATTATCGCTTTGTCCCTTACCAGGAGGACTCGTGCTGTCTGCATGACAAGGCACATGTAGAGTGGAGGGCTGGGTGCACATCCTAGCAGGAACAGAAGCTGGAAAACTTGCAAAGGGGGAAAAAAAAAAAAAGGTTTTTTTTTTCATGGGGTCCCTTCAGTTTTCCTGTCTCAAAGGGACCCCATGAAAAAAACCATTTTTTATTTCCTTTGCTCCTTTTCCTGCTTCTATTCTTGCTAGGACCTGAACTCCCCACCCCCACCCCCACCCCCCATATGCCTTAATGTATGCCCTTCTTGTAAAGGTCAAGGAGAGAGGGGCAGAGGGAGAGAGAGAATCCCAAGCGGACTCTGCAAGCAGACTGGGCTCAATCCCACAACCCTGAGATCATGACCTGAGCCGAAATCAAGAGTCAGACGCTTAACCGACCAAGCCACCCAGGCACCCCATAAATTGCTGCAATAAATTCTTAAACTTTTATTGTTACATAATGATGCTTTCGTTTCTGTAGATGCAGTCAAAAGATACATACCTTTATTACTTCTTTATGGATGTCATACAGATAGTACATAAATCCTAGATGCACAACTCAATTAAAATGTTTATATGTATATATCCATGTAACCACTATTCAGATCAAAATATAAATCTTTCCCCAGAAACCTCCCTTATACCCCTTCCAAGTCAATTATCCTCCCTTGAGAGGAAACCACTATCCTGATCTTTGTCAACATAGATTTGTCAGTTCTTGAACTTCTACACTTGATCTTAGCCAAAAGGCCGAGAAGCAATTGATCTTGAACTTCTAATGAACAAATGATGAAGTACTCTTTTGTGCCTGGCTTTTGCTCAGCCATATGTCTCTGAGATTCATCTATGTTATTGTGTAAGAGTAGGGATTTCTTTTTCCTGTGTGGTATTCATTGTATAAATTGGGGTGCATATTTAAATTTGTTTTTTGTATCTTTTATTATAATAAAATATACATAGCATAGAACCTGCCATATTAACCATTTTAAGTGTACAATTCAGTGGCATTAAGTGTGTTTACACTGTTGTGCAACCATCACCACTCTCCATGCAGAGAACTTTTTCATTACCCTGAACAAATAATCACCGTTCCCCATTCCCCTCAGACCCTGGTAACCTCTATTCTGCCTTCTGTCTCTGTGAATTTACCTATTCTTTTTTTTTTTTTTTAAGATTTTATTTATTTATTTGAGACAGAGAGAATGAGAGAGACAGAGAGCACATGAGAGGGGGGAGGGTCAGAGGGAGAAGCAGGCTCCCTGCCGAGCAGGGAGCCCAATGCGGGACTCGATCCCGGGACTCCAGGATCATGACCTGAGCCGAAGGCAGTCGCTTAACCAACTGAGCCACCCAGGTGCCAGAATTTACCTATTCTTTTTTTTTTTTTTAATTTTTTTTTTATTCTTATGTTAATCCCCATACATTACATCATTAGTTCTAGATGAAGTGTTCCATGATTCATTGTTCGTGCACAGCACCCAGTGCTCCATGCAGAACGTGCCCTCCTCAATACCCACCACCAGGCCAACCCATCCTCCCACCCCCCCAGAATTTACCTATTCTTGATACCTCACAGAAGGGGCACCATAAACTATTTGTCTTTTTCTTTCTGGCTTATTTCACTTAAGACAGTGTTTTCAAGGTTCACCCATGTTGTAGCATTTGTCAGAATTTCATTACTTGTTAAGGCTGAATAATATTCCAGGGTATGTATATACCACATTTGGTTTACTCATTCATCTATTGGTTAATATTTGGGTTGTTTCCACCTGTTGGCTATTGTGAATAAGCACATTTTTAATTTTAATAGATGTTGGTGGATTATTTTCAAAAGGAGTGTGTTCTGGACTGAATTGTGACCGCCCCTCCACCAAAATTCACACATTAAACAGGGTGTTTAAAAATAAATAAATAAATAATAAATAAATAAATAAATAAACAGCGTGTTTAGAGATAGGGTGTTTAAGAAGGTAATTAAGAATGAGTCATGTGATTGGGGCCCTGATCCTTTTTTTTTTTTTTAAAGATTTTATTTATTTATTTGAGAGAGAGAATGAGATAGAGAGCATGAGAGGGGGGAGGGTCAGAGAGAGAGGCAGACTCCCTGCTGAGCAGGGAGCCCGACGTGGGACTCGATCCCGGGACTCCAGGATCATGACCTGAGCCGAAGGCAGTCGCTTAACCAACTGAGCCACCCGGGCGCCCCTGGGGCCCTGATCCTATAGGACTGGTGTCTCTCTTTATATGAAGAGGAAGAGACACCAGAGATTTTATACATTCTCTCTCTCCCTCCCCACATGCACAGAGGAAAGTCCATGTAAGAAAATAGCAAGAAGACAGCCATCTGTAAGCCAGGAATAGGGGTGTTGCCAGAAACCAATCTTGCTGGTGGCACCTTGGCCTTAGACTTCCAGTGTGCAGAACTGTGAGAAAATAAATTTCTATACTTTAAGCCACCCAGTCTGTGGTATTTTGTTATGGCAGCCCAAACCAACTAATACAGATTGTATAAAACTTTTACCCTCAAGGGCACCTGGGTGGCTCAGTCCTTAAGCGTCTGCCTTCGGCTCAGGTCATGATCCCAGGGTCCCAGGATCGAGCCCCACGTCGGGCTCCCTGCTCAGCGGGAAGCCTGCTTCTTCCTCTCCCAGTCTCCCCTGCTTGTGTTCCCTCTCTCACTGTGTCTCTCTCTGTCAAATAAATAAATAAAAACTTTTTAAAAAACCCAACAACTTTTACCTTCATAAGTAGTGTGTTATTAGAATGTGCCTGATATCCCCACACCCTCAAAACCATTGGATATTATCAGTCTTTACATTTTTGCCAATGTGATAGTGAAAAATACCTCCTTGTCCTTTTTTAATTTCCATTATACTGATGAAGAGTGTTGTATTCAAATCTCTTCTTCTATGAACTACTTCGTCATAGTCTTTATACTTTTTTTTTTTTAAAGATTTTATTTATTTATTTGACAGAGAGAGACACAGCGAGAGAGGGAACATAAGCAGGGGGAGTGGGAGAGGGAGAAGCAGGCTTCCCGCTGAGCAGGAAGCCCCATGCAGGGCTCAATCCTGGGACCCTAGGATCATGACCTGGGCCAAAAGCAGATGCTTAATGACTGAGCCACCCAGGCGCCCCTAGTCTTTATACATTGTTTTCCTTATTTTTTTAAGATTTTATTTATTTATTTGACACAGAAAGAGAGAGAACGAGCGAGCAGAAGTAGGGGGAGCAGCAGGCAAAGGGAGAAGCAGGCTCCCCTCTGAGCAGGGAGCTGGACGTGGGGCTCAATCCCATGATCTCGAGACCACGACCTGAGCAGAAGGCAGATGCTTAACGAACTGAGCCACCCAGGCGCCCCTCTTTTTTTTTTTTTAAGGTTTATTTATTTTAGAGAAATAGCATAAACAAGAGGAAGAAGGAGAGGGAGAGTCTCAATCAGACTCCGTGCTGAGCACGGAGCTCGACACTGGGCTGGATCTCATCACCCTAAGATCAGGAACTGAGCCCAAATCAAGAGTCAGATGCTCAACCGACTGAGCCACCCAGGCGTCCCTGCTTCACTTTCTGAAGTTTGGATCTTTATTCTCTGAGTTTTGTTTTTGTATGTGATTAGAGATAATGTATCTAACTTTATTTTCTTCCAGATCAATACACAGGTATTTTTTGTCACAGCTACCTTTGTCAAATAGTAAGTCCTTACATGTACTTAAATCTGCTTGTAGGTGTCATTCTAATGAACCATTGCACAGTTATGTTGTAAGAAGTTTTAACATTAAGTAAGGGATTAACCCTCCAAGAAAGTTTTTAGAACTTTCTTGGCAATTCTTACACATTTATTCCTCCATATGAACTTTAATTTCTTCAAATCCATTGGGATTCTTTTTATTTTTTTTTTAAGATTTTATTTATTTATTTGACAGAGAGAGAGACAGCGAGAGAGGGAACACAAGCAGGGGGAGCGGGAGAGGGAGAAGCAGGCTTCCCGCCAAGCATAGAGTCTGACGAGGGGCTCGATTCAGGATCCTGGGATCATGACCCGAGCCGAAGGCAGACGCCTAATGACTGAGCCACCCAGGCGCCCTGGGATTCTCTTTTTTTTTTAAAGATTTAATTTATTTGAGAGAGAGCACGAGTGGGGTGGAGGGGCAGAGAGAGAAGGAGAAGCAGGGTCCCCACTGAGCAGGGGGCCTGATGTGGGGCTCGATCCCAGGACTCTGGGATCATGACCTGAGCCAAAGGCAGACACTTAACCAACTGAGCCACCCAGGTGCCCCATCCACTGGGATTTTTTTTTTTTTAAAGATTTTATTTATTTATTTGAGAGAGAGAGAGTGAGAGAGACCATGAGAGGGGAGAGGGTCAGAGGGAGAAGCAGACTCCCCACTGAGCAGGGAGCCCGTTGTGGGACTCGATCCTGGGACTCCAGGATCACGACCTGAGCTGAAGGCAGTTGCTTAACCAACTGAGCCACCCAGGCGCCCTCCATTGGGATTTTTAATGGCAAATAATTACTTACTAATTTGGGAAAGATTGACATATTTATATTAAATTTTCCCATCTAGAAATAAGGTTTACCTTTCCATACAGTAATTTATTAATCTTTAAAGTAATTGTTCATCTTTTTTGTCATATAGATTGTGGGCTTTAAGTTATTACTTTTTACTAATTTTGTCAACATAATTCATTGTATAAATAAAGGGAGAGAGAGCCCATATGATTGTATCAGTAGATGCCCCCACAGAAGCACTTTCTGAAAATCAGCAGCCATTCCTAGTAAAACTATATGCAAAATAGGAATATAAATAGAAGTCCTAAACATAGTAATTCTTATTTGCCAAAAGCCAACAACAAACATACTAATTACTGAAGTATTCAAATCAGGAACTACACAGGGAAGCTTGCTGTTACCATAAATATTCAACATTATTTTGAAGATTTCATCTGATTTATTTATTATTTTGGTAAATGTTGAGTATTTGCTATGAACTGTTTTGTACACAACAGTCTATATAAATCAGTGAATGAAATCCTTGCCTTCATGGAGCTTGCAGCTGAAGGGATAAGACAAGAAAGTAGAAAAAGTGGCATAAATATTTGAGAAGATGAAATAAAATCATTTATACTTGCAGATGTGATTGTACTTCTAGAAATCCCAAGAGATTAAAAACTATAAGAATTTTTAGAGAATTTAATAGAGTGGCTGATAAAAGATAAATGTAAATAAGTATTTCTTTGTAGTAGCAATGACCAGTTAGAGTCCTTAAGTTCCAAAGAACAAGTAAAGGTCCACAACACATGCTCTCGCCTGAACCGCTTGACCTGACCCATCCTAATCTGCGTACCTCTCATACTGTGAAAGCTCAGAGCCAGGAGTGCCCAGAAGAAAAATCAACCGTTTACACATCCATTACTATTCCCTCTGTTCCTCTTTGTGTTGAGGGTCTGTAGCTGATGTATTAAATTAAGAATATGCTGGTTATGACCCGCTGAATGAGAGGGCACAAGACACCCACAAGGGGTGGGCAGGCAGCTTCCTCAACATTCAACCTCCCACTCTGGGGAAATGAAAACCCTGGGGTCGTTTTGGTTGAAGGCACAGAATCAGTACATGCACACGGAGGAATTAAAGTCACAAGAAATAGGGCGCCTGGGTGGCTCAGTTGGTTAAGCGACTGCCTTCGGCTCAGGTCATGATCCTGGAGTCCCGGGATCGAGTCCCACATCGGGCTCCCTGCTCGGCAGGGGATCTGCTTCTCCCTCTGACCCTCCTCCCTCTCATGCTCTCTGTCTCTCATTCTCTCTCTGAAATAAATAAATAAAATCTTTAAAAAAATAAATAAATAAAATAAAGTCACAAGAAATATTATAAGCTAAGAGAAAGGCAGTCCTCTGTCCCAGGTCATCAGTGAGCAGGAGGTAGAAAGCAAGGTAGCAAGCACCTATTACTTATATAGAGGTTGGGGCAGAGGCCACTAACATTTCAGGGGTTCAGCACTAAGTGGTTTTATTTTATTTATTTATTTATTTATTCATTTTTTTTAAAGATTTTATTTATTTATTTGACAGAGAGAGACATAGTGAGAGAGGGAACACAAGCAGGGGGAGTAGGAGAGGGAGAAGCAGGCTTCCCCACAGAGCAGGGAGCCCGATGCGGGGCTCGATCCCAGGACTCTGGGATCACGACCTGAGCTGAAGGCAGTCGCTTAACGACTGAGCCCCCCAGGCGATCCACTAAGTGGTTATTTTTAAAGGTGCCCTGGGGGCATCTGGGTGGCTCAGTCGGTTAAGCATCTGACTCTTGATTCTGGCTCAGGTCATAATCTTGGGGTCATGGGATCAAGCCCCTCAGCCCTGCATTGGGCTCTGCCCTGGGCATGGAGACTGCTTAAGATTCTCTCCCTCCCTCTTCCTCTGCCCCTCCCCCCTCCCTTTCTTTAAAAAAAAAAAAATATATATATATATATATAATATGTATAAATAAATAAGTAAGTAAATAAAAGGTGCCCCAGGAAAAGCACAGGAGGAACTTGGGGTGGAATCCTAAACTCGGGTCCTTATCTAAATGCCCAGACTCTGGGTGTGAGCGAGGTTGTCATATTGTGAAATGCCAAAGCAGCAACTCAAAATGGCTGTTTTCTCATTACACTTACATCTAGCCTTTAAGCATTTACTGAACTGTGTGCTCCCAGGTTCTAGAAGGGGTAGAGGAAGTCTCATGCTCAGCCCCCACACCCCTCTCAGGCCAACGAACCCTGATTATGGGTATTTAGATTTTTACCTAACCCCTCCTAAATCAAACAAAAACAGATTGAAGATGAGAAGGGAAATTCTCACATGCTTCCTGCCAAAATTATACTTGAGAGTCATTGTCAATACATTGAGTTAATAGAGCAGATTAGAGTCAAATTTTATATCTCTAGGCAAAAGTCACTGGGACATGAGGCAAGGAGAGTATAAGAAGAGTTTAGGCTTTTTAAACATATTTGCAAAAACAATAAAATATTAGCAGATTGAATCCAACAGTGTATTAAATAATACAACAAGACTAAGTAGGGTTTATCTCAAGGCTTCAAGGTTAATTCACCATTAAGAAATTTATCAATGTAACTCACCAGATTAAAGAAGAGAGAATATATACTTATTTCAGGGGAAGCAGGAAGAGAATTTTATAATATTTAATAGCCATCCATGAAAAGAATATAAAAATCTCTTATTTTTTTATTATTTTTTTAAAGATTTTATTTATTTGACAGAAAGAGACACAGCGAGAGAGGGAACACAGCAGGGGGAGTGGGAGAGGGAAAATAGGCTTCCCTCGGAGCAGGGAGCCTGATGCAGGGCTCGATTCCAGGGCCCTGGGATCATGACCTGAGCCGAAGGCAGACGCTTATCGACTCAGCCACCCAGGTGCCCCTATAAAAAACCTTTAATGAAGAAGGCAGAGAGGGAAATTTCTTTAACCTGACCAAGATTATCCACCAAAAATCCTACAACAGATATTAGTTAGTGGTAAAACTTTAGATGTTGTCCCATAATCTCATTAAAGTAAAGAACAAGATGAAGAAGACCATTATCACTGCATCTGATGGACTGGCAATCCTTGCCTCATAAATAAGACGGATGGAAGGAAGG
The DNA here is from genome assembly GCF_054177405.1 of Leptonychotes weddellii. NCBI lineage: Eukaryota > Metazoa > Chordata > Mammalia > Carnivora > Phocidae > Leptonychotes > Leptonychotes weddellii. The sequence goes on along the minus strand of NC_138372.1, from coordinate 95,438,494 downwards.
AAGGGAAGGAGGAGTAAGAGGAAGGGAGGGAAGAAAAAGAAATGAGACATAGGAGTTGAGAAAGAGGAAGAAAAAAATTGTGGCTAGGCAATATGATTGCCCTTATACAAAATCCAAAAGACTAAATGGGCATGATATTAAAACATAATTAAAATATAGAATGCTGTTCAGATGAGCATAAAAATAATGAGGAATAGAATTATTATATGAACTCATACATTGAGTCTGGATTAAAATTAAAGTAAACCATAAATCTAGACAAAATTGTGTAATGAGAGGTGTAGAATAAAGACAAAAAAATTTTTTTCCGGTATATAAATTAGTTCATTACCTTCTATTAAAAGTTAAAGGTGAGGGGCGCCTGGGTGGCTCAGTCATTAAGCGTCTGCCTTCAGCTCAGGTCATGATCCCAGGGTCCTGGGATCGAGCCCCACATCGGGCTCCCTGCTCAGTGGGAAGCCTATTTTCCCTCTCCCACTCCCTCTACTTGTGTTCCCTCTCTGGCTGTCTCTCTCTCTCTCTCTGTCAAATAAATAAATAAAAATCTTAAAAAAAAAAAGTTAAAGGTGAAAGTATCCTTTCCCCATATCCCTGCTAGCAACAGCTGTAATAACTCTTTCCCATATTTTGTCTGTCTGACAAGGTGGAGGGTGGCATCTCATCTTTAAGTTGTATTTCCTGGACTATCTGTGAATGTAAGCATCTTTTCATATTTTTTGGCAGGGAATTTTCTCCTCTCTGCATTGTCTCTTTATATTATAGTCTGTCCATTCTTCTATTAGATTAGATTGCATGACTTCTCCTTAATAATTTATAAGAGCTTTTCATATAATGTGGATATTAATCTGTTGTCTGTCTTCCTGGGTATTTATTCTTCCTTTAGGATCATTTTATCCAATTAAAAAAAAAAAAAACACCAAATCGGGGTCACCGGAGTGGCTCAGTTGGTTAAGCATCTGACTCTTGGTTTCTGCTCAGGTGATTTCAGGGTCGTGGGTTTGAGCCCCGTGTTGAGCTTGAGATACTCTCCCTCTCCCCATTTGTGCTCTCTCCCTCTCTCTCTAAAATAAATAAATAAATAAAATCTTTTTTTAAAACCCCATGAAACTGTATTGGGATTCTAATTAAAATTACATTAAATATATATTTAATATAATATATATAATATATATAAAATTTGGGAGAATTAATATTTTTACAATATTAAATACATTCCTAAAACATGATTCAACCCACAAAGGAAATGACTGATCAATTTGATAACATCAAAAATTTTAAAAATGTTATCGTCCAAGATACCATTACAAAGTAAAATTATGGGGTACCTGGGTGGCTCAGCCAGTTAAGCATCTGACTCTTGATTTTGGCACAGGTCATGATCTCAGGATTGTGAGATGGAGTCGTGGATCCTGCTCTAGATTCTCTTTCCCCCTCTGTCCCTCCTCCCCCTCTCCCTCTCTAAAAAAAAAAAAAAAGTAAAATTATAACTGACAGAGAAACAAATACATCATCTCTAATGGACTAAAATTCAGAACACTTTTACACATCTATAAGAAAAACAACCAATCCCAAGAAAATGAGCAAATAATATAAACAACAATGTACAGGAAAGAAATCCACATGATCAATAAAATTGAAAAGATCCTTGCTTCACTAATGAACACAAAATGCAAGTTAAAACTTGAGATACATTTTTTCATCAATAATATCAAAAAGTAGTTATTTGGCAATATCAAGTATTGGAGAAGATTTGGGAAAAGAAACTTTTATTATTATTTTTTTTAAGATTTTATTTATTTATTTGACAGAGAGAGACACAGCGAGAGAGGGAACACAAGCAGGGGGAGTGGGAGAGGGAGAAGCAGGCTTCCCGCGGAGCAGGGAGCCCGATGTGGGGCTCGATCCCAGGACTCTGGGATCATGACCTGAGCCGAAGGCAGATACTTAACGACTGAGCCACCCAGGCGCCCCAGAAAAGAAACTTTTAAGACTGCTGATGGGAGTATACACTGAAACAGGCACTTTGGAAATGATTTGACAGCATCTAATAAAAATGAAAAATATACATGCTAAATGACCCAGTGAATCTATGAGCAAGAGACACCCACGTTCAAGAAAACAGGTTTAAGAATGTTCATTTGAGTATTACTTGCAAGTGCAGGGGCGCCTGGGTGGCTCAGTCGTTAAGCGTCTGCCTTCGGCTCAGGTCATGATCCCAGGGTCCTGGGATCGAGTCCCACATAGGGCTCCCTGCTCGGCAGGAGGCCTGCTTCTCCCTCTCCCACTCCCCCTGCTTGTGTTCCCTCTCTCGCTGTGTCTCTCTCTGTCAAATAAATAAATAAAATCTTTAAAAAAAAAATAAATAAATAAAAAATAAAAGTATTACTTGCAAGTGCAAAAAATTAAAAACAGTCTTAAATGCCCGTCAAAAGGGGAATGAATAAATAAAATGCAATATATTACATTTATTTAGGAAGCTAAAAAGAAAAACACTAACATGTAACACATTGTTGAGTGAAAAGGGCAAACTTCAGAATGATACAAATGATATGATACCATTCCTAATAATTTAAATGCACAAAATAATACATATATAAATATAAGGCTAATGGACTCATGATGGTGATTGAAAGTGAGTTTTATGTAATCTTACTTAGGAAAAATTCAAGGAACCTCTGAAAAATTTCCTAACAATAAAAAAAAATCAAGAAAATCTGCCAATTGAAATGGAATTAAAAGAGGAAATAAGCTTTTTGCTGGGGTGAGGGGAGTAACTTGGTCCCTGAGAGGGAAATGGTTTTGGGAGAAGTTATAATGGGATTTTAGTTTTACAATTTTTTTTTTAAGAATGGATATAGGGGCGCCTGGGTGGCTCAGTCCGTTAAGCGTCTGTCTTCAGCTCAGATCAGATCCTGGGGTCCTGGGATCGAGCCCTGCGTCAGAGCCCTGCGTCGGGCTCCCTGTTCAGCAGGGTGTCTGCTTCTCCCTCTCCCTCTGCCCCTCCCTCCCCCAACTTGTCCCCCCTCTCTCTCTTTCTCTCTCTCTCAAATAAATAAATAAAATCTTTTAAAAAATAAATAATAAAAAAGAATGGATACAGTAATTGCTTGTGTACTTAATTTTTTTTTTTTAAAGATTTTATTTATTTATTTGACAGAGAGAGACACAGCGAGAGAGGGAACACAAGCAGGGGGAGTGGGAGGGGGAGAAGCAGGCTTCCCGCAGAGCAGGGAGCCCGATGTGGGACTCGATCCCAGGACCCTGGGATCATGACCTGAGCTGAAGGCAGTCGCTTAACCAACTGAGCCACCCAGGCGCCCTTGTGTACTTAATTTTTAATGTATTCATGAGACTTTTGGTTTTAGGATGGTAAAGTAAAGATGTCTTCACACCCTGTCATCTTGAAAAATCTTAGGATTTGGAGGCATTGGGTACCTTGAAAGGCTGGGCTGCGGTGGGGGTGCTTAAAATTCAGATTTAGATAGAAACAGGATCACCAGGGATCACTAGATATTTGAGGAAATCCTCCAACATAAAGGAGAAAGAAATCCTCCTCTTTAATCCAACAGAAAAAGTTCTCTCACCTCTCCTAGGCATGTATACCCAAGAGAAAAGAGAACATACGTCACAGGAAAACTGGTACACACATATTCATAGTACCCCAAAAGATGGAAACAACCCATATGTCAATCAACTGATGAATGGATAAACAAAATGTGGTAGATCCATAAAATGGATTATTATTTGGCCCTGAAATGGAATGAAGTACTGACACATGCTACAACATGGGTAGACTTTGAAAATATCACGCTAAATGAAGCAAGCCAGATACAAAAAGCCACATATTGTATGATTCCATTTATCTAAAATGCCCAGGAAAGGCAAATCTATAGATTAGTGGTTGCCTAGGGCTGGGGGTGAGAAATGGAAAGTGGCCACTGATGAATACCAGGGTTGTTTCTTGTTTTTTTGAGATTATGAAGATATTCTAAAATTAGACTGTGTTGATGGTTGCATAACTGAATATACTGAAAACCCCTGAACTCAACCCTTTAAATGGGTGAATTTTATGGTATGTGAATTATATCTCAATAAAGCTGTTTTAAAAGTGATCTGAGAGGAAAACTAACTAACTAAATAAATAAAAATAAAATAAAAGTGATCTGGGGTGCCTGGGGCACTCAGTCAGTTAAGTCTTCGACTCTTGCTTTCAGCTCAGGTCCTGATCTCACAGTTGTGAAATCGAGCCCCACATTGGGCTCTAGGCATGGAGCCTGCTTGGGATTCTCTCTCTCCCTCTGCCCCTCCCAACCCCTCTAAAAAAAAATAAAAAGTAAAAATGATCTGAGAGGAAGCAAAGATATTGGAGGGCAAGGGGGACAACTTCAGCCCTCCTCTCTTCATGTTTGGAACAAGCCCTTGAAAAATCCTAAATCAGAGAACTTGTTTCTGAAGCCACATTAGTCTTTTTTGATGTCTTACTATTTTCATTCTAAGACCATTTGTGTTCTAATTGCCAGGCTTTTTTCCAATGACTGTTCTCTTCTATGTCACCCTCTTTTTTAGGGTCCCTGACCTCGAGATAGTACTCTCTGAACTTTATGAAATAGTTCCTCTTTAAGCCCACTTGGGCCCAAAAATGAGTTTTACAAAGTATATAAACAGTACCTGTTTACTGTAAATAACAACAACAACAATAATAAAATGCTACATACAACAACAATAATAAAATGCTACATACAAAGTATACACAAATAAATATACAAAGTAAATACTAATTTCACTCTTTTCCCAAGAAGTAAACTTCCTTTACATTTTGTCATGTCTTTCCAGACTGTTTTTATCCACAGGCAAACAAAGAGTTTTGTTTTTTGTTCTTTTGAAAATAGAATCATGTTATACATACAGTTTGGCAGTTGGCAGCCTGCTTTTTGCCCAAATATCTTGACTGTCCTGTGCCAAGATGGATGGTCTGCTTTCTTTATATTCCACAGCACAGATATATTCCAAATTATTTAACCATGCTCTTAATGAAATGTCTACTGTTTTGGGGGCACTTGAGTGGCTAGTCGGTTAAGCATCTGCCTTCGGCTCAGGTCATGATCTCAGGGTCCTGGGATCGAGCCCTGCATCCAGCTCCCCGATCAGCGAAGAACCTGCTTCTCCCTCTCCCACTCCCCCTGCTTGTGTTCCCTCTCTTGCTGGGTCTCTCTCTGTCAAAAAAAAAAAAAAAAAGAATGTTATGTGAACTGAATCATACAGTATATAAATTTTTGTGATAGGCTTTTTTCACTCAGCATCTCTGGAGAATCATCCAGGCTGTCATGTGTAAATAATAGTTCATTTTTTAAAAATTGAAATATAATTGACATACGACATTAATTTAGTTTCAGGTGTACAGCACAATGATTTGGTATTTGCATATATTGCAAATGACCACCACAATAAGTCTAGTTAACATCATCACCACCAAATTTTTCTTTATTGTGATGAGAACTTCTAATCTACTGTCTTAGCTACTTTTAAATATGTAATACAATGTTATTATCTATGATCACCATTGTGTACATTACATCCCTATGACTTATTTACTTTATAACTGGAAATTTATACCTTTTCACCTCCTGCACTGATTTTCCCCACCCTCCATACTCCTCTCCTCTGGCAACTATCAATCTGTTCTCTGTTCTGAGTTGTTTTTTTAATTTCACATATAGGTAAGATTTGTTTTTCTCTACCTGACTTATTTCACTTAACATAACACCCTTAACAAGAATGCAGAGAAAGGGGAACCCTCTTACACTGTTGGTGGGAATGCAAGCTGGTGCAGCCACTCTGGAAAACAATACGGAGGTTCCTCAAAGAGTTGAAAATAGAGCTACCCTATGACCCAGCAATTGCACTACTGGGTATTCACCCCAAAGATACAAATGTAGTGATCAGAAGGGGCACCTGCACCTCGATGTTTATAGCAGCAATGTCCACAATAGCCAAACTGTGGAAAGAGCCAAGATGTCCATTGACATATGAATGGATAAAGAAGATGTGATTCATATATACAATGGAATATTAGTCAGGCATCAAAAAAAAAGAAATCTTGCCACTTGCAATGACATGGATGGAACTAGAAGGGATTATGGTAAGTGAAAGACAGTTATCATATGGTTTCATTCATATGTGGAATATAATAAACAGCGCAAAGGATCATAGGGGAAGGGAGGGAAAACTGAATGGGAAGTCATCAGAGAGGGAGAAAAACCATGAGAGACTCTTAACTATAGGAAACAAACTGAGGGTTGCTGGAGGGGAAGTGAGTGGAGGGATGGGGTAACTGGGTGATGGGCATTAAGGAGCGCATGTGATGTAATGAGCACTGGGTGTTATATAAGACTAATGAATCACTGTCCTCTACATCTGAAAGTAATGATACACTCTATGTTAATTAACTGAACTTAAATAAATTTAAAAAAACATAACACTCTCAAGGTCCTTCCATGTTGCCACAAATGGCCAGATTTCCTTCTTTTCATGGCTGAATAATATTCCTCTCTGTGTGTGTGTGTGTGTGTGTGTGTATTCTTTACCCATTCCTCCACTGAGGGACACTTAGGTTGCTTCCATGTCTTGGCTATTGTAAATAATGCTGCAATAAACATAAGGGTGTGTGTATCTTTTCAAGTTAGTGTTTTCATTTTCTTCAGATAAATACCCAGACGATCATAGGGGAGTTCTATTTTTAAATTTTTTAGGAAACTCCATCCTGTTTTCCATACTGGATCCACCAACGTACATTCCCACCCACAGGGCACAAGGGCTGCCTTTTCTCCACATCCTCGCCAAGAGTTGTTATTGCTCATCTTTTTGGTAATAGCCATTCTGATGCTGTGAGGTGACATCTCCTTGTGGTTTTGATCTACATTTCCCTGAGGATGAGTGATGTTGAGTAGCTTTTCATGTGCCTGTTGGCTTTCTGTGTGTCTTCTTTGGGAAAATGTCCACTTATGTCCTCTGCCCATTTTTTAATCGGATTGTTTGGGGTTTTTTTGCTATTGAGTTGTATGCATTCTTTATATATTTTGGATATTCACCCGTTATCACACAGATGATTTGCAAATATTTTCTCTTATTCCATAGGTTGCCTTTTCATTGTGTTGATGGTTTTCTTCACTGTGCAATAGTTGATTTCTTTTTGTTGCTGAGTAAACTTACCATGGTGTGGATATACCAGAGTTTGTTTAATCATGCCAACGCAGAAAGACATCTGGATTGTTCCTTTCTATTTGTGGCCATTACAAATAAAACTAGTATAAACATTCCTGTACAAGTTTTTGTGTGTACTGTTCTCATTTTCCCAACTGATCATGAGGCTGTTGCTGGTCTTTATGACTTTCCCCTGTTACTTCTCATTCATTTGCCTTAATAATAGCCAACACTTATAGAATGTTTACTGCATGCCAGACCCTGTCCTAAGTGCTTTATAAGTATTACTCAATTCTCAAAATAACGTTTGAGGTATGAACCATTATTATCCCTATTTTACAGGTGTGGAAACTAAAGCAGAGACAGGTATACAGGCAGCATGTGTGAGCACTTGGCATTGAATCCGGGTCGGTTGGAACCAGAGCTCAGCCTCTAAATCACTATGCGATACAACCAGGACTCAAGATGGTCAGAACTCTTTGCCTACGGAGTGACTTAGACCTTCACTCCTGGAGGGTCTGAATTCTCAGTTATCTCACTTCTACTGCTTTAGTCTTCTGCTGACTTTCACCATTAGACATGGTAGTATAAGGTATCCCTGGGGTGTCCCTGGCTTGCACCCATCTCCCTCCGTCACCCTGTTGTGTGACAGCAAACTTATTTTCTCTAAATCATCAAGATCAGTCACCCCAGCTAACTTCTTGTCCCCCTTTCTGCCTATTCGCTCGATGGCATTAAGAGCCCCAAATAGCCAGGTCACTGTGCCAAGGTCCAGTTCAATGGAACTTTCTCTTCGCAGAAGCGAATCTCCTTGGGATACCAAACCTCTAACCCCGCGGAACCCAGAGTCATGGGTCTGCAAGCAAAAATGTTGTGAATGGGTCATAACTCCCACCCTTCTCTCGGTTTCTGGGCCCATCGTGTACTCTGGCTGAAAGAAAAATGGTGCCATAGAATGCCTGCTGGTTGAGAACATAAACTGCTCTCTGTGGGCAGCACTCCATTCTTAGAAGGTTTTGCCGTAAATGAGTCTCCTGTCAGGCCAACTGCTTCCGAGGGATGGATAAGGGACATGATAAGACCCATGACTCTTGTGAGTCTGTGTGGTGGTTAAACCATGGGCTCTAGACCAATCATCTCAATTCAAATGCAGGCCTCACCACTCACTTACCTACTATTGACTTGGCAATTTTTGAAATTTCTCTGTGACTCAATTTCCTTATCTGTAAAATGGAGCTAATGATAGTATGTTGCTCAATATGGTTGCCGGGAAGATTAGATGAGTTAATATGTGCAGGGCACTTCACACGCTGGACATTGCTGGCACTCTGTCACTGTGCAGTGAGAGCTTTGTCAGAAGCCACGTTGTGTGGGCCACCGTGGGAATGTACGAGCCATCCAGGATGTCCACAGATGGTGGTGGCGGCAAATGGATGGGAGCAGGGAAAATAAATCCAAATATGAAATTGCCTTCTAGAGAGAACAAATTTCTGCCCCCTCCTTGTTGAAGAGACCTAACGTAAGCATCCTTCACCAGGTGGTGGGCTGGTTTGATAGCTTTTGTAGGTCAAGTGGACCTTCAGCAATAGCCCTCGCTGGGTCAGACACAGCAAGGGCCAGTCCCTCCTTCGAAGGCCATGGGAAGCCTGTGTTCTTGCTGCCACAGCCACTTCGTTCGTGGCATGTCTGGGGACGAAATGGAATGACATGCACAAAGCAGGTTCACCTCACCCATCTGATCACCAGAAGCGGCCTCCAGGGAGGGGACCTTATTTATGATGATGAGGGGCCACAGTGACACAAATATTCTTATATTCTGGGACCCTGCTGTGAGGTCTCTGCACAAACCTCCTTCCTAAACTCCCTGTCCCTAGTCCTCTGATTTTGTTCTATCCAAATCTGTCCACCCGGCCAAAGACTGGCCTTGCCCATGAATCAGTAAAGATCCTCAGACTATGTCTTCTCTCAACAGAACCAATGACACATTCCACTTGAAATTTTACCTACTAGAGGGTTTTCCTCCTCCACTCGCTGCCAGGAAATCTCTCAGAAAGCATTGTTATGTTTTTTTAAAGAAAGAGGCATTTAATTTTCTGCAAGTTAAGAAAAGAATTGCTAGGTGTCTTTTTTTTTTTTAGATTTTTTATGTATTTATTTGACAGAGAGAGACACAGCGAGAGAGGGAACACAAGCAGGGGGAGTGGGAGAGGGAGAAGCAGGCTCTCTGCTGAGCAGGGAGCCCAATGTGGGGCTCGATCCCAGGACCCCGGGATCATGACCCGAGCCGAAGGCAGATGCTTAACTGACTGAACCACCCAGGCGCCCCTGCTAGTTGTCTTTGAAAGCGAATATCTTCATAACAAAATGCCATGTTTAAAAACTTCAGTTTTCGTAAGTTTCATAACATTTTCTTTTATTATTATTATTATTTTTAAAGATTTTATTTATTTATTTGACAGAGAGACACAGCGAGAGAGGGAACACAAGCAAGTGCAGAAGGAGAAGGAGAAGCAGGCTTCCCGCGGAGCAGGGAGCCCGATGAGGGGCTCGATCCCAGGACCCTGGGGCCATGACCTGAGCTGAAGGCAGAAGGTTAACGGCTGAGCCACCCAGGCGCCCCTAACATCTTCTTTTATTGTGGTAAAGAACCTGTAACATTAAAGTTACCATCTCAACCATTTTTAAATGTACAGTTCAGTTGTGGGTTTGTGCAACAGATCTCCAGAACTTGAGAAGGGCTTTATTGCTGCAATCGGAACACTAACACTAACACTAACACTTAGTGCATGCTCAGTGCTATTTGAAGAGCTTTACATGCATTAAGTCATTTAATTTTCAAAACAACCTATGAGGGTAGAATTTTTTTTTAAATTATCTCTTTTAGAGATTCAGAACCTGAGGTACACGGAGGTCCAGTTACTTGTGCAAATTCATGCAGCTAGGACCTGTAGAACCAGAATTCAGACACAGGCAGTCTGGTTCTCGAATTCTTGCTGTTAATCTCCTATTAGACCACTTGCGCCGGGTGATGGTGTATTATGGAGAGCCAGCCACCCGTAATCCAAGCTCGAATGTTTTTTCTTCTCAATATCTTTCCTGAAGCCAGGAGAGCCGACTTCCGAAGCCAGGGAGCAGACTGAGAAAGGAGATGCTTTTGGCAAGACAGGGCAAGCTGGAGAGCACACCAGGGCATTTTGTGGTTTCTTTCGGCCTTCAGGAAGTTCTCAGGCTTCACGCAGCTGTACTTGGAGGTGAGGAGCGTGGAGCTCCCGAGATCCTGGGCCAACTAAGTGGGTTGGTTAATCCTCGGTTCATGAAGGGGCTTGGGCCGCAAAATCACCCAGTGTCCCATGGTTAGTTTCTCTTGGGACCCAGAAGCCCACAGAAGGCTATTTATCAAGAGAGGAGCTGTTACCTGCTGACGTGGGCTGAGCCTCAACATGTCTTCTGGCCACCCCCGGGAACTCTCCTTCTGGGTCTTGCTTGCCCCAGCCTCACGGATCACCCCAACCTGCAGAGCACTATTGGCTCCACTGAGTCCTAAGGCCCCAGGGGCAGAGGTGTTGAACCGCAGCCGGGAGCAGCCAGAGAGCCCTTCTCCGTCCAAGACCCCACTGTCAGAACACGGCCTCCGCCCCTCACATTCCACGTGCAGCCGTGGCTCCACCAGCACGCCGGACCCGGGAAGCTTCTGCGGCGCCGCTAGCCGCCCACACACTCGCCGGAGCCCACGTCAGGCACAGCGCGCTCGCCGCCGTCCTCCTTCTTTGTGGCCTTGGCACGCGTGGCCGGCCAGGACCGTCACGTGCTTGCTCCCAGCTGCAAAGGGATCTGGGAAAGCGAGTGTCTGGCCTTTGTGGTTCCTATAGTGGTTGGTGGTGGGTTCCGTCTCCCACCAAACATAAAAACGGCTGTACGTGCTGTCCCTGCTCGCCGGCCCCAAACGATGGAAGATAAAAACAACCCATCTCAAGGAGCTTTGGGGAAGGTTCTGTGATTCACTACATTAGAGCGAAGCTGTTACAGGCACAGAGTCTGAAATCGGCTGCCTAGATTCAAATCCTGGACTCTGCTACCCACGAGCTGTGTGAGTTGGAGCGAGTTACTTCCCTTTAGTATGCTGTAATTTCCTTATCTGGAAAATGGACATAATAAAAGAGTTCACTTTAGAGGGTTGTTGTAAGGATTAAATAAGGTAGAGCATGTAAAGAGCTTAAGTACCTGGCACATAGTGAGCTTTTACGTGGGTGTGGGGTTCATTTCTTTCTTTCTTTTTTTTTTTTTTTAAAGATTTTATTTATTTATTTGAGAGAGAGAGAATGAGAGACAGAAGGGTCAGAGGGAGAAGCAGACTCCCTGCCGAGCAGGGAGCCCGATGCGGGACTCGATCCCGGGACTCCAGGATCATGACCTGAGCCGAAGGCAGTCGCTTAACCAACTGAGCCACCCAGGCGCCCCTTTTTCTTTGTCTTTAAAGTGCTTAGAACAGTAGCAAGGCTATCCTCAGCATTTAATAAGTGTTATCTGTTGTTGTTATCATTATGACCTGTTTATTGCCTGCTTGTCCAGGTATTTCTATGGACTGTATGCTAGAATTGGAATTCCTAGGTAAAAGGCTATGCACAATTTAACTTTGGTAGGTATTGATTGCATTTGTTAATAAGGTACCAGTTGGCACTCTCACCAATCCTGAATGATGCCCTTTTCCTTACATTCTTTCCATGACTGGATTTTAACCTTTTAAATTTTTGCTCATCTGACAGGCAACAGTGTTATCATCTTCTTTCCCTATTTCAATTTTTAAATCATGCATGTATTTCAAGCTTACTATAAAATTTAAAAAATACATAATCAATACATAATGTGAAAAAATAAAAATTGCTCCCTATAATCCAAGTCCTCAGAGGTAACCTGTGTTGGTTACATTTGCTAAGTTTGGTATGATAAAAGAAGCTTTATCTCTTCAAATCCTTTCCTACAAACACATAACCATATATATATATATATATATATATACATATATATAGGTATAGTGTATATTTATATTATACACTAAATTAAATTATATAATTATGTACTATGTAATTATAAATTATAATTTAGCTTAATTAGTTTAATATATAAATGAATCAAATTAATTAAAACCCTGTGGCTTAACTAATTAATTTTATATATCATTTTAATTAAATGGGATCATACTATTTTTCTGCCTTTTCCCCCCGTAACCATATTTCTTGGATATCCTTCCATGTCAAAATGTATAAAACTATACCTTGTGGTTGCTTGGTGTTCATGTTATAGATGTTCCATAATATATTTAACTATTCGCATATTAGTTGTTTCCAACTTTTCACTATTCTGAACAATGTTGCAATGAACATCTTATTAATATATTTGGATACTTGTCTATTTCCATAGAGTGGATCACTAGAAGTGGATTTCCACTGAAAATATTGCTAGGTATTGCTAAACTGCCTTATTTTATTTTATTTTTTTATTATTATTTTAAAATTTTATTTTATTTATGGGGGAGAGGCAGAGGGAGAGGGAGAGAGAGAATCTTAAGCAGGTTCCATGCCCAGCACGGAGCCGGATGTGGGACTTGATCTCACAACCCTGAGATCGTGACCTGAGCTCAAATCAAGGGTCAGACACTTAACCAACTGAGCCACCCAGGCGCCTGCTAAACTGTCTTCTTAAAATGTCTCACCATTTTATACCTTTGTCAAAACATACAAGAGTGCCCTTGTCCCCACAGTACTTCCAACACTGAATATTAACAATCTTTTGATTTTTGAAAATCATATCTGCTGTTTTTGCTTCAACAAGTATTTCTTTGGGGCACCTGCGTGGCTCAGTTGGTTAAGCGTCTGCCCTCAGCTCAGGTCATGATCTCAGGGTCCTGGGATCGAGCCCCAGGTCAGGCTCCCTGCTCAGTGAGGAGCCTGCTTCTCCCTCTCGCTCTGCCTGCCGCTCCCCCTGCTTGTGGTCTCACTCGTTCTCTCTCCCTATCTCAAATAAATAAAAAAAATCTTTTAAAAAAATCTTTCTTAAAAAAAACCACCACATGTATTTCTTTAATTGCTAATGAGATTGGGTATCTTTACTTATTAGCCATTTATCCTTCATTTCCATATCCTTGGAATATTTTTCTATTGTTTGTCTTTTTCTAATTGATATGTTCGAGATTTTTTTTTTTTAAGATTTTTCATTTATTTGACAGAGAGAGACACAGCGAGAGAGGGAACACAAGCAGGGGGAGTGAGAGAGGGAGAAGCAGGCTTTCCGCCGAGCAGGGAGCCCGATGTGGACCTCGATCCCAGGACCCTGGGATCAGGACCTGAGTCGAAGGCAGACATGATCAACACACTGAGCCACCCAGGTGCCCTAAGCGTTTTTTAAACTCTGGTTTCTGAGCAGTCTTTTGATAAGCTGAGACAGGAAATCCCAAAATATTTCCATTCCAGAGAGCACTTTCCATCTTTCTACACTTGGACGTGACCCTGGGGAGATCCTAGGGGAATAGCAGGTCAGATACTGTATATGGGAGACAGAGAATCCAGGAAGGCAGTGAGGCTTTTCCCCAGACCTTCCTCTGATTCCATGTAGAACTGAAGACAAGTCTCCCAAAGCCTCAGGCTTCCCATGTCTTTGGGACCCTAGAGGGAGTATCCCCCCACTCTTCCCAGGCAGCATTTTGGTGGTGAGGTGAGAAAATGGAGGCCCTGAGAAGGAGGGGATTTGTTCCTGCCCGTCCTGAGCTTAGTAGAGAAACTGTGACTCAGGGATATGACTCTAGGGGCCAAAGGTTCTTCCAGCCTCAAATAGAAGGGCTTTTATTTTCCTTTGGATTTTTTATTTATAGTATTATAACATGTCCAAAATGAGGCTTGATTAGGGGTTTTGATGGCTTAATTTGGGCCATTAACCAAGACTGACGTAATTCTTCCCAGGGCTCTTACCTGAGAAGGTGCAAGCCAAGTGGGCCTCTGTAAAGGTAGAGATGATTGCATAAAAGCCATTTTATTGTTCTTGTCTCAGCTTTTCTGGAGCCAGGCTTGGCACAGGAGGAAAGCTGGGGCAGGAGGGGCGGGCGGGGGGGGGAGGTCATAGCGAACTTACCCCTGCATCCCTGTGACTGATGTTGCTGTTACCCCTTCTAGACTACATACCTGGGTTCAAACCCACTTCACCTTTTCTTCTGGTAGATTAGATATGTGACAAGACACATAATTTCTGTTCCAGTCAGATCCTTCTTCACTTAAACTTGGATCTGTCTTCGAGGTATCTCCCTTTCTCATCTACAGATTGAAGAGATTTAAGAACAATAGGAAGCTATGAACCCGCTTCAGATCTTGATTCAAATGAACTGTAAAACAAAAATTTATAAGACAATAGGGGATATTTGAACACCGAATATTTGGTAAGAGCCAAGACTTACTAATTTGTTTAGGTGTGCTTATGACATGGTGGTTTTAAAAAACAAGAATTCTAATCTTGAAAGGATGCAAACAGAAATATTAATGCAAGAAATATTATCATGTCCAGGGTTTGCTTCAAAACAATCCAAGGTAGAGGAGGGCCAGGAGGTATAGTTGAAGCCAGATGGGTGATGAGCAGATTTTTATGGAAGGTGGGTGGTGTACCTGCAGGTTCATTATACTTTTCTCTCTATTTTTGTATATGTTGAAATTTTCCTCTGAGAGAGAGACAGAGATACAGAAAAAGCTCTCCCTCTCTCACTTTCTATTCTTTTCCTGTCGCTCCAGAGAAAGACACTTCCATCTCCTCAGTGTCTCCCTTGCTCTTATCATCAGAGGCAGGCTCCCGATAAAACGGAGTCACACGTAACAGCTCAGCGGGAGTCCCTGCAGCAGCAAGTTGAGAAGAGGTGTCCCATCCCGAAGAAATACACCGTGAGTGGCGAAGTTTCCAGCACCATGGCAGTCCGGAAGGGAGGACATTTCTGAGCGGATGGGGGGTGGGCAGGAAGCCTTCCGAGCGCCTCGCAAATCATGCCCCTTGTAGGAAGCCGGGGCAGAAGGCTCCATTCCCACCCCTACCCCCCCCCACCCCCTCCACCCCGCTTCTCTGAGCTCTGTTGTTACCGTGGGCGGCAGGCTTTGAACTCAGCATTGTGCAGAGACAGGGAGGTGCTGTGAAGTAAGTGTGAGCAGCTGGTTGAATTCGTAAAAGTCTGATTCCTCTGATGCGAGATGAAGAAAACGCTACTTGGCTGTCCAGGTTTGCTGTGGGCAGTGACCGCGCGGCCCGCCAGCGAGCAGGGCGGGCCTGGCGCCAGTCGTGCCTGGTAACAGCTTTCAGTAAACACTTCCGCCTTCTGCAGTGAAACCGGGAGACCTGGGCAGGACATGGCTCAGAAACTGCTTAGCTGGAAGAAACCTCAACCTGGGCAGCCAGGCCTACCTCAGGCCTCCCCAGGCTGCGGCTCCATGCGCCGCAGGCCCCTTGTATGGTGGGTTGGGCTGCTCGTTTGCAGGCCAGTCCGTCCGTGTATAGACCAGATGACCCTGTCTAATCCCTGCCTGCTCTCGGCCACCCACATTATCGCGGGTCCTTCATAGCCCTCATCGGCCATTGTGTGATTGGTTTATATGTTTCCTTGATGATGGGCATGGCATCTCTATGAAGGCAGAAACTTTGCCTCGTTCCCCACTTTGTCTACCAAAACAGGTGCTCCAGAAGTGTTTGGGGAATGCGAGAGTGAATGACTGAATGAATGAATGACCACGCATATGTGTGTCTCCCCAAGGAGAGGGCAGACCGGCCGAAAACAACAAAAAATTTAATACCTTTATTTGAGGTTTTAGTTACAAAAGTAATACATGCTTATTAGTTTTTAAAATATGCAAGTGTATAAAGTAAAAATGGAAAATTATCCCCTTCCCTCCATTGCCTCTCTCCAGAGGTAACCATGGTTATACTTGGATGGAGTCTCTTTCCTATAGCACGGGGGCGGGGTATCCCCCACTCCCTTCCCACCATGAAGACCTCACTGCTCAGGTCAGGAGACACCTGCTCTTTCACTGCTCTCCCCATTCCTAAGAAAGGGCCTCTGAGACTCCCCAGAGACACAACACCACAGTTTTCCTCGTTCCTTCTGGTGCTTCTGCCTCCCGGCTGCCTCCCCCGCTACCCTCCCCTCTCTTCACCCCCGCCAAAGCCAGAGCCAAACAAAACACAAAATGGCCCCAGAGTAATTAGAAAAACTGAGCTCCAGAGTCGGATGAACTTGGTAGAAATCCTGCTCTGCATCTCCCAGGTGCCTTGGCCCCTTCTGCGCCTCAGCTTCTTCCTAAGGAAAAGGAGGAGGATTTACTTACAAGATTGGGGTGTGGCAAGGGGTAAGTGGGGCGCATGTGCAAGGGAGAGTGGGACCAGGTGGTTCATACAGGTTAGTTCTGCTTTCTCCCTAATATCACTCCCTTGGCTGGACTTTGATTGCTTCCCTGTCACTTTTATTTTGCTGGAGATGAAGAACAACATTTTTTTTTTAACATTTTTAAACATTTTTAACATTTTTATTCTTGGAGACTCCAGCTTCATCATCTCCTCTCCCTCCCCTTCTCTGGGTTTAGTCCTTCTTTCCTCCCTTTGCCATCTTACCAAACGGTGGTCTAAGGACCTGTTTAAAATTTTTTTTTTTTTAAGATTTTATTTATTTGCGAGAGAGACAATGAGAGACAGAGAGCATGAGAGGGAGGAGGGTCAGAGGGAGAAGCAGACTCCCTGCTGAGCAGGGAGCCCGATGTGGGACTCGATCCCGGGACTCCAGGATCATGACCTGAGCCGAAGGCAGTCGCTTAACCAACTGAGCCACCCAGGCGCCCTAAGGACCTGTTTAAAGAGGTCCGAAGAAGTCTGGCTGAGGCTGGAAGGAAAAGGGGGAACCCACAGCGGGGCTCCATGCCCCCAAGGTCACAAGAATCCATTTTCTGTCCGTGAAGATGGAACAGAGCCAAAGTTCAGGCAGCAGTTATATAATCTCCTGACTGTTTGGCTGCCAGCCTGATAACCTACCTCCCCTAATGTTTACTGTGCTTTCCTAGAGCTAGAAAGAGCCAGAAGGAGCATGGGCCACACCCACCCTTCTTTGCAGTGGCCATGCCCAGTATCAGGGTAGTGTACAACCTCCTGGGATTAACAGGCCTGGGCTGGGGTCCCACGCTCCCCAGGGACAGTGCAGGGCAGGAAGCTCAGGGCTCTCCCCATATCCCTTCGTGTGAATCTGGGAGTCAGCCAGCTCTGTTGGACTCTGGTTGGCTAGGGAAGGGTGGATCAGATAGAGGAGGGAGCCCTTAAGTTCCTGCGAAGCAGCATTTGGCAGGCTCAGGCCAGAAGGAGGCTGACTAGGGTGGCCCACCATGGGAGCAAAGACAAGCCAGGGGCCATGGACACCTCTCTTGCCAGCCTCAGCCCTCTCCCTGGACTGCCTCCACCTGTAGCCCTAATTTGGACAACTTTTCCCAAGCACGTTGCAGCCTCTGGAGGAAGCATTCTGGGAGAAAGCGGCAGGTAGAGGCTAGGGTGCCATGCAGGAGCCACCGAGCACTCCAGGTCCAAGGTCCGGGCATGAGAGAGCCGGCAGTCCAGGATGGAACAGTGCTTTGCAATTCTTGTCTAGGACAAGCAAAATCACAGCCTCTTTGGAGGTAATGACTCCAGGACTTTTGATGAGAGGGTGAGGATGGGCTTTCTTTCTCTCTCAGATCTTGGATATTAGGCTACTTCAAGCCCCAAAGCAGGAGAGTAGAGGAGGTATGACATGAGACCTCAGGAGGAGGAGGAGGCCAGAGGGGCGGGCTGAAGGCAAGGTAAGTGAAGGGAGCCAGCAGACGAAGAAGCCAGCAGAGGCGAAGAAGCAGCGCGAGGGGCCGCCCCGGGGGGACAGCTGCACCCACATGGCTGACTGGGGCCCGTGCCTGGCCAATGGTGTAATGGTGAGGATGCAGATATAGGAAAAAGGCAGGAGAGGCGGAGGGATACTGGGGAGAAGGGGGTAAAGGAGGCTCCCTGCCATGGGCGGCCACGGAGCATCCTCCTTGTGGGCTCCCTCACCCACGGGAACCAGGCTGGACAAACACCCATCATACGGCAGCCCAGTTTTGTTCTCCTTCCTTCCACTCCAGTTTGGGAAGTCCATGGATCTTTCTGCGGGCAGTCTCAAGACCAAACTTTGTCCCTTTCACTACCCAATAAAAACTTCACCCCACAGCTTTCATCCAAGGAGATGAAAGTGGCTTCTGTAGACACAGAGTCAGCAGGTTCCTAGAAGAGTGGGGCAAAGTTTACCCTTGTCAGGCAGCCAGCTTTCAGGAAAGAGGGGGCCCTTGGCTTGAGGATGAAGGACTGTTGGGGTGGGTTCCCTCGTCCAGCCCTTCAAACCTGGGCTTCTCTGGATGAGGGCAGCCCCAGAGAGAGCTAACAGATCAGCCCTCAACCCTGCCTTAGTTCTTCAGCAAGCAGTTGCCTTTTGCCCGGAGGCCATCACATGTCCCTGGGACACTATCCTAGCAGGGCTCAGCAGCCCCGGCCCGCACTGAAGCCTCCAGCTAGAGCTCTCCTTCTTTCCTGGACAGGTGGAGACCCTGAGAGTTTTAGGACTCGTCACAGGCCAGTGAAGGACAGTGGCACCATGCTGGGCTGCCCTGGGGCCCTGCTATCTGCCTTGGGAGCTGTTGAGGTACCAAGCGGAGAGATGGGGTTGGGGGGACTCCAATTCCACCTCCTGAGATTTATGAGGGCAATAGAAAGTGATGAGGAGCACTGCCAACTTCCCTTCCACTTCAAAGCTCAAGGGGGGGCGCCTGGGTGGCTCAGTTGGTTAAGCAACTGCCTTCGGCTCAGGTCATGATCGTGGAGTCCCGGGATCGAGTCCCGCATCGGACTCCCTGCTCAGTGGGGAGTCTGCTTCTCCCTCTGATCCTCCCCCTCTCATGCTCTCTGTCTCCCATTCTCTCTCTCAGATAAATAAATAAAAAATCTTTAAAAAAAAAAAAAAGCTCGGGCACCTGGGTGGCTCAGTTGGTTAAGCGACTGCCTTCAGCTCAGGTCATGATCCTGGAGTCCCTGGATCGAGTCCCGCATCGGGCTCCCTGCTTGGCAGGGAGTCTGCTTCTCCCTCTGACCCTCCTCCCTCTCCTGTGCTCTCTCTCATTCTCTCTCTCTCAAATAAATAAATAAAATCTTAAAAAGAAAAAAAAAAAGCTCAAGGGGAATACAGGAGTCTGGAGAAAGTGAAACCTGGATATTCTAAACCCTAGTTCCTGTCAGGGCAGGAAGACCTGGGTGAGCAGCTGGGGGGTGGGTAAGGTTGTGCCTTTTGGAGCATGGATGGCTGGAATGAGAGGGTCCTTTTAGGAGAGAGCTGACCCTGGCTGTGGATAGGAGCAAGTGGGCCCACAGCCCGGGGTGCCCCTCATGGCGAGAAACAGATCCAAGTACAGAGAAGAGCCTTTAGAGGCAGGGACACATGCACACACACGCTCGCACAGACACACACACTCACGCACACTCACACACACAGCCGTAAACACCCTGGCAGGCACAGGCTCCCACAAGGACACACAGACGTGCCCAAGTCCAGACAACACAACACTCACGCTGGCACATTTTCACACGCAAAGACACGCACACACACACACAGGCAACGCACAAGTATACGAGACCATGCACATTCGCAGACCCACAAAGTCACATATGCCCAGGCACCCACAAAAGAGATGGGTGCGCAGGCACAGCGCGTATCTGCACACACACACCCAGTGCGCACACCCAGTAACTCAAACACCGGGTAGCCTCCCGAGCCATTTGAGAGCGTCCTGGCCAGCTGCCCCGTGTCTTTCACTCTTTCACTCTGGGCTGCAGCCCAGGCCCTCCTCCTGCCCCACCCCGCCCCCAGTTGGTTGTATAAATTCCTTCCCTTTGCCCCTTCCTGGCACAGCCTGCCTGCAGCACCAGCACAGCCCCGGTCAGGACCAAAGCACACCAGCAAGCCTCATGGGTAAGGAGGGGCCTTCTGACAGCCAAGTGCCACCGACCTCTGGCCCACAAAACAGGAAGGGACAGAAAAGCCAGGTCGGGGGAAGCTGGTTAGGGGAGGGGGTGTTGAACTCTGCTCCAGTGTCCCCAGCCCCACCCCTGCATTTCCCAGTTCAGCCAATGTTTCTAGAGCTGCAAAGAGAGGAGGGTAGAGGGACTGCTGGGATGGGTGGCCCTGGACCCCCACCTGGCTCCCCGGCGGTGGCCTGGAGGGCTTCAGGGGCCTTTCTGCAGCTGGGAAAATCTGGTAGGGGTGGGGGCATACGTAAGGAAAACCTCTTGTCCCTGGCTGTCACCATAGGTGAAAGATAATTCTGATTCCAGCCCTGGGCCAGATTTTTACTCCAGGAATTGGGAAACCCAGGCCTTAGGGGCCAGATCATTCTCTAGCCACCCTGAACCCCCCCCCCCCGATCACTCTGAAAGGGGAATCAGGGCCCACACACTCTCACTGGGGCCCTGTTCCATCCAGTGCCTCCCAACTTCCCAGTCCCAAAAGCCCCCCTATTCCCCATCCTCGGGCTCCCGGATGTCGGGCTGAGGAGGAGTTCGGGTCTGCTTGGGAGTATCGAGGCCCTTGTCCCCTTGCATCTGGCTCTTTCCTGGCCTGGCAGAATGCCTAGCAGCCAGCCTGACACTGGGAAAACCCAGTGAGCTTCTCCTGGGTTCATCTCAAACCCAAAGGTGTTCAGAGATGGTGCTTGAGATGCTTAAGACAGGGAGGGTGTCAGGCAAGAACACTGATGCTCCTGGGGACCTGGGGTTGCACAGGGCCTGACTGACTCTAAGAAATGCTGGGGTGGGGGGTGGGGGGTGGGGAGGGGAAGATGACGCAGCCGGCAGCACCTCCCTCACACCTTCTGTCTGTCTCTGTTCGGCTTTGCGGGTTTCCTGTCTCTGTCTTGATGTCTTGGAGTTTTGAATTTCCTTCTGTCCTGTGTCCAGCAACCTCCTTCCTCACCCCCTTGCCTCCTGTGCCAAGCCCTGGCACAAGTCTCCTTCGTTGCTTTGGACTGGCCCTCTCACCCTGCCCCATCCAGCCCAGTCCTCTCCCTGGGATTTCTGTCCCCCACTTCTGGCGCAGCCCTACCCGTATATATACGGCACTTCTCCTTTACAAAAGTACTTCTGAATACATTGGCTTATTTGACTTTCATAGTCACCTAGAAAAGAAGATAAGATATTATTACCCCCTTTTAGCCAAAGAAAAAGAGAAAGTAAAGAGAGCAGATATCAGATCTGGACCTTGAAACCAGGTTTCTGCACTCGAAAACGCCGTTGCCACCTCCGGGCCTCCTAAGTCACTTGGCTGCCATGAGTAGGAGACCTGGTTTCCTGGCTGAGGGCCTGAGCCCAGGCACCAGTGGTGGCTCGACTCCGGCTCCTCCCACCTCCCCACTTGCGGCCCCCCAGCTGTCAGGGCAGTGGCCACGCTGGCCGCGGGCCAGGGCAGGGAGGCAGCGCCCCGTCTGTGCTCTCCAGTCCAGGATTTCTTTCAGCCTGCAGCTCCCTCTGTGCATGCTATTCCTCAGCTCTTCCTCCCGGTCAGACCCCAAAGCCTGCTGCCTGAAGCCTGGTCCTGCTGGCGCTCCTTCTTGGCCGCCGACTTTGGTGCCGTAGATCCCTGTGGCTTCTCTTGCCAGACTTCAGGGCCACACCCTACAGCTCTGCTGGGTGGGCCTCTGAGCCCTCCAGAGCTGGACCAAACACAGATAAAGGAAGTGGGGCTCGTGGCGGGGGGGGGGGCGGGGGGTGGAGAAACTGGTCTAAGGACAGCCAGGTGGTTAACAGCCCTATGGCCTCGAACTTCAGCCTCCTGTCCCTTCCTTCCCAGACCTTTGGCTAAGTCATCCAGGTTCTGGCCAGCAGCCTGGGGGCAGGACCCAGAGGGGAGGAAAACAGGAAGTGCCCCAGGTCCGGTAGAGATACCGGCTGGGACGAGCCGAGCCCCCTCGCTAGCTGAGGGCAGCCCGGGCGGACTGGCTCCGGTCAAGCGCAACGCTGCCCGCTTGACGGCACCTTCCTGTTTACCTCTCCTCAAAGCCCGCTGTGGTGTTCTTGGGACCTTCTTTTTATACACATGGTGTGGAAGTTGAGCTGGGCGGTCCCATGGCTAGTCAGCGAGCCGCTGGGACTGGGGTGCAAGTCGATGTGGTCACTGCTGTGCCACCCAGCCTCTGTCGCGCTCACCCTTCGCCTGCCCTCCCCTGGGTCCTGCTTGAGTGTCTGTCCATCTTCAGGTCCTACCTGTGCAGCTCCTTCTGCCACAGGTACACACTCACCAGAGCTTTGAGGGGCTGGGAGACTGGTGGCAGTGATGACGCTGCAGTTGACACAGGACCCGGGACGGTGTGTCTGCCTTGGCCAGTGGTGGGGTGTGTGTGGTGGCACGTGGGGAGGGAGCCTTCACCCTCCAGAGAGTGGTCCAACCAACGTGCCCCACTGTTTCCACAGCTACAAAATGCGGGAAGTGTGGACCCGGCTACGCTACCCCTCTGGAGGCCATGAAAGGTCAGTGTGCAACGTCTGAGAGCCCATGCCCCCGGAAAGGAATTCTACAGGCCAGCACCTTCGACTGATTCCACCGCTACTGGGGGTGGGCGACCTGAGACCTCGGCCTCGGCACATCCAGCACCGCCCCTGTCATTCCCCTCCGCCCTGCCATCCCCACTAACTGCTTGGTACCCTTTAGGACCCAGGGAGGAGATTGTCTACCTGCCCTGTATTTACCGAAACACTGGCACTGAGGCCCCGGATTATCTGGCCACTGTGGACGTTGACCCCACGTCTCCCCACTATTGCCAGGTGAGGTGGAGCTCGGGCACTGGAGGACCCTGAGACCCTTCCTCTGGCCCTGGCCCCAGCGATGCCCCTTCCCAGTCCAGCCTTCTTCACCTTCCTTTGGGTATGATTGTAGAGTGTGTTCTCCACCCAAGGGCACCCCTGAGGTGCTGGGCAGTGATGAATTCCAGGCTGTGCTGTGCTGCCAAGCCCAAGTGGGTCCAGGGATCACAGAGGCGTGGTCTGGGTGAGCACCACCCCTCCCCACTCCCATCCTAGGTCATCCACCGGCTGCCCATGCCAAACCTGAAGGATGAGCTGCATCACTCGGGATGGAACACCTGCAGCAGCTGCTTCGGGGACAGCACCAAGTCACGCAACAAGCTGATACTGCCCTGTCTCGTGTCCTCCCGTATCTACGTGGTGGATGTGGGCTCCGATCCCCGGGCCCCGAAGCTACACAAGGCATGCGCCCTGCCTTTTTTGCTCAGGGACCCTGGGGGTGGGCAATGGAGGCGTGAGAATAGTTTTTTGTTTTGGGGGGAGGTTTGTTTTTGTTTTGTTAATTTTCCCTCCCTTAGGCAGGAGCCTCCAGTCCTTCCTTTTAACATGTTTTTTTGTTTTGTTTTGTTTTTAAAGATTTTATTTATTTATTTGACAGAGTGAGACACAGCGAGAGGGGACACAAGCAGGGGGAGTGGGAGAGAGAGAAGCAGGCTTCCCGCCGAGCAGGGAGCCCGATGCGGGGCTCGATCCCAGGACCCTGGGATCATGACCTGAGCTGAAGGCAGACGCTTAACGACTGAGCCACCCAGGCGCCCCCCTTTTAACATGTTTTTGAGCACCATCTTTGAGCCACGCACTCGCGGCTGGCTGCTGGTGATACAGAGTTAACACTGGCAATGGCCCGGGCGAGAAGCTTCTGGTCTCACAGGGCTATGAGACAGGGGGAGAGAAGTCAGTGCTTTCTGCCTGCGGAGTTAGCAGTCTCTCAGACTCTCCCTTGCTGCTCTGCAGAAGCTACCAGATTGAATCTCTGCCCTATTTCCCCTGGGAAAATTGTGTCCGTGTCTTGAAGGAAAAGAAGGTGGGGTCAGCAGATAGGAGTAGGGGAATGGGGGAGTTGTAGGTGGGTCCCCCCAGCCCTGTAAGATTCTGATGCCATTCCTTATCCCCCTCCAGGTCATTGAGGCTGAGGACATCCATGCCAAGTGTGGCCTGGGCTACAACCACACCAGCCACTGCCTGCCTAGTGGGGAGGTGATGATCAGCACCCTGGGAGACCCCAAGGGCAACGGCAAAGGTAACTGCTGGCACTGTAGGCACATCTGTCGGGGGAACAGATCCCAAGCTGGGGAAGGGATAGAATGACCTTCCAGGGAGAACCAGAGGGCTAGGTCTCATCCAAAATTTAAACCATAGTCAATTAACTTCAGTTGTTTCAATTATTTCTATGAAGATGAAACCTGACTGATGAATTCACTTAAAAGTTATAGTCAGAACAGTCCGCTGTGGGGAATGTGAGCACAGACATGGCCCCAGAAAAGGCATACATTTGATGTCAGCCTTTATGAATTCAGGAGCAAGTCTCACAGTCCTTGGGACCCTTCATCTTCACATTTGCTCTCTCATTTATGGTACGATCAGGGCTGACACAAAATGTCTACTATGTGCCAGATGCAACCTCTGAGGGAGCTGCTACTAGGATCTCTGGTTTCCAGATGAGAAAGCAGGGCACAGACTGATAAATAACTTACCCAAAGTCGTACAGCTAATGAGCTGTAGGGGTGGAACTCAAACCCAGGAATCTGAATCCTAATCACTACACTACTGGGCTGCTTCCCTCTGAAGCTTACCCATTTTGTCAGCGCCCTCCATCTGACAGCTTGGAGCAGACTATCAGCTCCTTTTTCTCAGAGATGGGAGAAAAGTGACACTCCTAGATTTAATAACACTTCGGAATTGACATCTAGTTGTATTTGCAAAGAATTGTCCAGGCTTCATAACATACCGAGCAAGGGAAAACATGTTGGGCATTCATGTTGAATGAGAAGTAAATATAATTTGTCTGCTCTTAAAAAAAAATGTAGTGAGCAGAATGGAGCCTAGACTCTGGGAGGAACCCCACAGAGAGTGGGAGGCTGGGCAAGAGAAGCACGGGGTGTTGAGTCCCAGGCTCTTGGCTCAAGGGAACAGAAAATTTCCCCTGTGGTCTGGAGAGGACAGGGATGAAATTGATGGTGGTAAGGGCACCAGAGTGAGTCCCCACCTCCCACCCGGTCCTCTGGGTGGGACCCTTTGGACACCTGAATCGAAGGAGCTGGCAAACCCAGTGGGAGGAAGGGGCACCAGGCCATGGACTTGGAGCCTCTTGGACATGCCTGGGAGTGAGGGCTGGCTGAGGGTGGCAGCTCTGTTGCCTCTACCTGCCACGTTACTTCCTTCCCTGCTCAGGGGGTTTCGTGCTGCTGGATGGAGAGACGTTCGAGGTGAAGGGGACGTGGGAACGGCCTGGGGGAGCCGCACCTATGGGCTATGACTTCTGGTACCAGCCTCGACACAATGTCATGATCAGCACTGAATGGGCGGCTCCTAATGTCTTTGGAGATGGCTTCAACCCTGCTCACGTGGAGGCGGGTGAGAATGCCCTCCACAGGCCAGCAGGAGCCAGGCACGCACGCCGCTCCTCTCTGCTTGAAAACCCCTCTCCGGGCCTCTTACTCCCCTCCTGTGAACCCGACTCTTGGGGTGCTGGTATAGGAGTGTGCTGAGTACTCTGACTTGCTCACGCATCTTTCTAATCCCTCCCACTGGTTTTTTCAGCCTAATGCGCGGGGCTGTGCCCTGGCTTTTGCCCACTGCCCCCTGCCTGGATCCTGAGCCCATCCTCTGGTCCTGTCCCCACCCCAGGGCTATATGGAAGCCACATACACGTGTGGGACTGGCAGCGCCACGAGATGGTGCAGAGCCTGCCTCTGCAGGATGGGCTCATCCCCCTGGAGATCCGCTTCCTGCACAACCCCGACGCAGCCCAGGGCTTCGTGGGCTGTGCCCTCAGCTCCACCATCCAGCGCTTCTACAAGAATCAGGTGACCTGTGTCCTCCAGCCCTCTCCTCCCGGCAGTCCCAGCCTGTACCTCTGCCAGGCTTCCATAGCCGTGAGGCACCCCTCTCTCTAGGCGTGACCCAGGCCCCTCGGCCTGGCTCTTGAGCCCAACTTCTCCGAACAAAATCCAAGGCCACTTGCTCTCTCTCTCTTCTCTCCTCAACCCTAAATTCCCACGTATTCATTCAAAAAGTATGTGTGAGCTTCTACAGTAGGCACTGTGCTAGGTGCTGGGAATGCAGTGGTGAAGCAGACGTCATCCCTACCTTAAGGGGCTTGCATCGGACTTAGACCCCAGTGGCAAGAAGGCCCTGCCTCGGCTGGCTCCCTGTAGACAGTAGGCCCTGGAGAGACCCACATCTGACCCCAGCCCCCCGATCTCACAAGCTCACCTCTCTGCCTCCCAACCCCACCCCCAGGGAGGTACATGGTCAGTGGAGAAGGTGATCCAGGTGCCCCCCAAGAAGGTGAAGGGCTGGCTGCTGCCTGAAATGCCAAGTGAGTGCCCGGGGCGGTGGGGGGCGTGTCAAACGGGGCTTCCTGGCCAGGGGACAAGAGTCCTTAAAGCCTCTGAACCACACTCCCACCCCAGGCCTGATCACGGACATCCTGCTGTCTCTGGATGACCGCTTCCTCTACTTCAGCAACTGGCTGCACGGGGACCTGCGGCAATATGACATCTCTGACCCGCAAAGGCCCCGCCTCACGGGACAGGTGGGGCGCCAACAGAATGGGGAGCGAAAAGGAGGGAGGAAAAAGAAGCCTGGGGGTGAGGGAGAGGGTATGAAGTGGCTGGGGGGTGATAAAGGAGGTGCAGGAATAGCAAAACTGGAGGCTGAGGGATGGTGCAGCCCAGGTCTGTGGGGAGCCATGGCTATACGTGGGGAAAGTGAGGCAAGCTGCTCTTCCTGCAATGTGCTCACCTCCCACCATTGTCCTCCTTTATGCTCTGTATCTCCCCGCCCAGCTCTTCCTTGGGGGCAGCATTGTTAAGGGAGGGCCTGTGCAAGTGTTGGAGGACCAGGAGCTAAAATCCCAGCCAGAGCCCCTGGTGGTCAAGGTGAGGATTTACCTCCCCTCCCCCTCCCCCAGCACCCCCTGCCTCGCAGCGCCCAGCCCAGCTCATGGGACCCTCGGATCCATGCTGGAGAAGTATGGGGTGGGGGGCATACTCCATGATCCCCCTCCAAGGACCCATATGTTACCATGGGCCTGACCCCCTGGTTTTCCCAAGGGGAAACGGGTACCTGGAGGCCCTCAGATGATCCAGCTTAGCCTAGATGGGAAGCGTCTATACGTCACCACGTCGCTGTACAGTGCCTGGGACAAGCAGTTTTACCCTGATCTCATCAGGTGAGAAGCAGACCGCCTGGGCTTCCCTCCCTAGCCCTCCTCTCCCAGAAGAGTCTGGCTTTCTGAAGACTCCTTGGGCACGCCCACCTGCTTCCACCCTGCAGGCCCTGCTCCTTCCCTAGGACCTACCTCTGCATCACAAACCCTTGGGGGAAGGGGATGGCCACCTCTGACCTCTCTTTTTTCCGCTTCCTGTTTCCACCAGGGAAGGCTCCGTGATGCTGCAGATTGATGTAGACACAATAAAGGGAGGCCTGAAGTTGAACCCCAACTTCCTCGTGGACTTTGGGAAGGAGCCGCTAGGCCCAGCCCTGGCCCATGAACTCCGCTACCCTGGGGGTGACTGCAGCTCTGACATTTGGCTCTGAAGTCCACCCCTGGTAGCCAGTCCACATCTGAGCCCTCACGCAGAGACCTGGCTTCGCTCTGCTCCCTCTCGGCCCCCAACCCTTGGCAGATTGTCCCACCAAAGCCAACCTGAGGCTGTTGGAATATATTGAGTAGTGTCTTCATTTACAGATCACTGTTGCATGTTGCTCACTGGCTGTTTTTACATGAGCTCTTGGAAATTACTTTATCAAGAAATAAACTGGTGAACCTATTCCTCAGATCACGTCATCTTTGGGGGCACAAGGTCTATGACTTCCCGTCTGCTGACCCTTTGTATCTTTTTTTTTTTTAAAGATTTTATTTATTTATTTGAGAGAGAGAGAATGAGAGAGAGAGCGAGCATGAGGGGGGGAGGGTCAGAGGGAGAAGCAGACTCCTCGCTGAGCAAGGAGCCCGATGCGGGACTCGATCTCGGGACTCCAGGATCATGACCTGAGCCGAAGGCAGTCGCTTAACCAACTGAGCCACCCAGGCGCCCTGACCCTTTGTATCTTGCATGGGAAAGTTCTGATGAGTACTCCAAGGGAGTGACTAGTTCATACCAGTGATGACAACACAATACTAAGGGTGCCCAAATCTCACTTTTATGGCCAGACAGAATGTGAAGATTTTGGAGGTGGTTGTCACAAGGAGACCTGGGAGGAGAGAGTGTCAATGGGTGTTCCTAAACTTTATTATTTTTTAAACCCATGCTTTCTTTTAATGAATGTAAAATCTCACCCACAACCCCCAAGAGAGTGTAGTGTGCCCCCTCACACACAACGGACACCCCAGACCCCTGACATGGATGGTGCAATCTGCTGGCGAGAGTACTGGAAGGAACACAGAGTTGTCGGGAGGTTAGGCGTGTCACCTCCCATCTGGAACACAGGAACATGATCGGGCAGGAGGGCCGGGAACATCAAGGTGAACCAACCCAACAGACCAGGCCTGGCTCTCTTGTCTCCATACCTGGATGGTGCCTTAGGCCCTTGCCCAAAGCAGAGATGTCTCTTTTCTCTGCACTAGGTCTTTCATTCTTTATGAAAGGAATGAGACAGGAGTTTCAGGAACCTAAGAGACAAAAGCTAGGCAGTAATTCTATTGACTCCTTAACTCCTTACCCAAGACGATACCAAGCAACATTCAGGTATCAGCCTACATTCTTCTCTGCCTTCCATAAAGGTGTCTTGTTTTAATTAATTATTAATTAATTAAATTTAAAAAGGTGTCCTGTTTTAAACACTGGAGCAGTCTAGGACTCCCAAGATGGCACTCCCAGGGCACCCCAAGAATATAACACACTTTTTTCCTTTGGGGTCTCTAAATATGCTCCTTGAAAGATCTACCTCAGCTTAGTCCTGATTCCATCCCCCTGCCTTACCTGTCATCTGGGCCAGGTTATCATATCCTTTGGAAAGCCTCCTTCACTGACTCCCCAGGTAGGGACCTCCAGCACTTAACCTCAGCATGCACATATGTCAGATTATATTGAAACTCCCTGTTTATTCCCAGCACCTGGCTTGCATCTTAGCACATAGTATGCTTTAAGGAATAAATGAACATAAAGGAGGTGTGTGGGATGAGTGAGTTACAGGGAGCCTTGGGATTTAGTGGGTCTAACCAGATGTTTCTCTCCTAGATTTCTTCCCTGTCCTTTTCAATAACCAAACTGCTTCAGAAAGAAAAAGGATGGGGGGCGCCTGGGTGGCTCAGTCGTTGGGCGTCTGCCTTCGGCTCGGGTCGTGATCCCAGGGTTCTGGGATCGAGCCCCGCGTCGGGCTCCCTGCTGGGCGGGAGGCCTGCTTCTCCCTCTCCCACTCCCCCTACTGTGTTCCTTCTCTCGCTTTGTCTCTCTCTGTCAAATAAATAAATGGAATTCTTTAAAAAAAAAAAAAAGAAAGAAAGAAAGAAAAAGGATGGTATAGTTCTACATCATTTCTAAATATTTCCAAAAGCTTAAAATTCCATTCAACAAAATGAACCTCAAATACTTACCATACCAGAAAGCAAGGAAACTATGAAGACTCCAGGGGTTACGTCTAAAGGACATGGGACATATCTGACAAAAGACTGATATCTAGACCACATGAAAAACTCTCAAAATTCAACAGTAAAAAAAAATTCCAATTTGGTGAAAATGGGCAAAATACATGAACAGACATTTCACCAAAGAGGATGTAAAGATGGCAAATAAGCACATGAAAAGATAATCAATATCATTAGCCATTAGGGAAATGTAAATTAAAACCATGGGATACCACTACACACCTATCAGGATGCCTAAAACAGAAAATAGTGATAATACAAAATGTTGGCAAATGAGGAAATCCTGGATCATTCATACATTGCTCCACTCATTGCTCCATACATTCCAGCCACTCTGGAAAATACATTGGCAATTCCTTATGAAGACCAAACATGCAGGGGGCAGCTAAGATGGCGGCATAGTAGGAAGACCCTAGGCTTGCCTTGTCCCCTGAACACAGCTAGATAACTATCAAATCATTCTGAATACCTAAGAAATGGACCTGAGGACTGATAGAACAAACTGCACAGCTAGACGGACAGAAGAGGCCACATCAAGGAAAAAGTAAGCAAAGTCATATTAAAAGACAAAATAAACCTCAGGCTTGAGCAAAAAAAAACCCAAAAAAGACAAAACATGTACTTATATGACCCAGCAATTAACTTCTGGGCATATATCCCAGAAAATTGAGAATGTATGTTCACACAAAAACCTGTATACCGTTGTTCATACCAGCTTTACTCATAATAGCCCCAAACTGGAAACCATCCAAATGTCTTCCAGTGGATTAATGGTTAAACTGCTATATCCATACCATGGACTATAATACTCAGCAATAAAGAGGAATTAACTATTGGAACACACAACAATCTGGATGGATCTCAAAGGAATTATGCTGAGTGGGGAAAAAAGCCAGTCTCAAAAGGCTATATACAGTATGATTCAATTTATATAACATTCATGAAATAACAAAAGTAGAGATTTGGAGGGGCACCTGGGTAGCCCCTCCCCCTCTCTAAAATAAATAAATAAAAATCTCTTTTTAAAAAAAGTACAGAATTGGAGAACAGATTAGTGGTTGCCAGGGCTTAAGGATGGGACTGGAGGGGGGGTGGCTATAAAAGAGTACACAGGGGATCCTTGTAGTGACGACGCTGTTGTGTATCTTGACTGTCACAATGGTTACACAAATCTACGATATGATAAAAAATTGTATGATAAATATACATACACATACATGTAAATGAGTATATGTAAAGCTGGAGAAACATGAGTAAATTTGGCGAGTTGTATCAATGTCAGTCAGTTTCCTGGTTCTGATATTGTGCTATGGTTATGCAAGGCGCACCATGAGGGCAAACCGGGTGAAGGGTACATGAGCTCTCTCTGTATTATTTCTTGCAACTACACGTGAATCCACAATTATCTCAAAAGAAAAAAATAACACACAAGTCAACTTGAAGGAGCTTCCACTGGCCAAAGATAGAACAATTTGAGTTTCAAAAAGAACAATCATCGAAGTAGACTGAAATATACCAACTATAATAAAATCCAGAAGTTCATGAAAACACACACAGAAAACCCTAATTGGTCATGTTTGAAAGATGCTAGAAAACCATTTTGTTATTCTGAAAACTGGAGAACAAAGAGAAGGAATCAAGTATTTATCTTGATTTTCCTCAGGAACTTGCCTTGGGATAACCAAATAGTTGATGAGGAAAAGTTTTTTGTAGAATTTCAGCTAGTACATTTAGAAGGAATGATAGAATTTTAATAACACAATAACTTATTGTGTTATTAACAATAAAATTAACAAATAAACAATAATTTGTAACCTCCAGTGACAAATGGACCTAAGCAATGATCATCAGTGGCTGCTAAAACCATTAAATGAAACACTAAAATGAAATTTTATGATGGATAGAGCTGACCGACAAAACCTGAACACACTAATCAGTCTGCATCACAAAAAGAGAGATGACCAGGCATTATGTGCCACCTATGAAGTATTCTTGCCAAAAAGTCAAAATGAATCTGACCAAGCCTCTAGATCTCATGATCAGTTTCCAGGGAACACAGGAGACAGAAGAACAAGTTTTAAAAAATAAAGAACACTACAAAGATACAATCATAAAAATGAAGAATGTGGGAAACTCTATAGAGCAAATGACCTGTTTCCTCAACGAATAAACTGAAAGAGAGAGGGTATAGATTAGGAAGATTGAAGAAACACGTCAACCAAAACTAAATGCAATGCAATGTGTGGACCTTGATACTGATGTGAACATAACAGAAAATACATTTTTTTAGAAAGTTGAACAAATTTGGACAGTAACTGTTTGATGATAATAAGAAATTATGTTTAATTTTTTAGGTGTGATAATGCCATTGGGACTATGCTTAAAAGAGTCCTTATTTTTTAGCCACACTGAAGTACTTACATGAATACTAAATTATATACAGATGTACTGATACTCATTAGAGTGTCTCCATTAAAATGACCTAGAGCAGGGGCGCCTGGGTGGCTCAGTCGGTTAAGCGGCTGCCTTCAGCTCAGGTCATGATCCTGGAGTCCCGGGATCGAGTCCCGCATCGGGTTCCCTGCTCAGTGGGGAGTCTGCTTCTCCCTCTGACCCTCCCCTCTCTCATGCTCTCTGTCTCATTCTCTCTCTCAAATAAATAAATAAAATCTTTAAAAAAAAAAAAAATGACCTAGAGCGGATGAGGTAGAGAGTGGAGGATATGCAGATAAAACAAGACTGATGAGATGCTAATAATTCTTAAAGCAGGACGATAGGCATATGTATGCGGGGGATTGTATTCTTCCTTCTCCTTTTGTGTGTTTGAAAATTTTTCATAATAAAAACTAAAAAAAAAGCTATTCACCTGTATCCTAGTCCTGGCTTCATCTCTCTAATTCTGACCCTACATTACTGAAAGAGACACTCCAAAAAGAAGAGAGTCCCTCCTGTCCCAAATGCCACAGCCAGCAGCTATGGTGTGACCCAACCTTCCCTAATCCCTGCTGTACCTACTCTGACAGGACCCATCTCTGTTGTACACACAAAGATTCCACCCCATGCCCCAGCACCAGGCTAGAGGAGCACAAATAGCAAAACTGAGATTACCATGTCAAAGTCTAGTGTATCATCTAGGGCCTCCTGCTAGCACCATGGTCAGCTCCATAAGTTGGTTTATGACACCATCTGGAAAGTTCTAGACAGTTTGCTGAGCTCAAGGACATTCCCAGAAAAGCTGTAGCCCTGGTCCGCCATGACAACGGACTGACAGAGTACTGGAAGGTGTCCATCCATCATTGGTCCTTTTAGCATGGTTAGCCCTCCCACCCACTGCAATTGGGTAAGTCTTTAAGGACAACCTCAAGTAATTGCATTTATCTCGGGGATTATTGAGGATCACTCTCCTTCTTGTACTTTCCAAGCATTTGATTGCCTGGTTCCATGATCTAAATATCTGCTTCTGGCCATTCTCTGGCACACTATTAGGAGTCCCTTTCCTGAATTACTGATTTTGAGGCCTAGCAAACTCTCTGCTCTAAACACTACCTGTCTTACAGCAATGTA
Organism: Leptonychotes weddellii; assembly: GCF_054177405.1. Lineage (NCBI taxonomy): Eukaryota > Metazoa > Chordata > Mammalia > Carnivora > Phocidae > Leptonychotes > Leptonychotes weddellii. Next base: position 95,405,010 of record NC_138372.1, on the reverse strand, counting down.
CAACATTATGTTAAGTAAACAAATTAAGTTGCAGAGTTATATATATAAGAGAATAGTATAATCCCCATTTTTAAGAAAAAAATTGGACAAAAACTTCTAGGTAGGTAGACTTGTGTTTGTAAGAACATGGAAAGGGCATGGAGGATACTTACCAGAAATGTTACCCTAGAGGGGTGAAGATTTTTTATGAAACTTATAAGCTGTTTCTAAAACTAACCTGGAAATGTAAATGCATAGTGTTCCAGTTATCTATTGCTGTGTAACAAACCACCCCAAAACTTAGTGGCTTAAAGCAATGGCAACACTACTTTTGTTCACAAATCGGCAATTTGGACAGGGCTCTATGGGAACTCTGTTCGGTGTCAGCTGGAGCAGCTCAAAGACTAGACGCTAGAATCATCCGATGGCTCACTCACTCACATGGCCAGTGATTGATGCTGGCCGTCACCAGCAGCCTTGGCTTGGGCTATGACCTACACATGACCTTTCCATGTGGGGCTGCTTGGCCTCCTCACAACATGGTGGCTGGGCTCCCAGGGTGAGTGTCCCAAGAGAGAGCAAAGAGGAAACTGTATCACCTATTCTAACCTGGACTTGGAAGTCATACAGCATCACTTCCACTGCATTCCATTCACTGAGATAGTTACAAAGACCTTCTGGGCTTCAAGGGGACAGGAAATCGATTCCATCTCTTGATGGGGAAGTGGCAAAGTGGAATAGTCTGTGAAACCAGAAATACTGTTGTGGCCACATTTGGAAAATACATTCTTCTATATGTAGAAACGAATAATGGAAGATGTTCAGCATCAGATATCAAAACATAATTACATTAATTAAGACAGACAAACAGAATCAACAGAAGAGCAGAAGGTCCAGAAACAGACCCAACTATAAAAGGGAACTTAGCATATGATAAAAGTATGAAAGGAAACAGCTATAATAAGAAGGAAATGAGGGGCACCTGGCTGGCCCAGTTGGTGGAGCATGCAACTCGTGATCTCCAGGTTGTGAGTTCGAGCCCTACATTGGGTGTAGGGATTACTTAAAAAAATTAAAAAAATTTTTTTTAAGGTTTTATTTATTTATTTGACAGAGACAGAGACAGCAAGAGCAGGAACACAAGCAGTGGGAGTGGGAGAGGGAGAAGCAGGCCTCCCCTCGAGGAGGGAGCCCGATGTGGGACTCGATCCCAGGACCCTGGGATCATGACCTGAGCCGAAGGCAGACGCTCAATGACTGAGCCACCCAGGCGCCCAAAAATAAAATATTTTTTTAAAAAAAGGAGGAAATGATAAATATTTTGAAAAGGCTGGCAAAAAAAATGAAAGAAAGAAAGAGAAAGAATTAAAGAAAGAAAGAAAGAAAGAAAGAAAGAAAGAAAGAAAGAAAGAAAGAAAAGACCAGAAAAAGAAAAGACCGGCCATCGATTTGGAAAACAAACAAATTAAATTAGATTCTATGGAAGACATTATTGATTGGCTGAACAACCATTCCTAAAACTCTTTTCCCTTGCTCACCAGAAGTAACTTGTACCTTTATTTTTTTTTTAAGATTTTATTTATTTATTCATGAGAGATGGAGAGAGAGAGAGAGGCAGAGGGAAAAGCAGGCTCCCAAGGAGCAGGGAGCCCTATGCAGGACTCGATCCCAGGACCCTGAGATCATGACCTGAGCTGAAGGCAGACGCTTAACCATCTGAGCCACTCAGGCACCCAGAAGTAACTTATATCTTTAATTTTATGGTAATAATTCTATTACTTTTACTTTTCACCACATACGTATTTATACATAAACAATATATTGTTCAGTTTTGCCTGTCATTAAATATTTGTAAATTGCATTGCACTGTATGTTTTCTTCTGTTATAGTTCCTTCACTGTTTCTAAAGTTCATCTGTGTAGATGCATGTAGCTGTGGCTCATTCATTCCCACTGCCCTATGACATTCCATCATATAAATATACCACAACTTATCACTCTGCTTGCTAATGCAAACAGTGAGACTATAAACCTTACTGCCTCTGTCTTTAGGGCCTGTCTGTAGGAGTAGGATTGTTGAATCATAGAATATTCACATATTCAACACTATCAAGTAATTCCAAACTCTTTTCCAAAATTATAGCAAATTGCATCCCCACCAGCAGTGAGTGAGGAGGGCTCCTGTTGGCTCACAGCCCTGTCAGCTCTCAGCATTGCCAGACTTTGTAATTGTTGCCAATTTAGTGGGTATGAAATGGTATCTTGTGGTTTTAATTTGCATTTTCTTGATTACTATAGAGAGAGAACAACTTTTCATATGTTTATGAGCCATTTCTGCTTCTTGTATGAAATTCCTGTTGATTTTCTCTGCCCATTTTTTTTTAAATTTTTCTTTTTTTTACAGATTTTATTTATTTATTTGGCAGAGAGAGAGCACAAGTAGGCAGAGAGGCAGGCAGAGGGAGAGGGAGAAGCAGGCTCCCAGCTGAGCAGGGAGCCCAACGCAGGGCTCGATCGCGGGACCCTGGGATCATGACCTGAGCCGAAGGCAGCCGCTTAACCCACTGAGCCACCCAGGCGCCCCTCTCCGCCCATTTTTCTATTTGGGTGTTTATCTTTTCATTTGTAAAAGGCCTTTATAAATTTCAGATGATAATCCTTTGTTATGTGTCTTGAAATATCTTCTCCCAATTTGTGGCTTGATTTTACATTCTTTTCATAGTGGTTTTGAAAATAAATTTAAGTTTTTAATATTAATTATCTAAATTTATCAATATTGTCTTTTATGGTTTGCTTTCTCATGTTTAAGAATTCACTCCCAATAGCAGAAGGCATTGTACAATAGTGTCTAGAGCATATTCTGATCCAGATAGCCTAGGTTCAGATCTTGGCTCCCTCACTTACTGTGTAACATTGGGCAAATTATTAACCTCTCAATGCCTTAGTCTTCTCATCTGTAAAATAGGGATAATCACAGTACCTATCTGATAGAGTTGCTAAGAGATAAAGTGGCAACATATGTGAGGCCTTTAGAGAAATCCCCAGCACATATTAAGCTCTAGATAAATACTTGCTGTTATTGTGGTGATGCTAATCAGATCATTTTTATTGTTACTTCTCAGGGCAAGGTACATTATACCTTATTCGGCGCTGCATTCCCCGCTCTTAACGCAATGCCTGGCATAAGTGAATACTTGCCTGTTTTTCCCATCTTAAGCCTTTCGCCCCATGCAACCTCACCTTCTTACAGTGCTGTCAAAATAATCTCCTTTACATACCTATGATACTTTTTCTCCCTTTTCTGAAGTTTCCGTTTATTCCCTGCCACCTGCAAATTCCTAAGCCAGCATAATTTACCCCAATCTCTTTTTCTAATCAAAGTGCCCTATATCTCCCTTCATACCAAACAGTGGTGGTTGGGGGTATCTTTCTATCAATCTATACCCATATTTGTATATGAGTGTCTACAAGTATGTATACACAGTCTAGGGCAGTGTTCAAGAAAATGGGCTCTGAAGGCAGACTGCCTGTCTTTGGATCCTGATTCCAGCACTTACTACATACATAACTGTGGACAAGTCCCTTCACTTCTCCGAATCTCAATTTCTTTGCCTATAAAACAGAGACAATAACTACTTACTTCAAAGAGCTGTCATGAGCATTAAATGAGGTGTTTAGAATTAGGGATGGTGTCTAGCACACAGAAAACACCAATAAATTTTTGCTGTTAATCGAAAACCTTCTTGCCAGTGTATCCTTATTCCCCCAAACTCTGCAATTCCTTAGGTTCTCCCAGCACCCACAGAAGCCAGTAGTTGGTTACTGGGGGCTATAAGGGGCAAAGGTGACCAGATCAGACAGTTCTGCTTGTGCCCTTTAAAAAGTACACTGATGATGAGACTAGAGAATGTATTAGAATCAGGACTGCAAATAGAGTTTTAGGTGTAAAGTATCTGTTGTGCAAAACAAAATACATCCATTCAAAAGAATGTTAACCTGCAGTCCCTGACCTCTGAAATTAGATGCGAAACTTGGTCTGCATGTGCGTTTTTCACGGCAGATGATTCATTGCTTTCATTTGATTCATGACCTAAAAACATCCTTAACGAAAAGGGTTAAGAATCCATGACCTATACGGTACAAAGTTCTATGAGAGTAAAGAGTTCCTGTGGGTATCCAGCACCCCCTGGGGGTGTCAGTCAAAATTCCAATGTTCGCTGAGTGCAGAACTATGGGGATGCAGATACATTAGCAACTCTTTGGAGGGAAATAAAGTACCCACGGGAAACCCATGAACGCTTGGCATTTTAACTAAACGTGGTACAGCTGCGGAGGTTTTGAGGCCTCCATCAGAGAGGAACGTGAGCCTGTGTTTGCAGATTTGTTGTGGAGTGCCTGTATGCTGTTGAGGGCGGGGGTCGAGGGTGGGGTGCTCAATTTGTTTTTCATCAAAACGGTTATGTGAGCTTACAGCGAACCTCCATCACTACTACCCATAATTTTCTAGCTTTTTTTTTTTTTTTAATCATCCATTGATTCTTTTCTTCCACTGGCTCTGACGACCGAAGGCAAAACTGAAACCCGGAAGGAGAGGGCAAAGGAAAAGAAAGCTCCAAAGGGAGCCCAGCGCCCGGGCTTTCGTCCTGCGGTCCCTTTAAGAGAAGAATCTCTTGGGACCGGCAGTCCCAGCCGACCCCAGTTTTAACCGAAACCTAACCCGGACTTCCCCCTCTTCGCTCAAATAAGACCAACTTTGGATTTTCCCTCCCCTATTGACCAATCAGAATCTGTTACCAGGCAGACTTTAGCTGCCGGCAGTGCGAGCCCGGCGCCTTCTGTCTCCGGGTGGCAGCAACGACCAATGAGAGAGCAGGTCGTCCGAGTATCTAGGCAGATCGGGGCTGTTCCAGCCATTCAGAAAAAAGAAAATAAAGCAACGCACGAGCCCGCTGGGCCAGGACCGTGGGGCTGGGCTGGAGTGAAGGTGGCTACGAGGTAGTTTCTCTTTCTCCCTTACCTTTATTGTTGCTTGTGTTGGAAGGCGACTGTTCAAAGGTAGGGAGGGGGCAGTATGAGTTGGGAGGAGAGCAGAACAAGATTTTGGCTGTATTTTCAAATCTCCCTCACCCATGTGCACGTGCCCTGATTCTGGGACCCCGTTCCCCCAACCGGGTTTCCTACGCCTAGCCCAGGAGTTCGCCACCCTGAACCCCCCACCTTGCAACAACGCGGGATTGAATGCAGGGGGAAGGGAGGGAGGTGGGGGTGCGCCTCTGGATGGGAGGTTGAGGGAGATGACGTAGGGACCGGCGCCGTGGGGAGGGGGAGCCGCGGAGGAAGCCGTGGCGAGATTAAGTAATGAGAACTTGGGCCCAGTGTTTTCCAAGGCTGGAGGGGCAGAATATGTTCGTATCCTTTCTGACCTCCCAGGAAAATTAAGGCGTGAGGAGTAGCTTAGAGAATTGGAGAACTTTGTTTTGTGGTTGTTATTGTTTTTATTTTTGTTTTTTTTTTTTAAGGGGATGAGGGCAGTACGGGATCAGAGGCAGAAAAGGACATGTCTAACGTCGATTCCCAGTCCCCCTATCCCTTCCTTTACAGTTTTCCATATTTAGGAGACTGCAGAAAGGTGGGGCAGACAGAATGGATATGGCAAAGATCTCTTTGGGTATATGTGGACCTGGAGAAGTAATGGGATAATTTCTAATTTTTGGAGAAGGCAAGTGGTGGGAAAAAAAAGACCACTGAGGAAATTCAGAGGCTTTCTTTCTGTTTCTCTGTGTTTCTGGGTAGGGAGATGAGGAGTGCCCGGGGCCCTCCAGGGAAAGGGAGGTTAAATCCTCATGCCTGGTCTCCTCTTAGCTCTAGCCCTCATGCCGGGATGGCCGAAGATGAACCCGATGCTAAGAGCCCAAAGACTGGGAGAAGGGCCCCCTCAGGTAGTGCTGAGGCAGGAGAACCCACCACCCTTCTTCAGAGGCTCCGAGGTACCATTTCGTAAGTACTCATCACCACCTCCAAACCTTGCTCCAGAACTGTAGCCCTTCACTTCCTCTGTAGATGAACTGCCTCTCCCTGAGCAAGTGCATCTGAGCATGGGGAGATTCTTCATCATGGGAGCAGTTGCTGAGCACCCCTTAAGCATCTCATCCCTCTTCCTCTCCCTAACAATAAGACACCAGAGAAAATCTTGTGTCTGACCTCCAGCTTTCTCTTTTCCACAGCAAGGCTGTGCAGAACAAAGTCGAGGGAATCCTGGTAAGTATTTTCGGGAAGAGGGCAATAGAGAGGTGGAATTGGTGGGGGATGAGGATGATGAAGATATGCATAACTGAAAGGTTTATGTGGGAGAGGCAGTATTGTCTTCCCTGTCAGAAGGTAATTGGCTTTGCAACTTGTTGCCCGATTGACCTTGAGCATCTTACTTCATCTCTCTGTGACCTGTTGCGTAGACGCTCAGTAGGAATAATATCAAAGCCGATCCCCTCCACTCCCCCTCTCACCACAGTAGCTCACAAGGGCACTCCTCAGAGCACAGTGAACACCGAGCCCCAAATCATTTCTAAGGTCCTTTTTCAGTCTGACAGTCTCTAAGGCAGCTGGACTTTGGGGGAAGGATCAGAAGATCCTGTCTTGTGTCCTTCTTGGCCTTATTTTTTCTCCTGCCTCTCTGTTCCTACCTCAGCAAGATGTACAGAAATTCTCAGACAACGACAAGCTGTATCTCTACCTTCAGCTTCCCTCAGGGCCCAGTACTGGAGACAAAAGGTAGGTTTGGTGCTAGAGTTTAAGATATCAGAGGTTCTGGTTTTTAAAGGAAGGCTCACTGGGGTGGGGCTGGGTGAATAGGAGTACTCATAACAGCTGTCCTTGATGAGAATAGTCCCTGTCCTGCCCTGGTTTACCAGGAAAAGCTGGATTCTGGGTGATTTGGTCCAGCACTGCTGAAGCAGTAGTCTGGATAGAACCACAGCTTTAGGATCTTAGTAAGGCTTGTCCCTTTTACTTCTCTTGCAGCTCAGAGCCAAGTACACTCAGCAATGAGGAGTACATGTATGCCTATAGGTGGATACGTAACCACCTAGAAGAGCATACTGACACCTGTTTGCCAAAGCAAAGTGTTTATGATGCCTATCGGTGGGTGAATGGGGCGGGGGGGGGGGGGGGGGTTGGCGGGCATAGGACTACCCCTCAGCCCGGAGAGCTCCCTGCCTTGATAGAGCCTGACTTCTTAAAGGGTTTCCCAAACCTGTGCCGGGGACCCTCGGAATCTAACCATGACCTCCTTCTCTGAGTGTCTTCCCACTCTACCCCCTCCCCACCCAGGAAGTACTGTGAGAGCCTCGCCTGTTGCCGCCCACTCAGCACAGCCAACTTTGGCAAAATCATCAGAGAGATCTTCCCTGACATCAAGGCCCGAAGGCTTGGTGGCCGGGGCCAGTCCAAGTATCCTTGAATGGAGAGGTTGGGGTTGGAGGACCCGGGGAGGAAAACTTAGGGTGTGGAGGGCCAGGAGTGGTAACAGCCTAACCTTCCCACGGGGCTTGGAGATCCCCACCGTTGGCTGCTCTTTAACTTGCCTCAGATATTGCTACAGTGGCATACGAAGGAAGACCTTGGTATCTATGCCCCCCTTGCCTGGACTTGACCTGAAGGGCTCGGACAGTGTAAGTAACAACCAACCCTCCGATTGCACTCTTCTCTCCAAGGCGGAGGGCTGACACAGCCTAGGTCATTCTGCACATAGCTTCTAGGTATATAGGATATGCCCTTCTACCTACCCTGTGGCTCAGGCAGAGGATGAAGAGAATTTGTGGGTTTCTGGGATGAGTTACCCCATCTCCAGTCTGGTCTTAACTGTGGCTGACATTGGTGTCTGAGAGGGGCCGAGGGTTCTTTAGTTTGGAGTGTGACTGGGCATGTGTTTCCCCACTGCAGCCAGAAATGGGTCCAGAAGTAACCCCAGCACCTCGGGATGAGCTGGTGGAGGCAGCCTGTGCTCTGACCTGCGACTGGGCAGAACGAATCCTGAAACGGTCCTTCAGTTCCATTGTTGAGGTCGCCCGCTTCCTGCTGCAGCAGCATCTCATCTCTGCCCGATCTGCACATGCCCACGTGCTCAAGGCGATGGGGCTTGCTGGTAGGTGGAGACTCTCAGGCCCCAAAAAACTCTCAGGCACTTTCAACATCATAGGCCCTCCCACCTACTAGGACAGAGACACCTTGCATTTGGCTTCTATTCCTAGTGCCCCTTGTAGGGCATTAGGACATGCCTTAGACCACCTTCTTCCCCCTTCTCCACCAGTCAGTCAGTCAGAGTCACCTCACTTGGCCATTGTTTCCTCCTCACTCTCACCTTATTACCTTTTCTGGCACCTCTGCAGAAGACGATGAACATGCCCCTCGGGAGCGGTCATCTAAATCCAAGAATGGTGTAGAGAGCCTAGAAGGTGGAGCCCATAAGAAACCAGAGAGACCAGCCCAGGTAAGGAAGTTGATGCCACTGACCTTGCTGCCCTGGGCTGGGGGCTTGGTATCCCCTTTCCCATATCTTCTCACCCTCCTGTGTCTGTGTTTGCTCCGATGTCTAGTCTTCCCACTTACTGTGTCCTCTCTTCACCTTTTAGCCTCCTAAGGAGCTGGAACCCCGGGCTGGAGGTGGCCCCCCTGCACGTGGCGAGCGGAAGAAGAGTGTAGTGGAGAGCCCAGCCCCAGCAGCCAATAACCCACAGGTTAATGCCCTGGTGGCCCGGCTGCCTCTGCTCCTTCCCCGGGCCCCTCGCTCACTTATTCAGCCAATCCGAGTCTCTCCACCCATCCTGGCCCCCAAGCTTTCTTCAGGCCTGAAAGTGGCTACACTGCCTCTGCCCAGTAGGGCGGGGGGACCCCAGGCAGCTATGCCCATCATTAACATGATCTTACCAACCGTTCCTGCTTTGCCTGGACCCGGACCCGGGCCTGGGCAAGCCCTGCCTGGGGCGCTCACTCAGCCGCAGGGCACAGAGAACAGGGAAGTAGGCATAGGTGGTGACCTGGGACCCCATGACAAGGGTGTCAAGAGGACAGCTGAAGTACCTGTGAGTGAGGCCATTGGGCAGGATCCACCTGCTAAAGCAGCAAAGCAGGATATAGAGGATACAGGAAGTGATGCCAAAAGAAAACGGGGGCGCCCTCGAAAAAAATCAGGTGGAAGTAAGGAAAGGAACTGTCCCCCTGACAAGTCAGCACCTGCCATGGACTCTGCCCAGTCCCCAAGGTTACCACAGGAGACGTGGGCCTCTGGAGGGGAAAGCAACTCAGCTGGAGGGTCAGGGAAGCCAGGACCAGTGGGAGAGGCTGAGAAGGGGATGGTGCTTGCCCAGGGTCAGGAAGATGGTGCTGTTTCCAGAGGAGGAAGGGGCCCCAGTTCCCGGCATGCCAAAGAAGCAGAAGCTAAAATTCCTCTGGTCACCTCAAAAGTGAGTGTCATCAAGGGCAGTAGAAGTCAAAAGGAAGCTCTTCATTTGGTAAAGGGAGAGGTAGACACTGCAGCGCAGGGTAATAAAGACTTAAAGGGGCATGTGCTTCAAAATTCCTTATTCCACAAGGGGAAAGACCCCAAAGCAACACCCCCATGATAGGTATGTGGGGAAGAGTGTTTATATCCACATTAACTCTACCTGCCTAGTAGAGGTCCCTCTGCACTTGCTTCTCATTTGGCTTTTCTTTTCCCAAGGGAATTCATTCACCTGTACAGACAGCTGAGGCACCCTGTCTTACACAGTGTCCGGCTCCTGCCTCTGACCTTTCCAGCTCAGTACCCTTGGCTTTAGCGTCATTGATAAATCTGTCGTGACTGTCTTACCTGGATCTCTGTGCTATCCTGCAGGAAGATAGGGATGGAGTAAGTATGGTGAATGTATAGGCTAGGAATCTTTTGGTTTTAAATAGTAAAAAAAACTAACTCAAACTGGCTTAAAAATAAAGACTGACTGGCTCACATAACCGGAAAGTCCAGAGGTAGTACTGGCTCCAGGAAAAGCTGATGCGGTTGCTCAGTGTGTCTCTAAATACCTGATTGATTTCCCCCTGCTGCTACCTTCTGTAGGATCATCTTAAACCCAGGCCACCTAGTGGCTGCCAGCACTCCTGGGAGTAGACGTTTTCTCGTTTACACCCAACCAGAAGGGGTGGGGGGCATCTTTGTGCCAGGCATCCTAGCAAAGCCTTAAGATGGACTCTGATTAGGCCAGCCTGGGTCACATGCCGATCCCTAACCAATCACTGTGCCAGAAGGATGGTGTATGCTAATTCACTCTTTCTACATCAGGGAAAGGTTGGATCACATAGGTCTCCAAATGGGAACTGACGCGGGCAGTTCCTGGGGAGGCAGCTGACACCTGGCCAATACCAGGAAGTACATGTGGTTTTAGCTTGCTAGGTTGGGATCAACTACACCTGTTTCCTTTTTCCCTGACCGTCTTGCATTTTCCTTACTGCAGCTGTAGCCTCTTTCCTCTTGTAGGCGCAGAAGGAATGAGAGGGAAGTCACTCTCCTTTAGGGACTATCTCTTTAGTCTCATTTAGATGACAGTCCCATTTCAGAGATGGAGATCCTTCCCTTTCCTGTTTCTGAATGTTGGTTTTCTCATTCTGCTTCCCTATCCCCGACCCTACTGCCACTTTCACTAAGTGGAGTGAAAGATTTACTTCCTAGTCATTTTATTAAATCCATTCTGTATCCACCAGGTGTCAGTCTCTTGTCATACATGTGTCAGGATTTCAGCCAGGATTGTGGGGTTGTGTGGCAGGAGGTAGCTCTGCACATCCGCAAGCACCAGTAAGAAGGGAACCCAGATGTTACCCTTTGAAAAGCAGTAAACCAACCAGTATTTACTGAGGACATACGTCATTTTCTGCATAAGGGTAGCTTCTGTCAGGGAATCTTGGTTCTGCACAGGAAACAGATTTTCTTTCAGGGAGACTTCACTCATTTGTTTCCACCACAGCAGATTTTTAAAAATTATAATATGTAATATTTGGTATCTATAAAGAATATACTTAACATGAATAAATTATGAAACATAATATTAAATGAATACCTTTGACCCATCGCCCAACTTATACATTAAAACATTAGAAATACCATTGAGTTTTTTGTGTTCCTACCCAGTCCTATCCCACTGCCTCTCCCTAGAGGTAACCACTGTCCTTAATTTTATGTTTATTAATTGCCTGCCACACACACACACACACACACACATGTGTATATATTTAACCATATGTGTACAATATTCTTTAAAAATTATTGTTCAGTTTTGCTTTTTTTATCTTTACAAAATTTTTATGCTCTAATAGTCCCCTGAAGTTTGCTTTGTTTCACTTAACATTTCTAAGATTCATCTATGTTGTAAGTAGCTGTAATTCGTTCATTTTCACCTGTGTAATATTCCATCAAGTACATAATCCACAAGTTATTTATGCATTCACCTATTAATGGACATTTGGGTTGTTTCTAATTTTTTGCTATTACAAACAATGCTGCTATGAACATTCTTGTACCTGTGTGCCTTTTTGAAGTAAGATTTCTAAAAAGGTTTCTAAGATGGTTCATTTGGTCTGTACACCCTCTTATTCTTTGGAAGAGTTGACATCAGATTGAAATGAGCTGTCCCTTGACACTTTGGTAAAACTCAGCTGTCGAACCATCTTTGCCTGTCTTTTCTTTTTGGGAAAAATTTTAACCATCAATTCAATTTCTTTAATAAATATAGGTGTCCGGACTTTCTTTTTTTTTTTTTTTTCATGGCTTAATAGCTCATTTATTTTTATTTTTTTAATTTTTTTTTTAAAGATTTTATTTATTTGACAGAGAGAGACACAGCGAGAGGGGGAACACAAGCAGGGGGAGTGGGAGAGGGAGAAGCAGGTTTCCCGCTGAGCAGGGAGCCCGATGTGGGGCTCGATCCCAGGACCCTGGGATCATGACCTGAGCCGAAGGCAGATGCGTAACGACTGAGCCACCCAGGCGCCCCTATTTTTTTAATTTTTTAATTTTTTTATTAATTTTATTTTATGTCAGTCACCATACATCATTAGTTTTTGATGTAGTGTTCCATGATTCATGTTCCATGTTTGTGTATAACACCCAATGCTCCATGCAATATGTGCCCTCCTTAATACCCATCACCGGGCTAACCCATCCCCCTGCCCCCCTCCCCTCTAAAACCCTCATTTTGTTTCTCAGAGTCCATAGTCTCTCATGGTTCATCTCCCTCTCCGATTTCCCCCCCTTCATTTTTCCCTTCCTACTATCTTCTTTTTTTTTTTTTTAACATAATGTATTGTTTGTTTCAGAGGTACACGTCTGTGATTCATCAGTCTTACACAATTCACAGTGCTCACCATAGCACATACCCTCCCCAATGCCCGTCACTCAGCCCCCCATCCCTCCCACCCCCCACCACTCCAGCAACCCTCAGTTTGTTTCCTGAGATTAAGAATTCTTTGTATCAGTGAGATCATATGATACTTGTCTTTATCTGATTGACTTATTTCACTTAGCGTAATACCCTCTAGTTCCAGTTGCAAATGGCAAGATTTTGGTTTTTTGATGGCTGTATAATATTCCATTGTATATATATACCACATCTTCTTTATCCATTCATCTGTTGATGGACATCTTGGTTCTTTCCATAGTTTGGCTACTGTGGACATTGCTGCTATGGACTTTCTATTTCTTTTTGAGTCAATTTAGGGTAAGTGTTCTAGGATTTTGTGCATTTCATGCCTTTTTTTATTTTTTATTATTTTTTTTTAAAGATTTTATTTATTTCTTTGACAGAGAGAGACACAGTGAGAGAGGGAACACAAGCAGGGGGAGTGGGAGAGGGAGAAGCAGGCTTCCTGATGAGCAGGGAGCCCGATGTGGGGCTCGATCCCAGGACCCCGGGATCATGACCTGAGCTGAAGGCAGACGCTTAACGACTGAGCCACCCAGGCGCCCCATGCCTTTTTTTTAACGAAATTTTTATTTTATTTATTTATTTATTTTTGCCTCTGCTCTCGGTAGTCATGTCCTTCTTTTCATTTCTACTGCGTACTTTTACCTTCTTATTTCTTCCTCATCAGTTGCACCAGAAGTGTGTTATTTTACTTGTCTATGTTGCGCTACTACTTTGGGCTTTGTCAGTCTTCTCACTTATGTATTGTTTTCCATTTCATTAATTATGGATATTATCTATAATATTTCCTTCTGCTTTCTGTAGATTTAATTTTATGTTTTTCCATAACATCTTAAATTTGATCTAATTAATTTTCAAGCTCTGCTTTTCTACTGTAAGTTTTTAAGGACCTGTTTCTCTATATTCCCTGAATTTTTTTTGCTGTATTTTGATTATAACTTAGCCCTAAGAATATTTAAATTGCCTTTATGACTTTTTTAAATTTATGAGTTATTTAGAAAAGTTTTATGAATTTCCAAATGTCTGGATATTTAAAATTTTATCTTTTTGATATCCATTTTCAGCTTAATCATTTGTGCTCAGAGATGTGGTACTCTGATACTAATTTGAAATTTGTTGGGATTGTTATTTTATGTTTCTGTGACTTCTCAGTATCTGAATGTTTTGTTTTCTGCTCACTCTTGCCTGTGGTAGCTTGTTTCCTAGTTTATTCTCAGTTTGGGGGTTTGGGGCTCATATTTTGTTAAACTTAATCTGTGGGAATCCAGAGAGCCTAAATTGGGGGTACTTTCCCCAGAGAGGATTTGCATTTGCTTGTGCCAGAATCCAAATGATGCTCCTGACCTGGAACTGTGTTAGCCCCTCAGGAGTCTCAGTTCAATCTGTTAGTCCCAGGTTTTCTCCAGTTCCATGGCTAGGCCCAGGCCTTAGCCTCTTTTCACGAGACTGATATTGGCAAACCTGCTGCTCCTGCTGCCTGTTGCTCGTCTTTCATACAGGTTTCAGCTTAATGTTATCTTTTTCTTCCTTTCGTGATTTCTCTTTCTAATGCGCCCAGCAATGTGCTAAACATTGGTTTTTGTTTTTTTTTTAAAGATTTTATTTATTTATTTGAGACAGAGAGAATGAGAGAGACAGAGCACATGAGAGGGGGGAGGGTCAGAGGGAGAAGCAGGCTCCCCGCCGAGCAGGGAGCCCGATGCGGGACTCGATCCAGGGACTCCAAGATCATGACCTGAGCCAAAGGCAGTCGCTTAACCAACTGAGCCACCCAGGCGCCCTAAACATTGTTTCTTGTAATTTATCCAGGCTCTACTTGTATTTTAATGGGAGAGCCTTTTCTCTTATCCAGGCTGCCAGAAATAGGCATTACTGCAGTTTTTCTATTTTCCTTCGTGGTTTTTTTTTTTTTTTTTAAGATTTTATTTATTTATTTGACAGAGACAGAGACAGCGAGAGCAGGAACACAAGCAGGGGGAGTGGGAGAGGGAGAGGGAGAAGCAGGCTTCCTGCCGAGCAGGGAGCCCAATGTGGGACTCGATCCCAGGACCCTGGGATCATGACCTGAGCCGAAGGCAGACGCTTAACGACTGAGCCACCCAGGCGCCCTTCCTTCGTGTTTTTTAAGTGCCAGGAACTTATTAGAAGCCAGTTGACTTAGGCTCTGACTTCAAGTCAATAATGATCACAGCACAGTGGCAACATAACAGTTATGTTAGCATTAAGCACAGAGAGCTGTGGGGGCCCAGAGGAATAGCATATAAGTCAGACGGGGGTGTGGGATGACTTCCAGTAGAGGTGAGTAGGAGTTAGCTGGACAAGTCTAACTCCTAAAGCAAGACAGAACAACATAAGACATATGGTAAAAAGAGTTAAATCATAGCACTCATTCTGCATAAGAACTGTAAATGCAGAGAGATCACTTTGGGCTGAATAATTTGGGAAGGTTTCATGGAAAAGATATGCTTGAGTTAAACCTTTAAGGTATGTGGAGCTTAGGTGAAAAAGGAAGACATTCCAGGAAAAGCAGGGGTTTGGGGATGTGAGCTGTGACTATGCGTATGAACAATACTGAGAAGTCAACTAGAAGAACACACAACCATTATTATAGTTATCTGTTGACTGAATGAATGGATGAAAGGTATGAAGTTTCCATTAGAGGATGAAGGAACTGGAATTAGAAGGAACCAACCAGGCAGATGGTTCCATGTGGGAGGAGAAGAGGGACTGGACCGGGCTGCTGACACATTAGAAGTGATAGGCATATGGAAAAATAAACCACTGGTGTTAGAATAGATGGAAGCACCCAAGGAAACACTGTCCTTACCTTGGTTGGGCCTGGGGATATATCCGTTCATTCTGGGAGACCAGCCCACGCGAGGATTTTGAGATTTATGTGTGTTTTTGGTTTTTTTTAAGTTTATTTTTAATTTTTTTAGTAATCTCTACATCCAATGTGGGTCTAGAACTCATGACCCCAAGATCAAGAGCCGCATGCTCTTCTGACTGAGCCAGCCAGTACCTGCCCCCCCACCAGGGGTTTTTAAGTAGCCTATTTTTAAAAGATTTTATTTATTTATTTGACAGAGAGAGACACAGGAACACAAGCAGGGGGAGTGGGAAAGGGAGAAGCAGGCTTCCCGCTGAGCAGGGAGCCCGATGCGGGGCTCAATCCCAGGACCCTGGGATCATGACCTGAGCTGAAGGCAGACGCTTAACGACTGAGCCACCCAGCCTGGCTCAATTGGAAAAGTATGCAACTCTTGACCTAGGGGTCGTGAGTTCAAGCCCCACGTTGGGTGTAGAGATTACTTAAATAAATAAAACTTAAAATCTAAAATGAAACAAGTTATTGTCATTTAGGCAATCTTCAGTTTACTGGAGTAAAGGTTTGAGGACTGCCTACTGCTTCCTCCCCACCATTCCTACTCCCTCCCCAGCACCCCACTCTGCACTCCCATGACCTCACCCACCAAACATCATATTTTTTCATTTTAGCCCAATCATAAGTTGAAGATAATTTATAATTCACTAAAACTTGAAATAATAATTTACTACTAAACCAAGACAAGCTCTACATGTCTAGTCTATGGCTCCAAATTTATTGTTTATTTTTGTGGATACTAAGCAACTTTCTTCAGAAATGAAAGTAAATGCCACATTCACTCACATACTAAACAGGGGGACTAATGTCATTATATATTTGTCTAAATGTTTAATCTCACGTTATGTTTCCTCAGTAGGCCTATCCCTTCTTTGCCTAGGATTGTCCTGCTGGCTTCATACAATGAGATAAAGCTAAGCACAACATATATATAATGCATTTTTTAAGAAATGTTCATGAGAAGGTATTTGTTTGCTGGAAAGAGCATGAATTCAGTTCACATCTAGCTTTACCACTTATGATTTTGAACATTTATTTAGTAAAGTTTTCCAAACTACAGATTGCAACCCATTCATGGGTTGTGAAACTGATTTAGCAGGATGCAAAACAGTATTTTCAAAAAGGGAAATAGAATAGAAAATATCAGAATGCATTGCATATAGTTAGGGTATTGTTTCATGAAACCTTTATGTCAATGAAGACACATTTGTGTGTTCTTCAGTGATCATGAGAATAAAATGTATTTTTTATTGTGGGTTGAAATAAAAAAAACCTTGAAAAAAATGACCATTCTGAAGCTCAGTTTCCATAAAATGGTATAATACCTCTTTCACGGGATTGTAATGAGGAATAAAGAAGTAATGTTTGTTTTCATATACAGTAGTGGCTTGGGCAGTAACTGCTGGCTTCTTTATCTTTTCTCTGAAAAAAAAACCCCAGGGGCGCCTGGGTGGCTCAGTTGGTTAAGTGACTCCCTTCAGCTCAGGTCATGATCCTGGAGTCGCAGGATCGAGTCCCGCATCAGGCTCCCTGCTCAACAGGGAGTCTGCTTCTCCCTCTGATCCTCCTCCCTGTCATGCTGTCTCTCATTCTTTCTCTCTCAAATAAATAAATAAAATCTTTAAAAAATAAATAAATAAAATAAAATAAAAATAGGTTCAGCGTGGTGAGGAATTTTAGAGAATATCATGTCATGCTTTAATTTAATATAGGAAACAAAGAATAGCATTCAGTTTTATAATTTGACTACTGAGATCAAGAAGAAAAGAAAAGGAGGGATGCCTGGGTGGCTCAGTCGGTTAAGCGGCTGCCTTCGGCCCAGGTCATGATCCCAGGGTCCTGGGATCGAGTCCCACATCAGGCTCCTTTCTCAGCAGGGAACCTGCTTCTCCCTCTCTCTCCGTCTGCTTGTGGTCTCTCTGTCAAATAAATAAAATCTTTAAAAAAAAAAAGAAAGAAAAAGGAAATAGGAAGAAGAAAAACTAGTTTAGTCAAATATTTACTTGTTAATATTTTTAATTTATTAATTCATTTATGAAAAATAACTTTTCCCAAACCAAAAAAAAAAAAAATCAGTAAGACAGTTGGCATTGTTTTACATTTTTGGAAACCCCTTTAATGCCTGACTGGATTCTCATATCTGCTTCTGCATTCCATCTGTTGCTATATCAACAAACATAATTTTTTCTCCATGTGGTAGAAACTAAGGATATGGCTAGAATACAAAGATGAATCCTCCCCTGCCTTGAGTTCAGACCAGAGAGGTTTGGAGACTTGTGGAAAGAGAGAGAGAGAGAGAGAGAGTGAGTGAGTGCATCAAATAAATAAATAAATAAATTAGTGAGTGAATAAATACATAAATAAATCTCCAGAAAAAGTCAGAAAGACCAAGTCATACAGAGATGCAAAGAAATTCACACTTGAGCCCTTAGAGCTATAAACAGAAAACTCAACACTCTTCTGCTTAATACTGTGTTTGTGAGGGGAGGGCAAGGGGAGGAGGTCTCACTTGGTTAATAAAGGTCTTAATAGGGGCACCTGGGTGCTTCATGAGGTTAAGCATCCAACTCTTGATTTCAGCTCGGGTCATGATCTCAGGGTTGTGAGATCGAGTCTGCATAGGGCTCTGCACTGGGCATGGAGCCTGCTTAAGATTTTTTCTCTCCCTCTCCCTCTGCCCCTCCAACATCCCCCTTCCCCTCTAAAAAAATAATAAAGAACTTAATAACTGTCAGTGGCTATAAAAAGTTCCTACTTAAAGATTGAGCAGAGATGTTCTTGAAACCTTGTTTTGTTGTTGGAAAATAAAAAACTTCCTACTATAAAAAGTAAGGCTTTCACATCCCTTTTCACAATGTTCCAAAAACTGGCCCTAAGGGGGCACCTGGTGGCTCAGCCCGTTAAGTATCTGACTTCCACTGGGGTCATGGTCTTGGGGTCCTGGGATCTAGCCCCATGTCCAGCTCTGCACTCAGCAGGGAGTCTACTTCTCCCTCTGCACTGCCCCACGCCCCGCTCATCCTTTCTGTCATATAAATAAAATCTTTTTTTTTTTTTTTAAGATTTTATTTGTCAGAGTGAGAGAGAGTACAAGCAGAGGGAACGGCAGGCAGAGGGAGAAGCAGGTTCCCCACTGAACAGGGAGCCCGATGCAGGATTCGATCCCAGGTCCCTGGGATCATGACCTGAGCTGAAGGTAGATGCTTGACCAACTGAGCCATCCAGGTGTCTCTGAATAAATAAAATCTTAAAAAGAAGGGCGGGGGGGGGGCCTTAAGGCCCTTGGGAATCCTACCCCTG
Source organism: Leptonychotes weddellii (assembly GCF_054177405.1). Classification (NCBI taxonomy): domain Eukaryota; kingdom Metazoa; phylum Chordata; class Mammalia; order Carnivora; family Phocidae; genus Leptonychotes; species Leptonychotes weddellii. Next base: position 95,386,405 of record NC_138372.1, on the reverse strand, counting down.
GAAGGGAGGGATGTGTGACACTTTAAACTCTATGTTAAAGCAGGATCATTGCCTCTTGACCCTTGCCTGACAGCTGATTGGGACCTGGCCAAGAGTTACAGGACCTGACAGGTGGACTGGTGATTCCCCCCTCCAGAGCAGCGGTGACAAATTCAAACTATCTTTGGCACTCTTGGCTTCTTTCTCTGCTCATCTGTCTTTACTGTACTCCCACTTTAACCTAGTTTATCAGCTTGCCCTCTCCTCATGATTCAAGCAAATTCCCATTTCTTTTCTTCAACATACAGTTTTTTAGTCTTCAGAATGCTCTCTCCTCTTTTTTGTTCTGCTGGATCCTGCCCAATATCTCTTCTAATACCTGGCTTACAGTATTTTTGAGAGGTCTTCCATTCATTCATTTGCCATATACTTGGTGGCTAGGCCTTCTGTATTAATTAAACATACTCCTCTCTGGGGCGCCTGGGTGGCTCAGTCGTTGGCGTCTGCCTTCGGCTCGGGTCATGGTCCCAGGGTCCTGGGATCGAGTCCCGTGTCGGGCTCCCTGCTCGTCGGGAAGCCTGCTTCTCCCTCTCCCACTCCCACTGCTTGTGTTCCCTCTCTTGCTGTGTCTCTCTCTGTCACATAAATAAATAAAATCTTTAAAAAAAAAAAAAACATACTCCTCTCTATTCCTTCAGCAATTGGGTACCCCATTTGTTACTTTTGTACATACTGCATGTTTTACATAGGTATTTTCAAGCTACTACTTTTTATTCTGCCTCCCCATTTGCTTCCATGTATTTTTAAAATTTCTTCTTTAATTTCCTGATTATTCTGGAAAATCATTCTATTCTGCCTCCCCATTAAACACAGAAGCAGTGACCCTTTTCTTTCATCATCCTATATTATTGTCCCAATAATAGTAATGTAGTGCTATGGTAGTAATCTGTACTCTCTTTTAATCCTCACAAAACCCTGTAAAGTGTTAATATTCCTGGGTCCATTTTGCAGACCTAGAAACTGAGGTTCAAAGAGGTTACTCCAGTCCTCCCAAATCAAACAGACTTTAAGTGGCAGGGAAGGTGGCATCCAAGATCTGGGCTAGCCTCAGAAATCTAGCCTCAACGACCAATATTAAGTAAGGCCCTATGAGGGTTGGGACAGAGGTTCTGAGGGAGAGGGTTCCCAATCAGTAATACAAATACACAAAAGCAAAACCAGAGGTCCAGCTGCAGGGCGTGTTTTTGTTTATTTGTTTAGTTGTATTTGGTTTGGTTTGGTTTGGAAGACGGCGTTACGATCACTCACCTCTCCCGACCTGGCCCTGTCCAGCCCCTCCCTGGAGGGATCGACGGCCGGAGGCTGGAGGCCAAAGGCTACCCAGGCAGGTGGTGACCTCGGAGGCAGAACCACGGCCCCGAGTCGCGCCGCTAACGGCGGAAGATTGACGCGGTTGGACCGCGCCATTCCCGAAGCGATAAGGGGCATAATCTTGGCAGCGTCCTTAAAGATTAATAGGAAAAGGGTGGTGAGGGTGACTATCTTCCCCGCCCGCCCTTTCTCTTTCTCCTCTCCCCGCGGGCCCCCCGCGTCCATTCCACGGCCTAATTTACTAAGAGAGTCTTGCGGAATAGGGGAGGGGGGAAAGCCACTGATAGCAATTACGGTAACTCCGTTGCTAACACAAACGGACTCATTTACATATAATTTGCATGTTCAGGTACTTATGGAAGTACCCAATGTGTCTGTACTTCCTTTCTTTAATAGGGCACCCACAACCGCCTGCCGGCCTGCCTCTCTCTGCTCTAGGCCAGGGGGCCCTGTCCCTTATCCAGTAAATTTTACTACCTTCTCGGTTCCCTAGCCTCGCAAACGCTACCTCTGAGCCTCCGGAAGACTGGCCCCTCCTCCCACCCGTAGGCTCCTCCCTTCGTCCTCTCCTCCCTCCCCAGCTTCCAAATGCGTCTTCCCCGCCCCCTTTTCTATTTCTGAGCAGGCATGTTCCAGGCAGCTCACCCGACTCCTTAGATTGCTATGGGATTGGTAGGGTCCTGAGCGTCGGAGAAGCCGGAAGGCATATCCCAAGAAGGGTTGCTGGGACTCACAAGAAGAATTGAGCCCTACTGGGATTTTTTATTTTCGTCTTGCTTTTGCGGAGGGAAGGCGAGGAGGCTGTGCGGCCCGGTCGAACTTGAGGCAGTGCGAAGGCCCCCTCAGGCGGCGCCGAGGGCAGCCCCTAAGCCGGGGCCTGGCTCAGCCGCCGCGGCCGCTGTCAGGGAAGCGCAGGCGGCCAATGGAACCCGGGAGCGGCCGCTGCTGCTGAGGCGGCGGTGTCGGCAGCCCGACCCCGACCGCCCGCACCCCCTCCGCGGGGGTCCTCAGGAGGTAAGCGACTCCTACCCTGGGAGTCCCCCTGGCCCTGTGCGTGGGGGGGTCCCTCTCCCACCCTGTCCCGCACAGCCTCCCCCCGCCCCCACACCTGGGTTTGACTACAGAACTGCCCTCCGGGTGGCAGCTGCACCCCGGGTGCCTTCACCCTTTCCCTTCAAGTCTGGGGTCCTTCTCTGCTTTTTTGGCTTCCTCTTCTGTTTAGCTCCTCCCTCCGCCCGGGGATCCCCCCGCCGCACCCCCCCCATCCCTGTTGCCTCTGTCCCGAATTATTTTCTCCTAAGTCACGAACCCTTTCCACATCAGGGTACCTCTTGTAATGTCCATTCTTGTTTGCCCTTCCTCGTCAGCTGTGTTCCGCCCCAAACCTTTCCCACAGCCTCCTCCTTCATCCCCTTTTCCTATTTTTGCCCCTTTCCTCCGATGTCTCCGTGCAACCCCAGCACTGGGTTCCCATTTCCCTGAGCTCTCTCTTCCCTGTGGCCCTCTATTCCTCTGTTTCTGATTCCATTACCTCACCGCCACCCACCCAGCTCCTGGCTTCCAAGAATTGCCTATTCCCCTCCCCTTAAGAAATCTCAGTCCCTCATCGTCATTCCCAAAGTACTATTTGCATTGTACTTTGGTCTTAATCCTTACCCTTCTCTAGAGAGCTTTATGATCCCTGTAACTTTCTTTAGCTTCCCTTTTCCCACTCCTCAATACCCCAACCTCTGGAGGTTTGTTCCTATAGAAAAGATCTAACAGTGCCTCTTCCCATTCAGGATTTCCATCTCTGACACCTTCTCTCTCTCGTTTCAAGGATTTTGCTGATCCTTGTGACCCTTGGTTCTGTTTTGCCTGTGGTCTTTCTGTGTTCTCTGTCACATTCTTTATCTCTACATACCACTTATTTCAGGATCAGCTAAATCTTGAACTAAGAAGAAAATGTGTTGGTGGGGGGAGCCTCAGCTGTCTCACTCAGGCTTTTCTGGACAGAAGGGTGTTTCTGAAGGATGGAGTAAGTTTTGAAGAAGTTCCTATCAGATTACACTTTGTTGACTACCCAGGATCAGCCACTAGGAGGGATGAACAGGCCTGCCTGGAAACTGTGAGATTGTGAGAAATTTTGTTTTGGGTTACTTAATTTTAGGCTTGTCCTTAAGGGATCACTGATTAGAGTGTCTTCCAGATCCAGAAGGAGTCAATTTATTGTCTGTGGCTTACTGGAATAGTTTTGGTTGATTCCGTAAGGCTTAGGCCTAGGGTGGGTTTGGGGGTAACTGAGAAAAGGAACATGAGACATTAGAGAGAGCGTGGACATTCAGAATCAGGACTTCTGGATTCAGTATGTGACTTCCTCACTTGACCTCTAGAGTGACCTTTTTGGGAGAATGGCCCACTCTGTGGGCATCAGTGCAGTAATGGGCTACTTGTAACATGTGGGTTGGGGGAAAAATTAGATTTCGTTTATTTGTTTACAAAACATTCTGGGTTTCACAGAGAAAAGGCATTTCTTAGTAGTGGTTTAGCTGACCTGAGAGTTTTCCTTCATTGTGATCTCTCTATTGGGTCTTTCTAGTCGACAGCTGTGGCAATAAGTCCATTTGAAAGACAAGCTCCAGGCCTGCTTCCTTTGTCTGCGTTGGCTTTTTTCTCTGCTACATGAAGTTGCTGACCACCTGTGCTGTTCCTCTTGGACTTGATCCATAACTCCAGATTCTGTAGATGGAAAAGTATGTTTGTGGGAAAGCCCTTTGAGGAAGATGGCTGGGAAAGAGAACTTGGAGTGAAGTGGGACTTGGGAAACTAGTTGCTCCCTTGTATGCCATGTCTCTCTTGGCCTGTGATAGTGAAGAGGGCATGTGAAGTTGCATTTTTCTTCCAACTCTTAAGTCTTTTTGAAAGTAATCATGCTACCTCTTCCCACTTATCCCTTGTCTCCCTCTTCATTGTTAGCCAGAGTGCAGTCTCCTCATACTCCTTTTTAGGAGTAGTTTCCCTGCTTCATTCTCAGAGCTGGGTCCACGCTGCATGAGAACGTGTTTGCTGAATGCCATCCAAAGCAACAAATTGAGATTCTTTGATTTGGGGAAGAAGTTTGGGAGGAACCTTTCAGTAATTGGCATGAGACAAGAGAGGGCCTAGTCCAAGCGCATTTGGGGCTTGCAGCAGGGAGGAACAGTTCAGAGAGAGGTGAGTGCACAAGTTACTTTCTTTGCCATCTGTCTGTTTCAGCAGGGGCTCCCAGAGCTGGCTTGGGCTGTCTGACTGGAATCTGCTTATACCAGCTCCCATGGCCCTGCACAGAGACTTCTCAGCTTGATTCAATATTGGCTTAGCTACCCTGAGACCACTGCCTTCCCTGCCTTTCTGCTGCTAGCTCAAGAATGCCCTCTTCCCTGATGCCAATCCCCCACTGGGGCCTTGGGGGAAACATTTATGGGATTCCTGCTAGGGTCTGAGCCTACTCACTGTTCGTCCCTGGGTTTCTATGAGAAAAAAAAGTAGCACTTAATCTCTACTTTGTCCATTGAGGTCAAGGGAGAAAGATGAGCTGAGGCCTTTTTAACGAAAGGTTTGAGTTAGACTTTAGGATATGAGGAGGAACTTCTCAACAGCAAAATAAGCAGCCTAGGGTTATGCGGAGTCTCTTTGGAAGAGCAGCTTCTTTTTTTTTTTTTTTTTTAAAGATTTTATTTATTTGACAGAGAGAGACACAGCGAGAGAGGGAACACAAGCAGGGGGAGTGGGAGAGGGAGAAGCAGGCTTCCCGCGGAGCAGGGAGCCCGATGCGGGGCTCGATCCCAGGACCCTGGGATCATGACCTGAGCTGAAGGCAGACGCGTAACGACTGAGCCACCCAGGCGCCCCGAGCAGCTTCTTTTTAAAAATTATTATCAAAGGTGGGGCGCCTGGCTGGCTTAGTTGGTGGAGCACACAACTCTTGATCTCTGACTTGTAAGTTCAAGCCCACGTTGAGTGTAGAGATTACTTAAAAAAATAAAATCTTTAAAAGAAAATTATTATCAAAGGCAAACATGCACTTGGTAATAAATCCAGTGGTACTTAAGAGTTTATGATGAAGGGGCTCCTGGGTAGCTCAGTCGTTAAGCGTCTGCCTTCGGCTCAGGTCATGATCCCAGAGTCCTGGGATCGAGCCCCACATCAGGCTCCCTGCTCAGTGGGAAGCCTGTTTCTCCCTCTCCCACTCCCCCTGCTTGTGTTCCCTCTCTCTCTGTGTCTCTCTCTCTGAAATAAATTTAAAAAAAAAAAAGAGTTTATGATGAAATCAACAGTCCCTTTCCATTCTTCCCACTCCTCCTTTAGAGTTAACATCTTAATTATCTCAGTGTTTATTTTTGAAGGTTATCACCATAGCATTGGATAAAATGCTTGTGCCTCTATTTCTTGGTTTATTAATTGTTACAAAAGAGCATTGAACTTTAGAGGATTTACACTTCTTGTTTATATAATAGTCATTTTTATTTATTAGAAGCCTCTGTAATGGTAAATAACATATGTGAACTTCCCTTTTCTATGAACTTGTAACAGTCTCTTAACTACCCACCTTGTAGGATGAAGATAGTGGCTTCACTACCCTTTTTTCCAACTCACATGATCCATCTCAAAGGGAGGAAAATTGAGCTTGCCTACCTGCTTGGAAATCAGATGAGCTCTTAAGACAGTTCCATGAAAATACAGGAACCTGTAAAAACATGAGGATTTTCCTGAACCAATCCATATTTTTCTAGTCCCCCAAGAAGGGAATGGTCATTAACTGGGTGAGGGGATTGATTTGGGGCTTTCTACTGTCCTGTCTAGCAGAGACCAATCCAGGAAATCCTTTAATGAAGATCAGTAGGGGGTTGGAAGGTTCTTTGCCTGGAATCTTGTGATGAGAAGCAGGAAGCCAGGTTAAACATCCCCTCCCCCTAGAGTTTTTGCAGACATTTACTTAAATGCTAGGTCATACAGAATACAAACATGTATACCCTCTTTGTCCTCTATAGCCACTGCTGTGCTCAGCCCTGAACAACCCCCTGATGCTTAGATGAGGATTCCCTACATTGCCCAGACAATTAGCTGTGGAGCCCCATCAGTTGTTAACACTCCTCCACTCCTACCCAGTGCCTAGAAGCCAGCTGCTAGGCTGGGGTGGGGGAGGCCTCTTCAGTTCCTTCATCATCTAATTGGAAGGCTAGTTTAGGCTCCCAGTGTGAAATGTGGAGCCTCAGTTGTTTGAACGTCCTTGAGAGCATAGGAGCCATTTGATATTAAAGGTTTGGATTTTCTTCTTTTTTCCTATTCTCTTACAAGGCGACGGGTGATGAATATAGGACCTTTTCCTTTTTTCTTTTGCTTTCTAGTCCTTTCACTTTTTTTAGAATGGTTACTTACCAAAGTTATATTGTCTTTGCTTTTGAAAATGAATGAACTGATGTTGAAGACCGTATTAGGACTTAGGTTTTGGAGATTCCCTTTCCTATTTCTTTTTTTATTTTATTTTATTTTTTAAAGATTTTATTTATTTATTTGAGAGAGAGAATGAGATAGAGAGCATGAGATGGAGGAGGGTCAGAGAGAGAGGCAGACTCCCTGCTGAGCAGGGAGCCCGACGTGGGACTCGATCCCGGGACTCCAGGATCATGACCTGAGCCGAAGGCAGTCGCTTAACCAACTGAGCCACCCAGGCACCCCCTTTCCTATTTCTTACTGTCTAAATTGGCAACTCAGTACCTCCTCCCCCCATGACTTGTTTCAGATGCAGGCAATCCTTGAGGCTCAGGGAGGCGAGGGAGGTCCAGCTCCAATTTGGTAGTTTCTAGTGGCAGAGCCACTAGAGAGGAGTCCAGTTTTCCTGCATCTCTTGACACCATCTGGTTCCCTGGGGAATAAAGACTGAGATGGGGGATCTGTTTGGTGGAAAAGTCCCCTGAGTACTGTGATGCGGGATTCCTCGCTGAGCCCTGGGATAAAAAAATAAATAACGGCATCCTTCCCTCCCCTCCTGGTGCCAGTAATAATCCCAACTGTGGTCAGCTGGGGCAGGCATCTGCTGAGTATCCTAGTGAGGTCTGAGGTGCTATATATGGGAGGATGTCTGAACTTCATGTCCCTTGGAAGTTTTGAAAAGTGGATTTTAGGAGCTTTTGATAACTTGGAAGTCTCTGGAGTAGAGGGAAGGGGAAAGATTTGCCAAGCATAGAGAGATTGAGGGAAAAATAAAAGTTGGTTGTATAAAATGATTGAGGCTATCATGTGAGTTTTTCAGCAGACCTAAAAGGTGGTGGTCTCAGTTGAATTAGAATGACCCTCTGGTGCAGAGTGCCCTGCAAAGGTGTGGCAAGGAGTGATTAAAGCTTATTATTTCTGTGTAGCCTAAAGTTGCGAGTAGAGACAGATCTGCATAGGCAGCCATGCTGGTTCTACTACTCAGAGGGCTCTGCCTAATTTTAGGAGAGAGCATGATGAACGAGTTGCCAAATTTTTACTGGTACCAAGCTCAAACTGCATCAGAGAAATTAAATTCAGGGATGGGAACTTCTTGTTTGACAGAGTTGGGAGAAAGATAAACTAGCCTTTTTTGGTGATCTCTGAGAAGAGAAGAGTTCCCCATCTGTCTTCCTGCAAGACTTAGTGGTGACTGCTGGGAGGGAGGGAGCTAGGCTCTACAGTATAGGGCAGAGCAGAGTAACTGATTCTTAACATTTCAGAGGTGCAAGAAGAGGCACCGGAAGGGTGGCGGTGGAAAATGGGGCTTCCCAGAGTGATTATAGAGAATTTGTATCGGAAGCCTCCTTTCACCTACCCAAAGTGATATGCACCCAGATTCACTAGCATCAAAGGCAGTGTCACTAATGGTTGCAAACTACCTGCGTTTCCACTCTACAGTAGATCCTGCCTTCCTCTTGCTCACGCTCTTGAGTTTATCTTAGACTCGCTCTTGTGTTTTTGTGAAGAGGCCTCTGAGCCCGTTGCTGACTACAGTCGGACTCTGGAGTTGGGTAGATCTGACATTCACAGTGTGCCTCTCCCAGTTCTTGCTTTGAAATTTCCTTCCGTTCTACACTATTCTGATCCAAATTTGGTGGGGCTCGGAAGAATCGTCCTAGGAGAGCAGTGGCTTTTGTCAGCAATGTTCTCTCACTCCAGAGAGGGACTCTTGGTGATGTGATTCCTGTTCCTCCTTGTTCTTTGGATGTTATAGACCCATGAGCTCTAGCTAAATTCTTTTTGCCTTCTCCCAGCCTTTCCAGTTCTTGGGCTGTGTGTATGATAATGGAGAAAGTAGTGTTGGGGTAGGAGAGGGCTGTTATAAATGTTTTGGGAGATTCTTAGACAACAAATGTAATGCTAATTCACTTTCATTATAAACAGTATATGTGTGTGCGCGCACACACTCGTACGCATATACACTGTTTACTAACTTGTTAGGTGATTAGGATTCACCTAATATTTATTGAGTACTGCTGTGTGCCAAGGACTGTGCTAGATCCTTCTACACTCATGATGTTTTCCCACACAGCAACACTGAGAAGTAGATAAGTTTTTCCCATTTTGCAGTGGAGGAAACTGAAACTCAGAAGATATGTGGTTTGCATAAGTTTACACATCTCATAATGGCAGAGCCAGGATCTTGAATCTCAGCCCATTTGACTCCAAGTTCAGCAGTCTTTCCACTATACTTAACTGCTATGGCACTAGAGAAAGAGGGAATGATGTCATGAAGTCAGACAAGCAGAGAAATGGCACACTTCAACGGGGTTGTTGATGGTTGTTTTAGAGCTGTTTTCTTCTCAGTGAAGCCTGGATGGTATTTGCTGGCCCTTATTCCTTGGGAACTTTGAGTCTGAAGGGAAGGTGACTAGAGGAACATATCAGGACTTGGATACTGGGAGGTGTCAGGCTGGTTCAGTCGGAAGAGCGTGGGACTCTTGATCTCAGGGTCTTGAGTTCGATCGAGCTCCACATTGGGTGTAGAGATTACTTAAATAAAAATAAAACTTAAAAAAAAATAGACTTTGATACTAAATGGAGGTGAGATGCTTAGGACCTGTGTCTGGAGTGTTATATGAGTAAGGAAATACAATTTAAAGAGGAAAAGAGAAAGGTTATTGGCAGGTGTGTCAAGGGAGACACAAGAAGAACACAAGATAGTGAAGAGTTAGGGACAAGGAAATAAGACCAGAATTGCTTCCCAGTCTACCTGAAGATTTGTAAACCTATGTAAACAAAACGTATAAAGCAGCATTTTGCAAATGCAAGGTAGGAACAGAGGCTAAGCTGATAGCTAAGTGCAGAACGAAGGAAGAGTAATGTGGAGATCAGCAGTGGAGCTAGTCAGGGAAGGCTTCGTGGGAGATGACTTCTCATCTGATTTTGAAGGAGTCCAGGAAGACAAAAGAGAGGAGGGGCCTGGGAAGGTTTCATGGTGGACGAAAGGAAGACCTGAGGATGGCACCACTAACCAGTGTGTGTATGTGTCTCCCTTTCTGTTCCTTTCTCCCTCCTTCCTCCTGTAGCTTGGAAGCTCGAAGTCTGGCTGTGGCCATGGGAGACATGGTGGTGGAACCTGCCCCCCTGAAGCCAACTTCTGAGCCCACTCCTGGCCCACCAGGGAATAATGGGGGTTCCTTGCTAGGCGTCATCACAGAGGGGGTCGGGGAGCTATCAGTGATTGACCGTGAGGTGGCCCAGAAGGCCTGCCAGGAGGTGCTGGAGCAAGTCAAGCTCTTGCATGGAGGTATGTCTGTATCTAGCACAGACACCCCACTGGAGCTGGTCAATGGGGATGTTTTGGACAGTGCAATCCGTTGCCTGGATGATCCACCTGCCCAGATAAGGGAGGAGGAAGATGAAATGGGGGCCACTGTGGCCTCGGGCACAGCCAAGGGAGCAAGGAGGCGGCGGCAGAACAACTCAGCCAAACAGTCCTGGCTGCTGAGGCTATTTGAGTCAAAACTATTTGACATCTCCATGGCCATTTCATACCTGTACAACTCCAAGGAGCCTGGAGTACAAGCCTACATCGGCAACCGGCTCTTCTGCTTTCGCAACGAGGATGTGGATTTCTATCTGCCCCAGTTGCTTAACATGTACATCCACATGGATGAGGACGTGGGTGATGCCATCAAGCCCTACATAGTCCATCGCTGCCGCCAGAGCATTAACTTTTCCCTCCAGTGCGCCCTGTTGCTTGGGGCCTACTCTTCAGACATGCACATTTCCACTCAGCGACACTCCCGTGGGACCAAGCTCCGGAAGCTGATCCTCTCAGATGAGCTAAAGCCAGCTCACCGGAAGAGGGAGCTGCCTTCCTTGAGCCCAGCCCCTGACATGGGGCTGTCTCCCTCTAAGAGGACTCACCAGCGCTCTAAGTCTGATGCTACCGCCAGCATAAGTCTCAGCAGCAACCTGAAACGAACGGCCAGCAACCCTAAAGTGGAAAATGAGGATGAGGTAAAATGCCTGGGAGGGGCAGTGGGGCAAGATGGCATGGAGACAGGATGTCTGATATATAGTTCCTCTGTCCTTTTCTCTCCTTCCCTCTGTTTCATTTCACTGATAAAAGCATGGGATGTCAGAGTGGAAAAAGACCTTAGAATTCATGTATTCCAACTGTCTCATTTTACAAAGGAAGAACTCAGAGACCTAGAGAGATAGAAGTGACTTGCCTCAGGTCATGTAGCTAATAGCAAGGCTGACACTCCTGACTCTGTCCAGTTGTTTTTACTCAACTTCACTGCCATTCCATTAACTACTTACTTACTGAGAACTGTGACAGGGACCCTCCCCACCCTGACTTGAGACCTGGGATATCTACCAGAACCTCTCAGAGTAGCAGCCATCAGGGAGGAAAAGGGATGGTGTGTGTGCTGGGGGGCAGGGTATTAAATAGAGCCTTAACTTCATTCTCCTGGTCATTCCTCCTCATAATCCCTCTGCCCCACTCTCCAAAGATCCTGCTTTTTGTTGACTTAAGAGTGAGATTCATTCCCTATCACTGAGGTATCTGCAGAATGCCCTCGCGCCCGCCTTTCCTCAGGGGAAGGGATGTCTTAGCATTTGGGAGAAGCACAAAGGGAAGAGGGAAGTGGTCTTGCTGTAGAGTAAATCTTGGGCATGCCCAGAGTCTAGTCAGAGACCTGAAGGCTGGAAAGAAGAGCAGGCTGCAGGAGCAGTTGGGGTGTCCAGAGCAGGGAGGAGATAAGCACATCAGTAGGTTATGCCCACCTTCCATTCCATGTCTGGGCAGATAGCTTGGGAAGTTGCCACTAGACAACTAAGTGTCAGTGACCTGGTCCCAGCCAGACAATGATGCCCCAGTCCCCCCCGTGACTCACCACTGGCCCAGCTCTCATCCTGGCTGCCAGCCCAGCCTAGGAGAGAAGGGAGAAAAGAGCAAGGAATTTGCACTTGTTAGAAAATGCATATAGCCATGGTGCTGGCATCTGCCCCTGTGGGGCACATAACTCACCCACAGTTTTGATACAATGGGACTTCTTTTCAGCTTCTTTCAATCAGAGTGACTAGGGAAGGGAAAAGGCAGGACGGAGGGAGACTACAGAGCCTGCTTTCTGGAATTTTGGGTTTTGTTATGATAATAATAGTGAAGCTAAAAGAGCTAACATTTGTTGGGCACTTATTAGATGCCAAGCATTGTGCCAAGTACTTTACGTTTCATCCTCAACAGTCCTAAGAGACAGGGATTATTTTACCATTGAAGAGACAAGTTTAGAGAGGTGAGGTGATTTGCCCAGGGTTCCTCAGCTAGGCCTCAGATCACAGCTGGTGCTTTTAATCATTCAGCTGAGCCATCTTGCTTATTTCTCAGCATCTGCATTCCCAGGCCCTCAGCTGTCAGAGTCTGCTTGGGGAAGAATGGCCTAGGCCCTAGCCATCTAGGTTTCCTCAATTCCATGCACAGGCAGAAGAGCCCAACGGGTTCTCAGAACCAAAATGCACCATTTTCTTTTCTGGTTGAGCTTGCAGGGAAGTTCAAAGTCATGAACAGAGGTCGTTGCAGAACAAGAAGAATCATCCACATCTGGTGGGACTAAGGCCCTGAAGGGTTTGGGAGCTCCTTCTCTTGGAGTCAAGCCTGTAGCAGTATGTGTGTGAGCAGCTGCAAATGCACCCCTTTGTGCCTCCTGTCAGGCATGGCTTTTCTCTATATGCATTTGGTAGTTGTCATCTTAGGACCAGAAAAGCTGAGGCCTCGGGCCTACTCTGTGCTGGTTCTTGGTCCCTCTTCCTTGGATCTAACTCCTTCCCAGGATGGGATTATGGGTGACTCTGAGACACAGGTATTCTGTGAGAGCTTAAATCCTCTGGAGTGGCTTCTCTGGCTGCCATTCTTCCCAACCTGGCTCCTTATCATGGGTTATTAGATCCAGGAAAGGAAGGAGATACCAGATCCCTAGGCATTCCTAGGTTATCTGATGCTGGCAGAATGAGACACCCGAATCCACTGTGCAACCTTAGGAAACGTGAAAGCAGGAGTGAGAGAATAAATATGAATATCTCTAGGGGTCTCAGCATTGGAGTCTTCGGCACAGAGGTCTGTCTAAACCCCTTTGGCAATTTGAGGATACGTCTGTCAAGGCTTTTGTTCCCCAAATACCAAGGGAATTGGTTTTCCTCCTTCTGCTCCTCCCCCCCACCTGTTATGCAACATTCATTCACTCAGCAAATGAGCTTGTACCGCGTGCACAGCCCTTGCCAGAGGCAGTGAAGGATGAAGGATAAAGTGTGGCTCTTCCCTCCAAGAACTTGTAATGTGGAGACTCCAGTATCTAAGAGTCCGCTTAGTATGTGACTCTCAATTTTGTATACTGAAACTTTACTGAATTTATCAGTTCTAACAGTTTTTTGGTGGAGTTTGTGACTCTCTTGAGAAGCTGTTTCCTGCATGTAAGGAGGAAGTCCACAGCTTACTAAATAAAGCACATAATTATCTAAAGAGAAGCTCTGGAGGGTAAAGTGAGGCCACAGAGAAGAGGCCCCGGCTGCCCGTGCAGTTCTCTTCCTGCCCGGAGTCTCCCTGCACAGTCCTTTTCTGCCCAGATCTCACACGGGGTTCTGTTTTCTCTTAATGATGGATCTTTCACATTCTCCACTATAAGCCAAGGACTCTAGCATGGATTTCTCCCAGCCCCCACCATTTCCGCCCCCGAAGCCTGCCACTTCAAAGCAGTTTTTGTCAGCCTAATTGGAGGACTCTGCTCAGGTAGTCTTTCTTCCCATTAGTAACCAAATGGTAAACATTTTGGCCTAGAGTGGGGGCCCAGGGAACAGAGATGATTTAGGTACCACCCCCACCCCACACCCTGCCCCACATAATGACACTCGTAGTAGATCAGCTTTGTCTTTTAAGGATATAACCTTTGTACAGAGAAATCTGCTGCATGTCACACTGGAAGCCCCAGTGGGCCTTCTAGCCTGATGTGGTGTGATGTCAGCTTCTTGGCCTCAGCTTTTCTCCTGGAGCTGACTCAGTGTGAGTGACTCAAGCCTACAGAGTAGGAGAGAGGAACAGATCATGATATACCTCCCTTCCCCCAAGGCTACTAATGAGTCAGACGGGACCCGTCTGTGGAAGAATCAGCTGGAGCATTGCTCACAGAGCGGTACCCTCCCTGCTGTTCCTTCCCCAACCAGCTCATGGATAGAGATTGAACCCCTAAGTCAGAATAGGCTCTGGCATCCTCACTGCCTCAGTTCTGTCCACCTCTACCCAAAGCAGAGGAGTTGTTGCCTTGGGAGAGTATTTGACCTGCCTTCTCCCTCCAAGTGCCCCTCTCCTCAGATTCTTCAAGGAATGACCTGACTATAGGACCTCCAGCTAGAAGAGAATGTAAACCATGGAATGGAATTAAGTAGGTGCTTGAAATACTCATTGCAGAGTAGAAGCTCAGTAACTAATGTCCTCCTGCTCTGGGAGCTCTCAGGACTTTGTCTCTAAGTCCAGGCCCCTGCCCTCCTACATGTTTGTGCACCCTTCTCCCTGCCCTGGGAGACCTTGGTGGACAGAACCCAGGATGGGCCCGTGCACGAGCTGCAGTAGAACTGCTGAAGGCGAGTTTGACCACCAGCCCTTTCCCCTGTTTTTGCTCACGGACACCAGTAAGACACAGGCATGGGGTGAGATTTAGATAAATCTCCTAGGCTGGGACCTGGACAGCTTCTGCTCAGCTGCTCAGCTTTCACAGGTGGATGCAGCTAGGACCAGCTCCCCAACTGAGGTCCAAAAATTGTAATTTACTGAGTGTGGCACGAAATAGCCTGATTGGAAGCCTGCGGAGGTTGAGTAGATAGGAGGAGAGTCATCCATCCTTTATGCCCCACAGCATCTAGCCCAGAGGTGTCATGCTCATGGCTCTGGGGTGTCCCTCATCACATGGCTCAAGGTTGGGACTGGCCATCCCAGGATGATAATGAGGCTGATTGGAAAGGAGACACCCCTGGCACTGAAAGTTTAGCTCTTCTGCTTCCTCCCTGACATTTGCAAGAAGCTGGAGGAAAGCAGGCTTTCCAGTATGGGGGCCATGCAGCTTGTTAAATTCAGTTCCTTTGTGGTGGTTTCCACAGAGAAGGGTTTGGGTAGGAGCATGTGAGTGGCTGAAGAGAAAGCGGGCAGCTTGGCAGTGCAGTTACGCCCTGAGGCACCCAGCTGTAGGGTCTGCCCTAGAGGGAGAGCTTGGTGCAGGCAAGGAGAGAAGGGGACAAAGTGAAAAGCCGAGGTCTTCTGTCTCTTCAGCCTTTCTTCTGACCTCACAGTCTGAGCCAGCTCTCCATTGTCTCCTACAAGGGTCAAGAATTTGGGCAAGTGGTGTTTCTGGGTTGACTTTCTGTCATTGAAGCAGCCAGGTAGAGATACATGAGAGAAGCAGTTATGATCCAAGTTGGAGCTAAATTCTTTGCCTTTGTCTCTCTCCCCTCCCTCCCTGCCCCTCCTCCTCCCCTTGCCCTCTGGCCCTTTCCCAGGAGCTCTCCTCCAGCACCGAGAGTATTGATAATTCATTCAGTTCCGTAAGTGGGGCCAGGCTGGGACTGGGTGGCAGGCTCCCCCCTGCTGTGGCCGCATTTCCTCTCCGTCCCCAGGTCTTCTGAGTCCCCAGGCCAAAGCTTGAGTTAAAAGATCCCTTTTCTTCCTGGGAGATCAGCCCCTCCCTCCCAGGGCTCCCCAGCCTGGAGGAGTCCCCTGCCCTTTGTCACCCGTGCCCTGAGCCCAGGCTTAGTCGTGCTCTATCCTTCTCCCAGACGCAGCTGGGATGCAGTGCGACTCAGCCCCCAGTTCCTGGGTCTCTAGAGCAAACAGCTGGGAGAAAGGTAGAATTTACCCCTGGATTGGAGCCAAGAACTTCTTGGCAGAAACCCCCAGGATCCTATTTCTCCCACCCAGAACCCTTTCCCTATGGCTTCTGCCATCAGACCATCAAATATTTATTCGGTTCTTCTAAATGCTAGGCCCTGTGCTGGGGGAGCAGACCCCAAACACAAACAGGATTTGGCCTGAAGGAAAGTTTTACCTCCCAAAAGCCGGTTTTCTTTTTTAGCTTCAACCATCTTTCTTCCAGGTCTGAGTTCTTCCCTTTCCCAGCTCACTGCCCAGGAGGTTCCTTAATCCGCATTCTCCTTTCTTGTTCCCTCTGGACTAACCCCTGACCCTCTGGTCCCACAGGGTCTCAGACCTTGTTGCTGGGCAGAGACGTGAGAGGAAATGCTGGACCCTCTGGGAGTTTGGATGATTTTTTTACATTTTCTTTTTGATTTGTCTACCCAATCAGTTTTCTCCGTTCTGTGCTGATCCCCTTTCAATCATGATTCCTATCTCCTCCCATGTGGCAGAGCCTCTCTCGAGGTCTGGGGTCGCATCTCCAACATGCTGAAGGAACGTAGGGGCCCCCAACCCAAATGCTGATTTGAGGATGGGAAGGAATTCTGCCTTTTCTAATCTGAGATGACTGAATTGGTTGGGGTGGAGGGTCCTTGGAACAGTGACCATTTGCCACCTGATTGGATGGATTAGGGGATCAGAATGAATGAAGGAGTGAGTTTCCAGATTTCCTCTTCCTTTCTTTTGCTTTCTCCATGAGGCCCCTGGCATATTTCCAGGGACCACAGAAGCCCAGTTCTACTGTCTTCCTGTCTTGATCTCTTTTCAACCCGGTCTCCCAGAGCATCCCTGATTGATTCCGACATCCTGTTTCATTATTATATGGGACCCTGAGCCAGCCCCCAGTGGGGCAGAGCCTGAGAGATGAGCTATTCCTTTGAACCCTGGCTCTTTGCACATGCAGAGATGGGCCTGGTACTACCCAGCTTTCAAAAGAAGCTCTTTTTTGCAGTGTGAGGGAGTGAGGGTAGAAATTCTCAGTTCTCAGGAAACTAAGCAGGGCCCACAGAGAGGGAGAGAAAGGCCTGGTGAGTGAAATACTGTTTCTATAAGAAGAAGAAATATTGTTCTTATCTAGCTGAGGGGAGCTGGGATGGGGATGCTGGCGGTGGCCACCTTGATAAAGTACTCCTAATGGTAGAAGGACTTAGGCTGGGAAAAGAGCCCTTCTTTGTATCCATCTTTTCCCCCACCCTCATCTCACTGCCCAGATGGACCTTTCTGGGAATGATGAAGTGCCCAGCCTGAGGAGCCAGGCTCACAGCAGGGAGTTAATATGGGGAGCCTGTCCCTGAGAGGTAGGGGAAGAGGACCTAAGGAGGAATCACTGAAAGAGACAGACCCTCAGGGCCCTTGTCAAGGGCAGAAAGGAGCTATTGCTTTCTCCACCCACTCCCCACACCTCCCTCCCTCCATCTGCTTTTTCTGTCCCTGTTGATTGTTCCCTCATTAATGCAAAGTCTGTTCATCCCCTTCACATCCCATGCATGTGCACTGACCCCTTGTAAGAGATTGTGGGGTGGACAGGGGGATGCTATGAAAGGTAACAAAAGTCATTTGAATGGAGTAAGTCCTTGAAAGGAGACGTAGTGACTCAGAACACCCCTCCTTAGCCTTGTGGGCCACTGGCAGAGCCACTTAGCAGAGACTCAGCCCAAGGACCTGGAGATAAGTGAAGCGTGTCAGGTATAAGCAGCTCTTCTCTCTGGATGTTGTCCCTCCACCCATCTCGAAGCCTTGGGACAGTTCGTAACAAACTCAGGTCCAAGAGAAGAGAGGTACCTCCCAGTGACACAGGTTCACACCCCCTTCACCCTCAAGAATCAGCCTGTGGAGGAGTGTGCTGGCTTTTCTACCTATTCCCAGCTGAAGCTGTCAGGGGTGGAGTGGTGGGACCTCCCACCAGTGCTGAAAGGTAGCTCCTTCCCTAGAGTTCTCCAGACATTGGGATCCATGGCCAGGAGTGATTAAGTGGGTGGGCCACTTTTTTCTATGGTTTCTTTACCGTCTTTTACTTTGACCCAATCCCCTGTAGCCTGTCAGACTGGCTCCTGAACGAGAATTCATCAAGTCCCTGATGGCAATTGGCAAGCGGCTGGCCACGCTCCCCACCAAGGAGCAGAAAACACAGCGGCTGATCTCAGAGCTCTCCCTGCTCAACCATAAGCTCCCTGCCCGAGTCTGGCTGCCCACTGCTGGCTTTGACCACCACGTGGTCCGCGTGCCCCACACCCAGGCTGTTGTCCTCAACTCCAAGGACAAGGTAGGTGGGCTCTGACCCAAACCCTACCCCCTATTTGACTCTTCTCCCATGGTTGTCCAGTTCCCGTGTATACACTCAGGGATGCCCCACCAACGTCCTGGCCTCCACGGTTCATGCGCACGTGTCAATCTTGACTTTATCTCAGTGCTGTCGTGATTCTGAGGGCCCTCTTGTCCCCTTTCTTGGGCCTTGTTTTTTTGGACCAAAGAGGCCTAATCTTTTCAGCTTGCCTCTTCCTTCCCATGTCTCAGGAGAGAGTTACTCACCAGTCTCGTTCCAGCCCTTTGGTAGCTCTTTCCTAGCCCTTCCATAACCCTTAGGCTTTCCAGCTACAGTGACAGTGGGAGTAGAGAAATAAATCTCTTGTTTCTAAGACCTTTTCTGATCAGAGTGGGAAGGTAGGAGAGAAGGATGCCGGACTCATGTTGGAGAGACTTAGCTGTCTGCTGATTGGAATGAGTCCTAATGGTTCATATTCTTTTTCAGAAGTGTTGAGGATTAGGACCCTGCTTGGAGCAGTGCTGATTTCTCCCCAGTCTCTGTCTGTCTTTAGGACAAGCCCCCAGATAGGCTTCTAGGCCTCTCTGAAGGTGGTAATTGATAGTTTTGCCCAAGTGTATCATCTGTACATGTTGGAGCTCAGCTGAAACATTTTTTATTTTTAAGATTTTATTTATTTATATATTGGGGAGAGAGAGAGAGAGAGAGAGATTGAGAGAATGAGTGGGAGGAGGGGCAGAGGGAGAACAGACCTCCTGCAGAGCAGGGAGCCCAATGTGGGGCTCGATCCCAGGACCCTGGGATCATGACCTGAGCCAAAGGCAGACGCTTAACAGACCGAGCCACCCAGGTGCCCATCAGCTGAAACATTTTAAAGACCTGTGCACTCTCTCGCCCAAATTCTTGAAATGCGTGTTCACAGGACAAGTTCCTGCCCTGAATATGGCATTCATAGTGTCAAGGGACTGACAGGTGAGGGTTGGAGCTAGGAGTGGGCAGCTGGAAGGACTGTGTTAGCAGAGTTGAGATTTGGGGGACGGTGGTGGAGGGAAGTTGGAAATACTGTTCTCACACACACACCTCCCCTCCAGGCTCCCTACCTGATCTATGTGGAAGTCCTTGAATGTGAAAACTTCGACACCACCAACGTTCCTGCCCGGATACCCGAGAACCGAATTCGGAGCACACGGTCTGTGGAGAACCTGCCTGAATGCGGTATCACCCATGAGCAGCGGGCAGGCAGCTTCAGCACTGTGCCCAACTATGACAATGATGATGAGGCCTGGTCGGTGGATGACATAGGCGAGCTGCAGGTGGAGGTGAGGGAGCTCCCTGGAGGTGGTACTGGGGCCCAGCACCCGTTCTTCAGGAGCTTTCATTGTATTTGAGACAAGGCCACACACCCTGAGGCAGGCTGAGGCAGGTGCCCATGGGGATGAGGGTGAAAGCCCTGAACACCAGTAGTCTGGACTGTTCAGGTGGAGCTCATTTTCCTGCAGAAGGAATTTAGGTTAAGTATAAGGATGAACTTCTAAGCCCAAGGGAGGGAAACTTAAAATATTTATTGAACATCTGCTATATAAAGTTGTCTTAGGGAAGTAGAGAATAATAAGTCATACATTCATTCCTTCAAGAAGTATTTATGGATAGCCTTGTTTGTGCCAGCCTAGAGTACTGTGGACTAGTGAACAAGATGGCTCCTGCCCACAAGGAGTTTATGACCTAAAAAGAGAGGGAACAAAACCAGTCAGCAGGTAGCTATAGTATGGTGAGATCCAGGTTGTGCTGCAGGGAGCGGGGCGTTAGGCAGCCCCTGAGGGTGGGGGTCGGACTTACTCCAGACTTGGGCCTGGGCACACCCCACATGATTTCCTAAGGAGGAAATATGTCAGCGGGGCCCTGAAGATGGGTCACTGGACTCACTGGACAGACCATTCCCAGCAGAGGGAATAGCAAATGTGCAGACTGGAGGACGAGACAGCTGGGCTCAATTGAGGAACTGAAGGACGTTATGTGTGGCTGTGATGTGCTCTGTGGGTGTAAGTGGTGAAGAAGGAGGCTGGAGAGGTTGGCATGAGCCACATTGTAGGAAAGATCCTATCAACTGTGGAAAGAAACTTGGACTCTGTGCTGGGCTCGTGAAGAGCCAGAGCCGCATTTTATGTTGGACTGTGACACAACCAGATGTTACTTTGTGAAGACAGACTCTCTGTCCTTGAGCTTACAGTCCAGTTAGGAGATTGGACGCAGACATTTAAGGGGAAAAAATCTGTTTATAGGATATACAACAAGGCAGTGTTCAGTAAGTGCTGAGTGGAGTTGGGGTCTGGTGGAATATTTTGTATTTGAGAGAGATGGGGAGATTAGACTGAATGGCTGAGACTGAAGAAATGGTCAGAGGGGCCTAGTTCTGGACCCTACGGAAGAATGCGGCTGTAGCCCGGGAGAACTCCTAGTAAAGGGCCAAAGTCCAGCCTTCTCTGGCGGTCGTGGCGGTGATGTGCAAACCTGATCACACTGGGGTCTTCTGGACAACTTGTTAAAAATGCAGGCTTCCAGATCCCATTCCCAGTAATTCTACTTCAGATAGATGGCGGGATATGGCAGTCTGCATTTTAGCAGCATTCCAGGTGATTCTGATGAGGTAGTTCGCACTTAGGGAAACATTGCTGTAAGGCCCTTGTGAGTGCCCAGGCGTTTGGGGTCCAAGCGGTGAGGGTGGCGTGGAAGCAGGGCAGGCTTTCTGGAACAGAGTCCAGAAGTGGGGGAGCGATCATGATGCAGAGGCGGCAAGCGTGTAGAGTGACTGGAGGAGCAGGTGACAGAAGTGAGGCCTGTGTTTGGCGCTTCTGACCTATGGTCCCCTGCTCTCCCAGCTCCCTGAAGTGCACACCAACAGCTGTGACAACATCTCCCAGTTCTCTGTGGACAGCATAACCAGCCAGGAGAGCAAGGAGCCTGTGTTCATAGCAGCAGGGGACATCCGGTATGGCCAGACCACCCTGCCCCACGTTCTTCCTCCCTCTCAGGCACTGCCTGTCTCTGTCCTTTCCTGTCTGTCAGCCTCTCTTTCCCTCTTCTCTCTCCTTACTCCATCGTTGTCCTGAGGCCACCAAACTTGAGGCAGTGAAGGTACAGGTTGAGAAATTACTGGGCTACCATGGAAGGAAGTTACATTTAAGAGCAGCATTTCTTGGAATGGGTCTGAGGACTACACGTGTCAAAACCAAGGGAGAGGGAGGAGAGCTTGCTGGAAATGCAGATGCTGGAGCCACACCTGATCTGAATCAGAGTCTCGGTCAAGAAATGGGGAGGGCCTGGTAACCTGCATTGCAACATGATTGCAGACCACCAGGTTAGCAAAACTCTCAGCCCAGGTTTCTATCTCTGTGTGCCCAGAATCAAGGAAAGAGTGCAGGAAATGCCGGCATAGACAGGGACATGAGGCTCTGGGGTAACTCCTCCAAGCAAATGATATAGTTTCTTCCTGCTAGACGGCGGCTCTCGGAGCAGCTGGCTCACACCCCCACAGCCTTCAGACGAGACCCGGAAGACCCTTCTGCAGTTGCTCTCAAAGAGCCCTGGCAGGAGAAAGTCAGGTGAGTCGGATGGCTGTGGTCCCTGGGCCCCTCCCAAAGCTTGGAGGTGGCCTCAGGTACTCACCGTGGCATCTGTATTGTCCGCCAGTCTCCCAAACTGTCAGGCTCCCAGGCATCCGAGTCCTTGCCTGTGGGAGTTTGGTTTGGACTTCAGGTGGAAGCGATGTCTGTCCTCTCCTGTCCTCAACCCTTTGACACCTTTTGCTTCTTTCTTCACAGGCGAATCAGAGAGGGCTCCCCCTATGGCCACCTCCCCAATTGGCGCCTCCTGTCGGTCATTGTCAAGTGTGGGGATGACCTTCGGCAGGAGCTCCTGGCCTTCCAGGTGTTGAAGCAACTGCAGGTAAGAGAGGGAGGGAGGAAGAAGGGGAACTCAGCCCAGCTGAGGTGAGCACACAGGTTGTTACGCAGGTGGTTCCACAGGGAGCTCTGCTGGGGACCAGCTTCCTGCCCAGGTCTAAACTGGATGCAGCTCCCTCGAAAGCTGGTGCTCCTTCCCCAGGGTACTTCCCCAGGAAGTACAGCCACAGGAACAGCTCCACGGCGACCCCTCGTGGCCCATTCGTGACCTGCACCTGCTGTGATCTCTGAACTCGGGAGGCTGGATTTGTCCTTTAGTCTCCTAACTGGTCTGTGGCAGCTGGTTTGCAGTGTGCTGAGATGTCGATCCCCTGAACCTTTGGATTGGTCATCTGCAAGCAACTTTACCTGTTAATCCTATTCTTTCTATAAATATTGTCATTTTCTTAAGAGGCTTTCTCTGGACCTAAATCCTTTCCTGTCTTCTCCCTATTATTTGAATTTGGATTAATGGCTCACATTCTCTGTGTCTGTGAGGTGTCAGTGTGGTTTCCCATCCTCCCTGCCTTTTTGGGGCTTTCAACCTACACGCTGCCTTTTCTCATATACTTCCCTGTATCTTGTCGAGCCCTGGACTTCTTTCAGAACTCCCTGGTCCTCAGGGGGAATCAGTGGGTTTTACTCACTTGATGGCCTAGAATCCAAGGCCACAAAGATGGGAACTGTCCGAGGTTGGGCTCCGGGGGCAGGGGGTGGATTTTAGCCTCCTCCCCTGGTTTGGAAAGATGATAGTTGCATGCCCCTGTGTCTCCCCACAGTCCATTTGGGAGCAGGAGCGAGTGCCCCTGTGGATCAAGCCATACAAGATCCTTGTGATTTCTGCTGACAGTGGCATGATTGAACCAGTGGTCAACGCTGTGTCCATTCACCAGGTGAAGAAGCAGTCACAGCTCTCCTTGCTCGATTACTTCCTGCAGGAGCATGGCAGTTACACCACTGAGGCATTCCTCAGTGCGCAGCGCAATTTTGTACAAAGTTGTGCTGGCTATTGCTTGGTCTGCTACCTACTGCAAGTGAAGGACAGGTGGGTGAACTCCTTATCCTAACCTTGTCCCTTCTTGAGAGTTCTCACTCTTCATCACCTGCCGTGGCCTAGATGTAACAGTGGAATGAACAACACGTTTTAAGCAGAGACTTGTTCGTGTGCCATTAAGCAGGGAGGCAGACTGATTAGTGCCTGGGTACAGGGGCAAAGAAGTGGAAGACTTCTGGGAGGAGCAAGGGTTTGAGCGAGCAGGGTCCTCAGGGACAAAGGCGGTGAGGACCGAGAAAGCTGTGGGGGGAGGATGCTCCAGGTGAGGAGACAGCGCAGTGTGCTGCCTGGCAGGGTGGTGGGCGGTGGCTTCATAGGTAAGCTGAGGTCAGGTCAGAAGGGCTTTATTTTGCAGGCAGAGGAGTGACAAGATCCAGTCTGTGTTTAGTGACTGCCCCCAGGACGCAGAGAGTGAGGGTGGATGTAACTGGGTCTTCCATAAAGCAGGAGGTCCTGAGGCCTGGCCCGAGGGTAGCGGGGGCCACCAAGAGCAGAAAAGAGAAGATGGGTATGAGGAATGTGGTGGATGTACAGTTGCAACTCCCAGCGCTGAACTCTCCTTCTTGTTCCAACATGTGAATTTCAAAACTTTTAAGTATCTCTTGTGCTGAGAGCGGTCATTTCTTCCAATATCACATGGACCTTTGTGAGGTCCGGCTTCACGTATAGGCGAGCATGTCGGACAGATAATTACGCCGCCTGGGGTCTTGCTTTCTAAGACTGTCTCCAGACAGTGACTCAGGGTCAGCACCCAGAACGCTCCCATAAGTCGTGCCTTTCACTGGGCAGGGGGCAGTGCCCTGAAAAGGCTGAGATGCAATGGCCTCTGCTCCTTGGGTTCCCAGTGACATGGCAGCACATGAAGATCTAACTCACAGGGCTGCTTATCAGAAATCTAATATCAATTAAGTGCTTGCCGTTCTTATATGAAAACCCTGTCAGGCAGGCATCTCCTTGTGAGGGAAATAAGGGTCAGGGAGCTTTCAGGACCACTGCTTATTCTACCCTGACAGCCCTGTAAGTGAGCCCGGCAGAGGCTCTGCGTGTGCAGGCTGATGGGAAATGTAACTATTTGTAAGGAGTTTGGTTGCAAGCTTTAGACTGTCCCTGAAGCGGCAGGATTTTGAGCCCAGGGCCCAGGGAGCCTAGTGCTGAGCCCCAGATTGAGTAAGTGGGTGGCAGGGAGGCAGGGCCTAGTCAGGCCTCTGGGCTTTCCTGTAGAAAACTAGTATGTTTGGAAGACTTTAAAGTGGGGGAGGGGGCAGGCAGCTGATAAACCTTTTCTAATAACTCGAAAAAGGAATGGATGTGGTGAAGCCAGGAATGGAATCAGCCACTGGAAAGAAGTGGCAACAGTGAACGGGCCCCAGACTGGAATCAGGTGCACGAGATCTTCACTGCTTCAGAATGAGCCCCCGAACTAAACTGCCTTGCAGCTGGAGCGGACTTGAGCAGTTAGGAGATAAGCTGCCCCTCAATAGCCTGGGGGCCTTGTGCACGAAAGTCACTTTTCCTCTCCGGGCCTGTTTCCTCACCTGTAAAATGAGAGGTTGAACAAGGACATCTAGAACCTTTCTCGCTCCCAAGATTGTGCCTGTGCTGGTAAAATTGTAATGCTTTCCCCAAGGGGAAAGGACTGAGGTGGGACTGGTTCTCCCTCCATCCCCCTCTTTTGGCCAGTCTGACCAAACCTAGAGAAGGTGGCTTCAGACCCGGAGCTCTTAGCCTAACAAAGCCTCTATTGACACGGAGGGGGTCGGTTATGCTGAATGGGCCAGGCTCACATGCTTAGCATGTTAATTGTTCCTCCTGCTGGCCATTCATGTGGGAATCACAAAGACCTGGGATTTATCTCCCTCTAACTCTTCTTCCTGCAGCTAGCCAGCCCCTAGTAATTTCTTCCTGAGATTTTTTTACATAAGTGTCCTTACCGAATGGTTAAAACCTACTCCTCTGCTCCTGGGAGCCCCGACACGGTATTTAACATTTAAACTCCCCTCAGCCCGCTCTTTTGTGGTGGGGCTCTGCTCTGCAGTGGGCTGACAGGAATTACCAACAAAACTCAGGTAAGTAGGTTCTGACTGGAGGCCTCCCACTGTGCCAAGGGCTTGGCCTCTAAGACAGTTGGCTGGAGCTACAGAGACCTTTCCTTGATTCCAGCTTCTCTACTCAGTTGGGATCAGTTTGGGTGCTAGAAGAATGATTTTTGGAAAATGGGGATATTCTTAAACTGTTTTTAAGTTGTTGATAATAGCAATTTCAAAAAAAATCATGATGGCAGTTTTGAACCCCAGAGCCTTTGACAGCAGTTTACTTTTCTGATTTCCCTTCTTTCCTCTGATTAGCTTTAGGTCGTAAGAGGTTGGGCCCAGAGTTCTAGGCAGCAACAAACTTGGCAGGAGGCTCCCCTAACCTGGTATCACATGGCCAGGGTGTTGCAGCTTGAGGCTCCTGCCTCAGTCAGACTTACGACTGCCTCTTTCTCTCCTCTGCCCCCTCCTCAGACACAATGGAAACATCCTTTTGGATGCAGAAGGCCACATCATCCACATCGACTTTGGCTTCATCCTGTCCAGCTCACCCCGAAACCTGGGCTTTGAGACGTCAGCCTTTAAGCTGACCACAGAGTTTGTGGACGTGAGTCAGGAAGGAGAGGTGCCTCACTGTGTTCTTTCCGTCATGGGAGAGGGAGCTGTGGGCTCCCCCCAAATTAGGGACCAACAGAACAGAAATGGCAGCGAGTCAGGGTGATGCTAGATGTCCTGGGAGGCTTCCTGCCCGATAAGAGAGCGGGGAAGTCACGGAGTTTGGCATGCTTGCCCTGATGGAGGAAGTCCTGGCTGGCTTGTGAGCCCCCGTGCACACACAAGTCTCCCTTCACAGGTGATGGGGGGCCTGGATGGCGACATGTTCAACTACTACAAGATGTTGATGCTGCAGGGACTGATTGCTGCTCGGAAGCACATGGATAAAGTGGTGCAGATCGTGGAGATCATGCAGCAAGGTGGGCTGGGAAGAGGCCGTGTGTTTGGGGACAGGGCAGTGCCCATAGTGCTTCAGGGGTCCACTTAATGTTGGGGCCCCGGGGCATAGAACTTCCAAAAAGTGGATTCCACCTCAAGACTGGGGGCACGGTTTCCCAGAGGGTGCCATTTGTCCTTTGGGACATTGTTTCTGATGGAGCTGGGTCCCAGGGATGGGAGGGGGTAGGGGGGGTACAGACTGCAGAAACTACCCCTTAGGCATCCTCAGGGAGAGAAGAGCCCCATCTCCAGCCTCCTGGTCCCTCCCCGTCTCCCCATCCCTTGGCCCCCTGATTTTTTGTTTCCTTCCATCCCTCTGGCTCTGCTCTTTGCCAGCCCAGGTGTTTCCGGTCACCATTTTCCTCCCTGTTGGCCCTTGACCACTGACTGCCCTGTCCCCAGGCCCCTTCCCTGTCCCAACACTCGCTCCTCGCAGTGAGCGGAAAGTATTTCCTCTCTGCTCTTCTTGATCTACCCCCCCTGAGCCATTCCCTCATTGCCTTGCCACCTGGAGTCTCTCCTCTGCCAGCTCTTCTGGGCCCTAGTCTCCATCCCCCTCCTCAAGGCTGCCGCATATGCTTGGGCTGAGCTGCCAGTCTCCTCCTCCTTCCCATCCCTGCCCCCACCCCACAGGTTGTCGCCGTTGCTCGGGAGCATCCCCGTCTGGCCCCGTGATGACGGTGGCCCAGGTCATCTGTGAGTGTCAGACGTAGCATAGGCAGAGGCCTGCGACCAGATAAGTGCCCAGCTCAGGGCCCATTCCCCAGACCCTCTTCCCAGCCTTCCTCTGGGTCCTGAGACTGCTCCCTCCGCCCGTACTGGGGGCGATGTGGTGCCGGCCATCTCCCCCTCTACCCTCACACCCTCATCTAGAGGGGCTTAAGAGTGTGGGATGAAGATGGGCTCAAGACAGGGTCCCCCCAACGCCCCCATCTCTTCCCAGGCAGAACTGCATCCACAGTCAGGGAGCTCTCTGATATGGGAGGGAAGGGGCGCTTCAGCTACCCCTGGCTCTGTATTTCCTGCTGTAGCTGTTACCACTGCCCACCCCTTGCCATCCGTGACCCTGTGCCCTCACCGCTTTCCCCAGGTTCTCAGCTTCCTTGCTTCCATGGCTCCAGCACCATCCGCAACCTCAAAGAGCGGTTCCACATGAGCATGACTGAGGAGCAGCTCCAGCTGCTGGTGGAGCAGATGGTGGACGGCAGCATGCGGTCTATCACCACCAAACTCTATGACGGCTTCCAGTACCTCACCAATGGCATCATGTGACACCCTCCTTCTCAGGCCCCGGAGTGGTGGGGAATTCAGAGGACTCTCCCTGGGAGAGCCCTTGTCTGAGAAACCCCAAACCAGGAAACCCCACCCACGGGAAATGGAAGGCAAGAAATACAGAGGATCATGTGGTAACTGTAGAGCTTGCTGGGGGTGGGAGAGCCAGCTGTGGGGCCCAGACTTGCCGGGGCTTCCCTGCCCCTAGTGGTGTCATTGTTACCATCTGACAGACTGCAGGACTCGCAGCCCTCCAGAGAACAGAGGTGATAGACGTGAGGGGCGCTGGGGCCTTTCTTCTCACCAGGGTCCAAGAAGTTCTTTCCACAGGCCATCCTTACTCTGTTCTGGGTCCTGAGGGGGGGTGGGGGGGGAGTAGGTTCTTGGTACTTAGGACTTGATCCTGTGGTTGGCCTTTGGCCGTGCTGCTGCCCAACTCTGTCCCCTCCCAGCGACTGGCCCAGGCCGAGTTCCCCTTGCTGGGTGGACTCTGGCATAGGGTCCCCATCCCAGGGGTGGGGAGGGGAAGGGTCACGACCCCTCCTGTGGATGCGGGTATCAGCCTAGTCACAGGGAATTCCTTGGCCTGATCCCTTCCCCACACCCAGGGAAATAGTGCTCAACTTTTTATTTTTAATTTTTGTTTGAAATAAAGTCCTTAGTTAGCCATCTGTGTCATTTCTGGATTGTAATTTTTTTTTTCAGGGGTTGGGGCGGGGGGGTAGTTGAGTATGAGCAGACGCGTGTCCTGGATGCCAAAGGCACCACAAAGAACTGAGTGGAGGAAGACTGTTCTTTCCCTGCCTGTCTTGGTCAGTGTGTCCTTGTCCTGGGAAAGGCCTCCCCAGCTTTGACTGTCTCCCCCTCCCTGCCAAGTCCACAATGTCCAGGTCACATAAAAAGAGGAGCGTGAATGGGGATTAAACCACGAGCAGTTTTAATGGTCTGGTTTTCTCCCTCCTATTTCCCCACTGTTAGTATTATTATTACTACAAGAATAAAGGATTCCTGAGAGCCTGTCCCCTCCTCTCCCTTGGGCCCCCCTTGACAGGACTCGTCCCTACCAACCCCCCTGGATTTCTGGGTAAAAAAAAAAGTGAAAGGCACTGCAGGGGTGGGGGTGGGGCTCAAGTGCCAGGGAGTCTGAGGGGTGGTGCAGGGGCAGGGCCAGGCCCTTGAGGGTTGAGAAGCTTCCTGAGGGCCCCAGCGGCGGGGGGGGGGGGGGGGCCTTCCCTGGGCCCCACTAACAGGCCTAGGAAAGTCCCTCCTCCCACCCCAACCCACTCGGGGTCTGCAGCAGGAGGATAATTAGTGTTGGGCTCAGAAAGGAGGAATGGAGGGCCCACTCTACTAGGACCCAAGGGCCAGACCCAAAGAGGGGACTGCAAATCACTACATCCTCAAAAGCCTGTTGTGTTTGGGGGCTGGGGGAGAGGAGCTGAACAAAACGTGAATTAGAATGAAATCCCTAGCCCAGGGACAAGACAGCAGCAGTGACCCAGGCTCCCGCCGAAGAGGGAGGGGAGGCCGGTCAGTCCAGGCCCGGGCCTAGTTGTCCCCACTGCCCCCTTGCCGAGCCCTGATGAACGCCATGCCGTGTGTGCGGAAATGGGTCTTGAGGTTGAGCGGGCTGTCACAGCTCTTGCCACAGACCTTACAGGTCAGTGGGCCTCCAGAAGCCGACAAGGGAGACTCTCCGCCCTCTGGGTCAGACCTCAGTGGAGGAGGGGCCTCTTCTTCCCCATCACCCAGGCCCAGGGCACTGGCGCTCCCCGCACCCCGTTTCTTCTTGTGGCTGATGAAGCGGTGCCTGCTCAGAGAGCCAGGGGAGGCGAAGCACAGACCACAGTCGAGGCACTGCTGGGCACCGCCATCCACCCTCAAGCCCACCATGAGGCTCTGCTCCACCGAGCCGCTGCTCCGGTAGCGCAGGGGGCCGTGGCCTCCCGAGCCGGGCCCGCCCCTGGGGGACTTGGCTGGAGGTGTTGTGCTGTCAGGCTCCTCACTGCAAGAGTCAGAGGACTGGCGGCGCTTCCGTCCCGGCCCCTGGCGAAGCGAGGGAAGAAATTAGGCCTCCCTATCACCCCACACCAACCCTGCCACCCCCGCCTAGCTTCCTGAGGCCAGGGCCTAGAACCCTGCAGTTCCCCAGTCCCACCGCCCCGAAAGAGCAGGCTGGGCCTCTGCCTACCTGGGCTCTGGCTCCGGGGCCCCGAGCCAGGGTGCCCCCCCGGCCGGGGGACTGGGCCCCGAGCGGCAAGCCATGCCGGACCTGGACGTGTTTCTCCAGGATCAGGCGGCTGCTGAAGGTGCGTTTTCCCTCTGTGCAATACCTGCAGGGGAAGAGTGGGTCACGTGGGTGCCAGGAGACTAGCCCAAACACCAAGGCCAGTGGCTTGAGGGGGGGGGGTGGGCGTTCCCAGAGCAGAGGGAGGTCTCAACCTTTGGTCCACTCTCGAGTCATGGTTGGAAGGTACTTAGTGGGACTGGGGGCATGGGGTGGGCAGGTCACTTGCTGCTCAGAGACAGTAAGGGGCTGGGGGGGGCGCTGCGGATGAGGCGGCAAGGGTTACCTGCATGGGTAAACTCGCTTGATACCCTCGTGATTGACCCTGACGTGGCGCCTCAGGCTGGGGGCGGAACAGAAGGAGCGTTCACACAGGCGACAGGGAAACTTTTTCACTGACTGGGAGAGCAGAGGGTAGGGAACCTCAGAGCCAGGCTCTAAGACCCCCTCCGCACAGCCGCACAGCCCAGTCCCAGGGGCAAGGCCCACTCACCTTGCCGTGCTCCTTCTTCATGTGAGCCACATACTCGTCTCGCTCAGGAAACCAGGAGTGACAAAGGCCACAGGTCCAGCCTCCAGGGCCCCCACCCCCACCCTTGATGCCTTTGTTCCCTAGTTCCCGTCGGGGCCGTTTGGTTGGGCGAGGGGGCTCAGGAGAGCTGGGCAGTTCTTCTTCTTCTGAGGATGAAGACGAGTCCTCAGTAGGGGCAGCTGCTCCTCCCCGAGCCACAGCCAAGTCCTCGGGCTCAGCCTTGGGGGTCATAAGGGCACCCGCAGCCCCTTTCCCAGCAGTCTCCTCCCCCGGGCGCCCGGACTGATGGGTGTTCTGTGACAGGGAGACAAGGGGGTGGCCACCGTGGGGGAGGGCCTGGCTTTGCCAGAGGCCTCGTTGCTCCCCCACGCCCACTTCCTGAGGGTTAGGTTACCCTAGCCCCAGGTCACCACAGCCAAGCGCCCCGCCCCTGTCCCTCAACTCCTCTACCTTAAGATGTTCCAGCATGGTCCTTTTCTGAGCAAAAAGCAGAGGACAAGATGGGCACTTAAAGACGCTGACACGCTGGGGCAGCAGGTGCT
Source organism: Leptonychotes weddellii (assembly GCF_054177405.1). NCBI lineage: Eukaryota > Metazoa > Chordata > Mammalia > Carnivora > Phocidae > Leptonychotes > Leptonychotes weddellii. Next base: position 95,355,746 of record NC_138372.1, on the reverse strand, counting down.
GGTCGAAGTGTGAGGAGAGGAGGGGTTTGTGAGTGAAGACCGTGTCACACATGGCGCACTTGTAGATCATCCTGTGTGGGCGGAGAGGACAGTGCAGACACCGTGCCCATCGGGGCCCCAATCCCGCTCCGGCCCACCCCGCTCCCTGCCAGGTCTCACTTGGCCTGTTGCGTGTGGAAGCTGGGGTGCTGGGTGTACAGGTGGGCATGGGCGCTGGGCGCGGACTTGAAGGCCATGGGGCAGATGGGGCACTTGTGAAAAACCTCGCAGTGCGACGTCTGGATGTGGGACTTGATGGAGTTCACGCCCCCGAACACCACCGCACAGCTGGGGCACCTAGGCGGCAGGGGGCGCGGAGGTGAGGCAGGCAGTCTCCAGCCCGTGCCCCAGCCCGGTCACCCCTGGGAACTGCTAGACTCGGAGGTCCACGGCGGCTGCAGTGGGGCACGAGCAAGGTGGGGAGAGGAGGCCCGCGGAGGCCGAAGCGGGGCAGACAGACAGACCTCGGCCTGAGGGGTTCAGCACGAGAGATGGGGCGCTCCCTGACAGGCCAGCTAAAAGGCTGGTGCTGGGACACAGGAGGCCGTAAAGTGCCGGGGGGGCCTCGGGGTGGGGGGCAGTGGCCAGACTGTGGGTAGGAGAGGCAGGAGGCACCTGTAGCCCACACGGCGAGACAGATGTAGACAGGCCTCCCGAAGATGGGTCTGAAAATTGGCTTGCAGGAAGTTGCCCCCACACTCCGGGCAGACATGGGGAGGCCGGTTCTTATGCATGCGCTGGTGGGCACTGAAGCTGCAGCGATTGGGGAGCATCATGGGGCAGGTTGGGCACACCTGTCGAGGGGGCGGAAAGAAGGGAAGTCGGTGAGGAGTGGCCTGTCCCCCATGACTTCTCCTGACCGAGCCCCCACCACCTTCCCAGATCCTACCCTTGTGGCGGCGGCCTCTACCCCCGGGAAGCGCCGCGAAAGGGAACTCACAGTGCTGCTGGCCCCGGGGGCAGGGGGCCCAAGCTGCTGGAAGTGGGCAGCCATGCCAGCCTTGTCCCGGCACTGCTCCTTGCACTCCAGGCAGCGAAAGCACGTGTAGGTCGAGGTGGCAGGGGCAGCCGGCGGCTCAGACGAGAGCGGCAGCACAGGGGCCTCAGCGGCAACGGCGGTAATGGCGGCGGTGATGGCCCCGTCACCCTTGCCCAAGGCAGGCAAGGCTGGAGGTCCGAGGGCGGGCGGGACAGCCAGCAGGGGCGTGATGTCCGGCTGCCCCACCATCTGGTCCAGGGCGACGGGCCTCATGACCAGGTGTGAGCACTGCATGACGAGCCCTTTGTCCTTGTGCTCTCGGGCGTGCAGCAGCAGGCTGCACTTGTTGAAGAAGACCAGGCGGCGCGCGCAGTGGTTGCAGGTGACCTCGATGCGCATGCTCCGGCGGTCATAGTGCCGCGCCAGGCTCTTCTCCAGCGAGAAGGCGTCCCCACACTCGAGGCAGCGGTAGCCTGTCGGAGGCAGGGCCAGCCCGGCCTCGGCCGGTGGGCTCAGGTTGGGCCGGTAGGCAGGCAGCAGGTTCTTGCTGTTGAGGATCTTGTTGAAGGCCTCCACCAGGCTGGACTGGGTCCGCGAGATCACCGTGCCACCCCCTGCACCTGGCCCGGTGGCTGCCTTGGAAGGCTGCACCATCACCACCGAGGCACCGTTCACCTTCTGCCCCCCGGTCCCCAGCCCTGCCCGCCCCTCCACCTTGGGCAGGGCTTGGGGCACCAGCCCTAGCACATTCTTAGCCAGCGTCTTAGGGCTGGTGGCAGCGCCCCCAGGCAGAACGACAGCTTTGCGGGCCACGCTGGCCGCCATCAGCATGGCGGTGCTTGCGTTCTGGATGGTGGCCACGGGCAGCACGGTGCCCTTTAGCCTTGTGCCGTCGCCCAGCTGGACGCTCACCACCTTTGGACCCTCAGGGGTCGAGGTTGCAGGGGACAGCTTCAGGAGGCCAGCCTCAGCCAGGAGGGTCCCCTCAGCCAAAGGGGCAGGAGGATCAGGGTCTGAGGGGACCCGGGTTACCGTCCTTGTGATACTCCCACAGGATGTTTTAATGGTCTTGATCCGCACCTTGAGAGGCCTTGAGGAGCTGGAAGAGGCAGGGGAGTCATTGCTGTCCTCATCTGCAGCCTCGGCTCCACTAGAGGGACTCTGGGGACTTTCGGGGGAAGGCTTATCCACCGGCCCCTCCTCCTCTTCTTCCTTCAGGGGCTGACAGCGGGGCACTTTGGGGGAGGCAGCAGGGCTCTGATGCCCGGGAGACTGCTTGAAGAAGGGCAACCCAGCAACCCCGGGAGGCGAGGCACTGGCAGAAACGCCCGTGGCCTCGGGGCTCGAGCCAGAGCCTAGCCCGGCTAGGCCCTGAGGATGAAGGGGGCTGCAGCTGTCTTGCTTCATGGTCCCCAGCGGTGGGGGAGAACCAGGTGGCAGCAAGGCTGGGCCATTCTCCCGGGACAGCTCAAAGGGAGAGGGGAAAGGAGGTGGGGTCATGGCCCCTTCCCGAGGCGGGGAAGGTGCGGAGGGAGGGAGGGGATCAGGGTGCTCCCCTGGCTCAGGCCCAAAATGAGCAAAGAGGTCCAAAGGAGCTTTGCCTTCCATGGCTTTTTCTTTCCAGGTACCCCCACTGGGAGGAGCTGGAGAGTGGGGTGTACCTGGAAGGGATGACTCAGGGCCCCCAAAACCATTCTGCATCAGACGAGGCCCCACAGGCCCTTCCTTAGTCACCCCCCCAGCCCGGGCCCCTTCCCCTCCTGAACTCCCAGCCGGGGACTCAGGCTGCTCAGGACACACAGTGTTCTTGACAATGACGCTGACTGCTGAGATGTCTGGCGGCGGCAGGCCATGATCAGAGGCCTGGGCTGGAACCTCGGGGCCATCCCTGGAAGCTGCTGCCGTTGCTTCTCCAGAGTCACCTCCTACACTGGGTTCTGGCTTTCCTGAGCCACCAGGCCCTTCGTTTTCTTCTGGCCCAGAGTGGATGGCTTCATTTGCGTCAATATCGGGAATGTCAAACGCAGCAAGGAGGTCATCAAAATCAGGGGTCTTCATGTCCCCCATGGCAGCAGATCCCAGACCTGATGAAAACAGAAAAAAAGAGCAAGAAACTTAGCCTTCAGGAGGCAGGAACCCTGGCCCACCTCCCTTGGGATCTCCATATTTATCCTCTCAGGACTCTGCAGTCTGACTTGGGTACACTTTTACCACAGCGCAAATCCTAGAGCTGGTGGAGGTACCTGGTTTGCCAAACCCTAAAACTGAAAGGTAGGTTATGCGCACATTCCAGGGAAGACACCAAGATCGAGAGAAAGCAGAAGAAAAGGAACTTTTCAGAAATACAGCTGAGAGACAAGGATAACAGAGACAGAGGGAGTTCAGTGAAGATCTTGGTTGAAACCACCTCGGCCCCTCCTGTGCCCAGCAAAAAACCCATCAATTAATCAATACCACTATTAAGGAGGAAGATGTACAGGACGCTCTGGGTCTAAGGGCTCATTCATGGCAGCATGGGATCCATTCATAATTCTTCATGGATCTTCTGGGGGTCCACAGAGATCTGAAAGGCCATGTGTACAAAGGGACAGTGACTTAAGCCAAGATGAAGAAATGATTCTAGTTCCAGCTTTATCAATGGCCTGATGTCCACTACCTTACTTTTGAAAGGGGAGGCAAGTAACCCATACATCACAGGGTGATTCTGAGCACAATATGAATCATAACCCTGAGAGTCAGAACCCAGAATAGGATTTATTATTACAGCTGGGACAAAAAAGGACATGTCAGGTCAAGGAGGAACTGGGAAGGAGAAAGCACTGGGAATCTGGGGCTGGGGTCAGAGACAACAGTCAGGGGTCAAGTCTAGGGACTTGGGGAGACCACTGGCACCTGGAGATCTAGCTTGGTTAACAAGGAGAAGTGGACTCAGGGAAATCACCCAAGAGACCAAGATGGACAGAATAAGACACAGGAACAGAAAGAGACAAAGACAAAAGACAGGGGAAAACCGTGACGGCAGCCTGGTCACAAGGGCCCCAGCCTAGGCCTCTCCTGTCACAAACACCTGCCGCTAGCTCACCTATCTTCCCCAGAGTGCCTCTGCCCTCCCGGAGCCAGCCCCTCCTCTCTCCCTCCCTCCCCATCTTGCTCTCTCAGGGCCAAACTCCAGGGTAACATCCAGCACGACCGCCACATAGGGGAAAAGCCAAGCCCCCTTACCCCTGTCATTCCTGCTCTGAGCTCCTAATTCACACTCCTCACTCTTTTCATTTTCCCTTGGCAACACCAGTCCAGGAAGTCTTGCCCAACCCCAACCTGGCCCAGTGAGTGTGCATGCGCACGCGCGCGTGCACACACACACACACACACACACACAAAATCCCACAAGACGCATGTGGCACTAAACCAACACGGCCAGCCTGAAGCTTGGGGGGGACCCGGATCTGTTCCTCACCAGTTTCTCCCCACAAGTGTTTCTAGATCTAGGAAGAAGAAACTGAAAAAGTCTCTGTCACTACACATTCTCTGCCCAGGATGCAAGCCATTTCTCAGGGCCAATTCCCTCACCTCCTGCCAGCCTTTAGACTGAAACTGGAGATGGTCCCAGCAGGTGGTAGCTGGCAATGGTGGGACCAAGGTAGGGTGGAGGAAGAGGGGACCAACAAGAGGAAGAAAAGGAAGTTTCCCCTCACCACCACCCCCTACTTAATTCTGCAGTCTCTGGATTTAAACAAAGCCCTCCACCCTTTGCCTCTGCCCTGATGGAGAGCTAGGGCCCTCCCTCCTCTGCCTGCTTCTCTCCCCACCAGGAGAAACCCGAGCTACCTTCCACACCGGCCCTCAGAAAAGTGGGCCGGTGGAGCACAGATCAGTGGCGACTAGGAGAAAACATCTGCCCACTCGCCCTCCCCAAGCAACTCCCCCTTTGGCGTCCAAGTGACTTAGAGGTCATGCGATAGCCAGGAGCCGACGGTCCACCAAGCAGCGGGAGCTCAAGGCCAAAGAGGCTTCCCCCACCCCACGGCCGAGGCCTTTCTGCGGCTGCTATGCCCCGACTCTTGGGCTCCGGCCCTCCCCCCTTTCCCTCTTGTTCTTCCCCAAAAGCCAAAGGAAGGGGCTGAACAGGAAGAGGGTGAACTGGCCTGGGTCGGCAGGGGGTTCCACTGCTCTTTGCCTGGCCCGGGGCCTGCAGAGCAGGGCGAGGGGCCGGCGGCCGGGGGCGATTAGGCTGCCGCCAAGCTGGGCAGCGGGCGGAATTAAGTCCCTGCCATCTGCCGAGGGCCGGCGCCGCGAGCATGTCCGGGGTTGCAGGGAGGGGGCGGGGTGTGCAGAGGAGAAGCCACTGGGGAAACTGAGGCGCACCGCGCTTCTCTCGCTCCCACCGTGAGAAGGGAAGGACCGGCCCCGGCCAGGCCAGGCCCTTGGGGAGCTGCCGCGCAGCACCTCCCGGCCCAGGACTTCACCGGAGTAGGGGAGGCGCGTGGAAAGAGAGGAGTCGGGAGGGGACGGTCTTTGCGTGACTCGCAGCTCTCCGGCCGGGGTCCGTCCCAACTCCCACCTCCTCCCCTCCCGTCCCGGCGCGGCACAGCCTCCTCCTCCCGCAGACTCCCGCGGCTCCCTCGAGACTGAGGAGTGATCCGAAGGCGCGCGGCGGCCCGGGGCACGAGCCTGAGTCCGGCCCGGGCCCGGACGCTGACCCGCGCCCAGTCGGGGTGCAGGCTCCGCTCCGGCCTGGCCCAGCTCCCCCGCCCCCGCCCCCGAACACGGACACCATTTTAGGTCGCGACATCCCGCAGCCACCAGTCACCGGGCCGTGCTTCGGACGCCTCTTGGGCTCGGGGCGCCAGGACTTGGGGACCCCTACCCTCCCTCCACGTTTACCCGGCTAGGGGCTGTGCTTTCAACAGGCTGGGAGTTTCGCCCATCAGCCTCAAGGGATGGAGGCGGCGGCGGGGCCTTCCTAGAAGCCGCCCCAGGGGGGCGGCGCGGAGAAGGGGGTAGTTGACCAAGTGGGGGAGGGGCGGGGGTATTTACCCGCCCCCCCAGGGGGCGGGGCCAAGGGCGGGTATTACCCCAGGCATGCTTACTTGTTCCGCTCCAAGTGCGGGCCGAGACCCGGCGGTCTCTACCCTGCTCCCACCGCCACCGCCACCGCCGCCGCCCTCCCCGAGGCCGCCGCTACTTCCTGCTTCTCTCCCGTTCAGCCTCCCCCTCCTTCAGCTCCCTCCGCGTTCCAGGTCTGGGCTGCCCGCTTCCGCACTCGCCATTGGCCAACACCCCCGTCGTTCAGCACTGCGCCCCTCCCAGGCCCGCACTGGGTTGGCCCTAAGTACTGCCGCTCGGAACTAGCCCCTCACAGTCCTCCCAGCCTCATTGGGCAAGGAGCCTAGGCCTTCTGAAAATGCCTCTCCCCATTGGTTGCGCCGGGCCCACCTGCCCCATCTGGGCATCTCAAAAATGACTGGCTTCCGCTACTGTCGCTTAGAAAGAAGCCAATCTGATCCCCTGCTTTCCCTCTGGAGGCGGTGACTGTCCCAGGTGCGTCTCCGCCCCCTCACTCCCTATTGGCCGCAATCTTTGAAGCCCGCAGTTCACTTATGCAAATTAAAAGAACTCTCAGCTTCTATTTGGTGGGCACTTTGAGGAGAACCTCGTCGACTCTGAGAGAAGCCCGGATGCGTAGATCCTTTTGCTTTGTTTTCTCAAACTAAACCCCAGTGTCAGTCATGCTGTGCAGAAGTCACAAAATGGGACGTTACCCAAAACATTACGTCATCTGGTTGACCAGTTCCTTGCCGTTTTCCCACTGTCTAAATCGTCATATAGGCTGGATGGATGGGGTTCTCACGCGGGCCAGCTCCTGGGCGATGGCGTCACCCGTACCTTCTCCCTCTGCAGGAGGGCGTGCAGTACGGGCGGGATTAAGAGTGTGGAAGGAACCGGCACCTGGAGCCCGGGACAGCCCTGCAGACCGGAAGTGGAGGAGAGATGACGTTAGAGTGCTGGCGTGGCCTGGGCCATTTCCAAAGGGATCTTAAAGCGGTATGCTGGTAGGCTTCCTAAGCACGGGGATGGGGTGTGAGCCGGCTGGCGCTTCCATTTCCCATTTAAGAGCTCTCCTTTTCCCCGCCCCCAGCACGGGCTGGGGGTGGAGTCGAAGCCGGTTTTCCCGCGCTTTGTTGCCACGCCCCCTGGAGGCGGGGGAAGGGGAGGGGATGTTCCGCAAACAAGTTGAGGTGGTACTCAGAACACATAATGCAAGCTTCGCGTGCCCTGCAGAGCACAGGCTCACCGGCCTGCGAACCTCCGCGGCTTGCGACGCACGAAGACGTTCATCACCGGGATGTGGTTATTTTAAAAGTGGTTTTGTTACCCTGCGCAGGGGTCACTGGACCTCTAGACCTCTGGATTTAGGACTCTCCGGCGTACCCTGAGAGTTTGCATGAGTAATAGCGACTGTATTGAGATGTGAATCCGAGCCTCTGGGTGGAAATCTTGGGAAATCTATGGTTCCATCGGGCAGGTCGCTCGACCTCCCTGAACCGGTTTTCTCATGGATAAAATTGGGATTATAATACCAACCGACATGATTGTTTTTGTGAGGATTAAACGCATTTAGTGCACCTGGGTGGCTCGGTGGGTTAAGCGTCTGCCTTCAGCTTGGGTAGTAATCCCAGGGTCCTGGGATCGAGTCCCGCGTGGGTTCTCCACTCAGCGGGGAGCCTGCTTCTCCCTTTCTCTCTGCCCCTCCTCCCCGCTTGTGCTCTCTCTCTCTCAAATAAATAAATAAAAATATTTTTAAATTGAAAAAAATAAACGCGTTTAGAACGTAAGGTTCTCTGTAAAGTGATGGGCAAATGGAATTAGTGCCTCCCTGTCTGCCGCCTTCTTGTTCCAGGTTTGCCTGCAGTTACTCCAGCTCACACAGCTCACAGCGTGGATATAGCCAACCGGCATTCCGTTCCCACTTCCTCTGCGTCTTCCTGCATGGAATAATAGTCACTACTGATGCACACGTACTGTGTGTGGGACCTATTATAAGAATTTCATGTACATTAACTTACATAATCCTTACCACAACCGCATGAGGGAGGTACTATTATTATCTCCATTTTACTGGGGAGGAAACTGGCACAGACAGGTTAGGTTAGGTATTAAGCAAGGTCAGAAGCAGTGGAGTTGAAATTCTAAGGGTCTAGAAAGCTAAACAGTGTTTCACAGATTCTTTTGCCCAGAGAGTTCTGAATAGAAGTTTGTTCTTCAATTAGATGCACTATTCACTCACCTAAGAAATATTTTAATTCAAACCAATACTTCAGCACCGTCTATAGGTAAAATACTGTTGTAGGCACTGAGGATACAGCAGTGAACAAAGCCGACAAGAATATCTGTCCTCATGAAACATACAGAGAAGACAAACAATAAATGTGGTAAATAAGTAAGATAAATAGAAGCATGTTAAAATCGGTAATTGCCAGGAGAAAAATGAAGCAAGACTATTAAGCCATGAAAAGAAATGCAGGAAGTTTAAATGCCTACTGCTAAGTGAAAGAAGCCAACTGGAAAGTCTGTATACTGTATGATTCCAACTATATGACATTCTGGAAAAAGCAAAACTGTGGGAGCAGTAAAAAGATCAGTGGTTGCAAAGTGTTCAGATGGAGGGAGGGATGAATTGGTGGAGCACGGTGGATTTTTCGGCAGTGAAACTATTCTCTATGATACTGTTATAGTGGATACATGACATTATACATTTGTCAAAAGCCCTACTGTAAACTATGGACTTTAGTTAATAATAATATATCAATATTGGTTCTTTAATTGCAACAAATGTACCACACTAGTACAAGATGTTAATCAGGGAAAACTAGGGATAAGGAAGTATACAGTAACTGTGATTTCTATTCAATTTTTCCATAAACCTAAAACTGCTCTAAGAATTATGCTATTAACCTGTTTTTAATGTGAAAAATAAAGAGGGAAGGAGGACAGGAAGTCTGGGAGGGCTGCAATTTTAGATAGCACAGACAGTAAAGGCCTTTCTGAGAAGGTGGCATTTAAGTAAAGGCTGAAAGTTAGTGAGTGAGCCGTGCAGCTATCTGCATAGCTACCTGTGAGACCATTCCAGAAAGAGAGTAAATACTAGACCTTGAGGTGGGAGTGTGTTCCAGAGGGGTAAGGGGGTGGGAGGAATGGATCAGGTCATGGGATGCTTTGGGGGCTATTGGAAGGACTTTGCTGTTTTCTCAGAGTGAGATAGGAAGGAGACATGACATAGTGGCCTGACTTACTTTGGGGTTGGATGTGCAGGGAAATGCAAATCAAAACCACAATGAGATATCACCTTACACCTGTCAGAATGGCTAAAATAAAAAACACAAGAAACAAGTCCTCATGCAGATGTGGAGAAATAGGAACGCTCATGCAGTGTTGGTGGGAATGCAGACTGGTGCAATGACTGTGGAAACTACCCTATGATCCAGTAATCACACTACTGGGTATTTACCCAAAGGATATAAAAACACTAATTCAAAGGGATATAAGTGCCCTATGTTTATTGTAGCATTATTTACAATAGCCAAATTATGGAAGCAACTTAAGTGTCCATTGATAGAGGAATGGATAAAGAAGATGTGGCATATACATATAATGGAATATTATTCAGCCATAAAAAAGAATGAAATCTTGCTATTTGCAATGACATCAATGGATCTAGAGAGTATAATGCTAGATGAAGTAAGTCAGAGGCGCTGGGTGGCTCAGTCGTTAAGTGTCTGCCTTCGGCTCAGGTCATGATCCCAGGGTCCTGGGATGGAGCCCCGCATCGGGCTCCCTGCTCCGCGGGAAGCCTGCTTCTCCCTCTCCCACTCCTCCTGCTTGTGTTCCCTCTCTCGCTGTCTCTCTCTGTCAAAAAAATAAATAAAATCTTTAAAAAAAAATGAAGTCAGTCAGAGAAAGAAAAATACCATATGATTTCCCTCATATGTGAAATTTAAGAAACAAAACAGATGAGCAGAGAGATGGGAAAAGGAGACAAACCAAAAACCAGACTCTTAACTACAGAGAACAAACTGATGGTTAACAGAAGGGAGGTGGGTGGAGGGATGGGTGAGATAGGTAGGAGGAGGGATGGGGATTAAGAGTACACTCATCCTGATGAGCGCCAAGTAATATATGGAAGTGTCAAATCACTATATTGTACACCTGAAACTAATATAACACTGTATGTTAATTACACTGGAATTAAAAATTTTTTTGCAATGAAAATTTTAAAGAAGAAAAATCTATCTAAATGAGTAAATAAACCATCATTTTTAAAAAAGATTTTATTTAAAAAAAAAGATTTATTTGTCAGAGAGAGAGAGAGAGGCAGGCAGAGGGAGAAGCAGACTCCCCGCTGAGCAAGGAACCCGATGCAGGACTGGATCCCAGGACCCTGGGATCATGACCTGAGCCCAAGGCAGCCGCTTAATGACTGAGCCACCCAGGCATTCCATAAAACATCATTTTTTTAATTTATTTTTTATTTTTTAAAGATTTTATTTACTTGTCAGAGAGAGAAACAGAACACAAGCAGGGGGAGAGGCAGGCAGAGGGAGAAGCAGGCTTCCTGCCGAGCAAGGAGCCTGATGTGGGACTCGATCCCAGGACACTGGGATCGTGACCTGAGCCGAAGGCAGCGGCTTAACCGACTGAGCCACCCAGGCATCCCCATCATTTTTTTTAAGAAGTTGGATGCGGGGGGGCACCTGCTTAGCTCAGTCGGTTAAGCGGCTGCCTTCGGCTCAGGTCATGATCCCAGGGTCCTGGGATCGAGCCCCGCATCGGGCTCCAGCCCCGCATCGGGCTCCCTGCTCCTCGGGAAGCCTGCTTCTCCCTCTCCCACTCCCCCTGCTTGTGTTCTCTCTCTGTCAAATAAATAAATAAAATCTTTAATAAAAAAAAAAAGTCGGATGTGGGGTACGAGAAAAAGAAATTCAAAACCTTGAGGCCAGAGGAAGTACAATGATGTTGCCTTTTTTTTTTTTTTAAGTAGTCTCCACACCCAATATGGGGCTTGAACTCACAACCCTAAGAGTCACATGCTCTACTGACTGAGCCAGCCAGGCACACCTGATGTTGCCATTTCTTGAGCTGGGAATTCTACCAGGAGAAGCACATTCCAGGGCAAGTTCAGCAGCTTAATTTCAGTCATGGTCAGTCATATGACTCTTCCAAGTGGAGATATAAATTTGGGTGTCATCAGCTTATAGATAGTATTTAAAATCCCAGTCAGAATGGATGAGATCATCAAGGGAATGTATGAAGATAGAAAAGAGAAAAAGTCCAAGGACTGAACCATGGGGAACTCCAAAGTTTGAAGGTCAGGGCAATAGGGGAACCAGTAAATGGGACTGAGAAAAACTGGAAAGAAAAGAAAGAGAGGGGCGCCTGGCTGACTCAGTAGGTGGAGCATGTAGCTGGTTTTTTTTTTTTTTAAGATTTATTTACTTGTGAGGGGTGAGGGGCGGAACAGAGGGGGGGCAGTCTTTTTTTTTTAAGATTTTTATTTATTTCTTTGAGAGAGACAGATAGCAAGAGAGAGCATAAGCAGGGGTAAGAGGGAGAAGCGTAGGGAGCCCAATGTGGGGCTCAGTCCCAGGACCCTGGGATCATGACCTGAGTCGAAGGCAGACGCTTCACTGAGCCACCCAGGCGCCCCAGGGAGAGACAGTCTTAAGCAGGCTCCCACCTGAGCGCAAAGCCCTATGCTGGGCTCGATCTCACAACCCTGAGATCAGGAGCGTGGGAGTCTTGATCTCGGGGTTGTAAATTCAAGCCCCACGTTGGGTGTAGAGATTACTTAGAAATAAAAACTTAAAAAAAAAAGGAGAGAACCAGGAGAACGTTGTGTCCTTGAAGCCACATAAAGAGTTTCTTTTTGGGGGCGCCTGGGTGGCTCAGTCGTTAAGCGTCTGCCTTCGGCTCAGGTCATGATCCCAGATTCCTGGGATCGAGCCCCTGGTCGGGATCCCCACTCCACGGGAAGCCTGCTTCTCCCTCTCCCACTCCCCCTGCTTGTGTTCCCTCTCTCGCTATGTCTCTGTCAAATAAATAAATAAAATCTTAAAAAAAAAAAAGTTTCTTTTTGTTTGTTTTTAAGAAAGTGTTCCAAGGAGGAGGAGAAAAGAATGGTAAATTGTCAGATGCCACTGAAAGATCAAATAAGATGAAGCCAGGGAATGACCAGTGGATTAAGCAAAATGGAGATTATGGGCGAGCATGATAAAGACAGATTAGGTGGCCTGGTGGGCAGAAGAGCTTGTATGTAGTGGGTTCAAAAGAATGATAGTGGGTGGGAAACAGTGATTATAGACAGTTCTTTCCAAGGAGGGGAGGAGAGAAATGGGGTGGTAACTAGAGGGGAAACAGAGGTGAGGAAGGGACTATTTCAAGATGAAGGAATTGCAGGGACTCCTGGGCTCAGGTCAGGATCCCAGGTCCTGGGAGCCCCACGGCAGGCTCCTTGCTCAACAGGGAGCCTGCTTGTCCGTCTGCCTGCCCCTCCCCCTGTGCGCTCTCTCTCTCTCCCTCTCTCTCTCACAAATAAATAAATAAAATCTTAAAAAAAAAAAAGTTGAAGGAATTGCAGTATGTTAGTACACTGAGGGGAAAGATCCTGTACTGACGAAAATCTGGGGTTGCAGCAGAGATAGAAGAGAGTTCCTGGAGCCAAATGGTTAAAAAGATGAGGGGTGGGGCCTAGTCCGCAAGCGGAAGGCCAAGGATCATTCACCTATAATAACAGGAGAGAAGGCAGAGTAAGTGGGCACGGCAAGGAAGCTGTAAAAATCTCTCTAGTTGCTTCTGTTGCTGGGGTGTAAGAAACAAAACCATTCCCCCAAGAGTGAGGATGACGGAGGGGCTGGAGGTTTGAGGAGAGGGAAGGTAGGATATAGGCATTTAGGAGCAGATCGAGGTTGGAAGGCTCGTTTACAAGACACTGGAATCAACATTAGGACAGGAATAGTGCAGGAGAGAGGGACAGGGTGGGGTGCGAGCAGCAGATGCCTGCAACAAGGAGAGGTGGTCCTGGTTTAATGAGAAGGTACTGCTGTGTGTGTGTGTGTGTGTGTGTGTGTGTGTGTACATTACTAGCTCCCCAAAGGCTCCTTCCCAGACAATAATTATTTCTGCTTCTTTCTTTTCTTTTTTTTTTTTAAGGTAGAGAGAAGGTGAGGAGGGGCAGAGGAGAGGGAGAGAGAGAATCCCAAGCAGGTGCCAGGCCCAATGCAGGGCTTGATCTTATGACCCTGAGATCATGACCTGAGCCAAAATCAAGAGTCGGACACTTAACCGACTGAGCCACCCAGGTGCCCCGATTACTATCTGCTTCTATCACCATTGATTCATTTTGCGTGTTCTTGAACATCATATAAATTGATATCATACAATATATAATTTTTGTGTATCTAGTTTCTGTCAACATTTTGGTTGTGAAATCTAATGTTGTGGCAATAGTTTTGGTTTGTTTGTTTTTTTGCTATGTAGTATTTCATTTTATTGACAAACCCACAATTTATCCATTCTGCTGTTAATGGACATTTTGGTTATATCCAGTTTTTGGCTATCCTGAATAAAACTCCTATGACATTCTTGTACCTGTATTTTCATGCACAGGTGCACTAATTTTTCTTGAGTATGTAGCTGGGCCATAGGGGATGTGTATGTTTAGCTTTAGTAGATAGTATCTAAATATTCCAGTTTATACTCCTCCAGGCAATGTACACGTGTACAGTGTCCTCACCGACATTTGGTATTGTCAGTCCTTTTAGCTTTAAGTATTTTGGTGGTTATGTTGAAGTATTTCATTGTGGTTTTAATTTGTATTTCCCTGATGCAAAATGAGATTAAGCAACTTTTCGTTATTCTTATTGGCCATTTATAGCTTATCTTTTGTAAAGTGCTTGTTCAAGTCTTTGCCCATGATTTTACTGCGGGTTTTTTGCTCATCAGTTTGTAGTTTTTTATATTTTCTGGACACAAGTGCTTTGTCAAGTATGTTAATTCCAGTTATTTTCTCCCAGTCTGTGTGGTGCCTTTCCACTGTCTTAATGCTATTTTTTGGTAAACATAAATCCTTTCTTTTTATTGTGCTGAAATTCACATAACATAAAATTAACATTTTAAAGTGAACAATTGATCAGCATTTAGTATAACCACGATGTTGTGTAAAACCACATCTGTCTAACTCCAAACATTTTCATCCTTTCCTTTCACCCCATACCCTTTAAGTAGTCACTCCCATTCCCCACCCTCCCAACCCCTGAAAACCAGCAATCTGGATCGTTCTGTGAATTTACCTATCTGGATATTTCATAAATGGAATCCTACAATATATGACCTTTTATGTCTGGCCTCTTTCACTTAGCAGAATGTTTTTAAAACTCATCCAAGAAGTTCTTAATTTTAATAAAGTCTAATTTATCAAACCTTTCATTGGGGTGCCTGGGTGGCTCAGTTCATTAAGCATCTGCCTACGGCTCAGGTCGTGATCTCAGGGCCTGGGATCAAGCCTCATGTCAGCCTCCCTGCTCAGCTGGAAGTCTGCTTCTCCCTCTCACTCTCCCTCTGTGCTCTCTCTCTCTCTCTCAAATAAATAAATAAAATCTTTTAAAAAATTGTTTTTAAATTAAATTAAATTTAATTTAAAAAAAACCCTTTCATTTATGGTTAGTGCTTTTGTGTCCTGGTGAAGGTCAAGAAGTTTTGTTTGTTTGTTCGTTTTTCCAAAAGCTTTATTTGTTTTACTTTTCACATTTAGGTTCATGATCTATTGTGAATTAATGTTTGCATACACTGTGAGTTTAGGGATTCTCCCCCATATGGATATTCACTATTTACTGAAAAGACCATCCTTTCCCCCCACCAAATTGCAATGGAATAGTATTGTGTTCTTGAAATGAATAGTTCCGGTAGTAACCAGTAGCTTCCTGATATCCTCCCAACTTCCTAATCATGGCAAAAATAGCAGTTTCCCTGGCAGACTAGTTCTGCCATTTTCTGAGAATCATTCCTGGAAGCCGAGCCAGCACCCTCCCTTGCAGCCCTTCCAAGTACTTTGCAAATACCTAATTCAATAAATTGAATTCCTTTTTTCTTAATATTGGATTTCATTTTTTGTACAGAGCCCAGACCAGCCAAGCCCTCACACTGTGTATACTACTCATCGGGCTTGTCTCTGGTGCTACTGGTGCATGTATTGTTGCCTGGAGCTTCAATTTGTCTCATTGCCCCAGCAGCTACCTTGTTATAGGGCCGGTGGGACTGTGGTAACAAAGAAGGGAAAAGCCTTCCTGTGGTTTATTTTAGACTGTTGCCCCCTGAGGGAAAAGTGAGCTGCTGAAATGACCCTGAGTGTGAGAGTGCGACCCAGGCTTGCTCAGCCTCATCCCCTCACGCCGCAGCAGTCATGCAGGTAGACGCAGCTTTCAGACGCTGGAAGTTCTCACAGCCCCGGGCCCCAAAATCCCCTCATCAGTCCACACCGTCTCCCTGAGTGCCTCATCCACAAGCATCCATCACCTTGGCCTGACAGCTTTGCATGTGTGCCACTCACTCGCACCTGAGTTCCAGAGTGCCACCCAGAAGTGCCACAGACACTTCCAAGGCCCCATGATGAGAACCCAATTCACCACTTTCTACCAAACATTCTCTTGTCCCTGGATCTGCATCTCAGGGAAAGTTAGCACTGCTGACCCACACACAGAAACCTGGGAGGCATCTTCCACTCATTCCTCTTCCTCATTACCCGTGATGACAAAGGCCTATCAATTCTAACTCCTTAATATCTCTCCAGTCCACCCCCCAGGCCCATCATCACAACCCTTGTTCCAGCCACCATCATATCTAATGTTTGCAACAGATTCCTTATCCTTGCCCCACCCCCATTGAGAATGTTTTCCTATAAAACAAAACTAATCCTATTCAGATGCTTAAAACCCCTCATTCTCTCAAATGCCCGCATGATGAAGTCCAAGCTCATCATACAAGGGTGAAATAAAGACATTTTTGGCACATATGAGGGTGAAATAAAGACATTTTTACACCAACAGAAACAGAGTTTACTACCAGCGTATCTTAACTGTAAGAACTCTTACAGGATTGCCTTCTGGGAGAGTATAAACTATCCCAGAGAGAAGGTCTATGAAGCAAAAAAATCAGTGAGAAAAAAAAATTAGTAAACTTGGGGGTAAAGCTAAATCAACACTGCTTGTATATGACAATAATAATCACATCTAATTTATGTGGTTCAAAAGCAAGACAGACTTCTGGGCATAGAGGGTATATTATAGACACTCATTTATTTTTGCTCCTTCCAAAAATCTACTGGAATGATAATAAAGGCATTTTTAAAAAGACATAAGCTCACAAAGACAAAGAGAACGGAAAAGTGAAATTTGGGAAGCTAGAAAGCAGGTGAATGTGTGTAACTGACGGCATGGACCAAGGAAAACTGAATTCTAAGTCAGTGGGCAAAGCTGGGAGGCAAGTTGGTTAGACTGCAGGTGCAGAAGCCCTGGACTATCAGGAGTCAGCAGCACCAGCTACTTCTGACAGGGATGATAAAGATGCGGTGAAAAACAGGGAAACTATTTGAAAATCTGTCTAAGGAGGGTTGTAACCCAGGTCCCCTGACGCATTCCTTTTTTTTTTTTTTTAAAGATTTTATTTATTTATTTGACAGAGAGAGAGAGCACAAGCAGGGGGAGCAGCCAAGGGAGAGGGAGAAGCAGGCTCCCCGCTGAGCAGGGAGCCCAATGTGGGGCTTGATCCCAGGACCCTGGGATCATGACAGGAGCTGAAGGCAGATGCCCAACCAGCTGAGCCACCCAGGCGCCCCTCCCCTGATGCATTCCTTGCATACTCTGTGACTCCCTCCTCCACCATGGCAGAAAAGTGGAGTCTCCAGAGAGGGCAGGAATAGGATGCTAAAAACAAGAGGACCAAAAGAACATTTACATCCTGAATTCTGAGAGCCCCAGCCCTTTCCCCAAACTCAGGACCCAGAATGCTAGCAATTAGAACCATTCTTTCCAAGAAAGAGACTGGAATATGCTTGCTTCAAAGAATCTGATTTAAAGATACTGACCTCAGGGATTCCCCCAGGAAAATGTCTGGCCAGATCATGCTAGAAAGAACCTTACGGCTAACAGCTCCCCGCCAAGGCTCAAAAATATTGTCTCCCACACACTGAGAAAGTAAATCTTAGAGAAGGTAAAATCCTGCCCTGCCATTCATGAGGCTAAGAGACACAGAAAGCCAGCAAAGTTAACAAAAAACACTCTTTCTCCCAAGGTATGTAGCAATAAAGTTCATAAGGTCTCCCTTCTGTAACTACTGCTTTCTCACTCACTGAGAAACTTTGTTCTCTAAACTCATGGGCCATAAGAAACATTGCTATTTGAAAGCCTATCAGTAAGAATGAATCATTCTCCTTTGGCCTGAAGGATCCAAGTCATCTTGAGAGAGAAGCAGTCCTGATTTACAACCCAGGTGCAGAGCTTCAGATAAAGGGTTTCTGGACATAGTATTTCACATCTATGTTTACTTCTCAGTCCAGCCCTGATATTAACCGCTTTACATGGATCCCTGTTTACCTTGAGCCTATTAGAACACTGCTTCATTTAAGTTTCACCTAAGCCGGAGCACCTGGGTGGCTCAGTTGGTTGAGCGACTGCGTTGGGCTCAGGTCATGATCCTGGAGTCCCTGGATCAAGTCCCACATCGGTCTCCCTGCTCGGCAGGGAGTCTGCTTCTCCCTCTGACCCTCCCCCCTCTCATGTGTTCTCTCTCAAATAAATAAATAAAATCTTTAAAAAAAAAAATTGGGGCGCCTGGGTGGCTCAGTTGGTTAAGCCACTGCCTTCGGCTCAGGTCATGATCCTGGAGTCCCGGGATCGAGTCCCACATCGGGCTCCCCGCTCAGCAGGGAGTCTGCTTCTCCCTCTGACCCTCCTCCCTCTCCTGCTCTCTCTCATTCTCTCTCTCTCTCAAATAAATAAATAAAATCTTAAAAATAAATAAATAAATAAAATAAAAAATTTTAAAAAATAAGAAAAAAAAAATTTCACCTAAGCCAGGGCGCCTGGGTGGCTCAGTTGTTAAGCGTCTGCCTTCAGCTCAGGTCATGATCCCAGGGTCCTGGGATTGAGCCCCGCATCGGGCTCCCTGCTCAGCAGGAGGCCTGTTTCTCCCTCTCCCACTCCCCCTGCTTGTGTTCCCTCTCTCTGTCAAATAAATAAAGAAAATCTTTAAAAAAATACAAAATAAATTTCACCTAAGCTTCACCCTTGCCCCAAGGCCCGTAGTCCATGTATCTCTTCCTTTGTTTGGTGAGATACCTATGATTCCTTTGGTCTGTGGATTCCCACACTGCGCCACAGGCCGATAGGCCCATGCTGGCTGTTGGCTGGTTGGGCTTGGACAACTCTTTCAAAGAAAACTGGAGGCTTTGGTCCACCAAAGCGAGAGAGTAAACCAAGAATGAAGTCCAGTGGATTGTGGGAAATAGGATCTGACACAGGCAAGAAGCAAGGAGAATTGCAGGAGGAGAGTGGGGGGGGGGGTCACAGGGGAGAGGGCAAAGAGGTCAGAGAGGTTCGGCCCAGGAGCCCCCAGGAAAAACTTCAGTGGGAAGGTGAGATTGACTGAGGGCCTTCAGAGGAAATGTAGACAGTTGGAGAAGAGTTTAGGGTCAGTTAGTAATAAGTAGAAGACAAAAAACACTCCAAGGAAGGAAAAGTATCCTCGTGACACATCTGTGAATAACATTTACATAGTCAAAGTAATGAAAATTCTGAATAGTCCTTTAACCAAAGTTGTTATATAATCATATGGAGGAAGTGGGGGAGAGAGGGTGAGGCTATGGAAGATCTGAGTCCTCATCTTCCATTTTAGAAATCTATGCATAATATTATAAAGTAAAAAATCAAGTATTCACCATATAAGATGTTATTTAGGGATATGGAGATAACTGCTAAACTACCCTGCACAGGGGTTGAAAGTGGTTGCTTCTAGGTAGGGGAAGATGGGTAGAGTGGGCTGGGATGTGTTGTTCATAGCAAGTATTGTACTGTTTACCTCCAAATTGTAGCTCAAAAACCCAAAACTAAAACTAGAAAAGATAGAACTAAAATCTTGAGCTTAATTGCATATTGGTTGGGAGGGGTTGATTAAAGTCACTCTAAGGTTTTAATTTTGATTGTTAAATTAAATGTTCATGTTAAAATTTTTCATTTAGGGGTACCTGGCTGGCTTAGTCGGTGGAGTGTGCAACTCTTGATCTCGGGGTTGTGAGTTTAAGCCCCACACTGGGTGTAGAGATTACTTAAAAATAAAATCTTTGGGGCGCCTGGGTGGCTCAGTCATTAAGCATCTGCCTTCCACTCAGGTCATGATCCCGGGGTCCTGGGATCGAGCCCCATGTCCGGCTCTCTGCTTAGCCTGCTTCTCCCTCTCCCACTTCCCCTGCTTGTGTTCCCTCTCTCGCTGTGTCTCTCTCTGTCAAATAAATAAATAAAATCTTCAAAAATAAATAAAATCTTTAACAAGAAAAATAAAAAATAAAATAAAAATTTTCATTTAAATATTAGTAGAAGAGAAGCAGAGTATATAATTTCCAAGTAGATAGGGAGGAAAAACGGAATGGAGGGGTATTCAAATAGCCCAAAAGAAGACAAGAAAGGAGAAAAATAAAGGACTTAGAAAATTCTGGATGGATAAAAACCACCAAAAAACATTTGCTAGAAATGAATCCAGTGATATCCCAATCACAATCAATGTAAATAAAGTGAAATCTCCAGTTAAAAGGCAGTTTTTATTTATTAAACTAAATAAACATTAATATCCAGGTTTATATATTGATTACAAGATACATACCTAAAACATAAGAAATATGAAGGTTAAAACTAGAAGAATAGAAAATATATATGTGCCAGGCAAATACAACCAAAAGAAAGCTAGTGTAGATATATTAATACCAGATAAAATGAAACAAAATTTATGACAAAAGCACCCACAGGTAAAAAGAGCTACTATTTTGATATAAGTTCCAATTCACTACAAAGACATGATCATTATAAACCTATGTTTTTAATAATACAGCTTCAATTTTATCAAGAAAAAATTAACAGAACAGCCAAGAGAAATGGATAAATCCACCACAGTTGTGGGAAATCTTAACATAGATCTCTCATTTAACTGATGGATCAAGAAAACAGAAAAAATATATATGTGTGTATGTTTTTCATCAAGAATATAGAAGATTTGAGGGGCGCCTGGGTGGCTCAGTTGGTTAAGCATCTGCCTTCGGCTCAGGTCATGATCCCAGGGTCCTGGGTTCGAGCCCCACATCGGGCTCCCTGCTCAGTGGGAAGCCTGCTTCTCCCTCTCCCACTCCCCCTGCTTGTGTTCCCTCTCTCGCTGTGCCTCTCTCTGTCAAAAAAATAAATAAAAATCTTTAAAAAAAAAAAAAAAGAATATAGAAGATTTGAGGGACGCCTGGGTGGCTCAGTTGGTTAAGCATCTGCCTTCAGCTCGGGTCATGATCCCAAGGTCTTGGGATCGAGTCCCACATCGGGCTCCCTGCTCGGCAGGGAGTCTGCTTCTCCCTCTCCCTCTGCTGCTCTCTGTCAAATAAATAAATAAAATTAAAAAAAAAAAAGAATATAGAAGATTTGAGCAACACAACCGAAGGTTTGACCTAATGAATTTATATAAAACCCTGCAGCCAATTACTAGAGAATATGTATTTTTTTCTCAAACACATACAACATTTTAAACAAATTTATTAAGGTATACCTGACATACATAAGCTGCACATATTTAAAATGTACAATTTGATAAGTTTCAACTTAGTATACATGCATAAAACCATCACCACCGTCAAGAAGATGAACATATTAATCAATCCCAAAAGTTTGCTCATGAACCTGTTATCTTGGGTGGCAACGTAACTGGTTGAAAGACTACATTTTCCACCTCTTACAGCTACTTGTGACCATGTGACTACATTCTACGTATATAAACACAAAGAAGACGTGAGTGGTGTTTACTGGATGGATCTTCCGGAAATGTTCCTTAAAGGGGCAGAAAGCTGACATATATCCTTTTTAATCCTTTAATCTTTAATCCTTTTGATCCTTTTCCCCTTTTCCCCCACTTTCTCTTCCTGTTTGGAACACAGACTTGATGACTGAAGGATCTTGTGATCTGGAGGCACGTTGCGGATAGAAAACACAGGCTAAGGATGGTAAATAGGGGGGGTGCCTGGGTGGCTCAGTCGTTAGGCGTCTGCCTTTGGCTTGGGTCATGATCCCAGGGTCCTGGGATCAAGCCCCGCATCGGGCTCCCTGCTCGGCGGGAAGCCTGCTTCTCCCTCTCCCACTCCCCCTACTTGTGTTCCCTCTCTTGCTGTGTCTCTCTCTGTCAAATAAATAAATAAAATCTTTTAAAAAAAAAAAAGGGTGGTAAACAGGGAAGCTGAGGAACCCCTGAAACCATGTAGGCCCTGGGCTATCTACATCCGGACCTCATTACCTTGAGAGAAAAATTAACTTCCGCTTGTTTAAGTCTCTGCTATTTCCAGTCTCAGTTACAAACATAAATGCAGTTCTAAATTGATGGAAGTGGAGTATCTAAAATGTGGCATTTGCTTAGGGGAAGCATGTTGGCCAATCGTTTAGGGAGGATCCACTCCACTGCAGGCTGGAAAGCTAGCAGCCCCTAGTACTTGCAAACCACTTATTGTTGTACCTTAGAAAGCCACTGAGAACGGGTTTCATGTTCTTGTTGGTGCTGCTTTTAGCAAAATTCTGCATGAGACATGAAGTTACGCTTGAACCAGTCTAAAAGAAAAAGAAAAGAAAAGAAACGAAAATAACACGGCTAAGGAAAGCACTCTTCTCTCTACACACACACACAATCAGGAATATAAAAGTTGATGGAGAGTCTCATTATATGGAGGCTTCTCTATCCCAAACTGAAGCAGTTCAGAATAGCAGCTGCTAAACAGTCACCCGCCAGGAGATAGCACTGTGGCCCCAAACCTTTTCAAGCATCTTTGCTTAAGAGTTCTGTGCCTGGGGGCGCCTGGGTGGCTCAGTCGTTAAGTGTCTGCCTTCCGCTCGGGTCATGATCCCAGGAACTTCTCCCTCTCCCACTCCCCCTGCTTGTGTTCCCTCTCGCTCTCTCTCACTGTCCCTCTCTGTCAAATAAATAAATAAGATTTTTTTTTTTTAAGATTTCTTATTTATTTATTTGACAGAGACAGAGATAGCAAGAGCAGGAACACAAGCAGGGGGAGTGGGAGAGGGAGAAGCAGACTTCCCGCGGAGCAGGGAGCCCGATGCGGGGCTCGATGCGGGGCTCGATGCGGGGCTCGATGCGGGGCTCGATCCCAGGACCCTGGGATCATGACCTGAGCCGAGGGCAGAC
>NC_138372.1:95327400-95332748 GCF_054177405.1 Leptonychotes weddellii | reverse complement strand
GAAGCAGACTTCCCGCGGAGCAGGGAGCCCGATGCGGGGCTCGATGCGGGGCTCGATGCGGGGCTCGATGCGGGGCTCGATCCCAGGACCCTGGGATCATGACCTGAGCCGAGGGCAGACGCTTAACGACTGAGCCACCCAGGCGCCCCAAATAAGATCTACACTTGATCTTAGCCAAAAGGCCGAGAAGCGATCCCAAATAAGATCTAAAAAAAAAAAAAAAAAAGAGTTCTGTGCCTGACTATAGTGCAAGACACCCAGCAAAGATCAGACTAACAGTTCATCTTCCCCTTCAGGCCTCCAACAATTGGCAGGGTCGGGGGTGGGGGAGGCTGGGAGGGAGTGGGGGGAAGACACAGCGGCCAATATGCAAAATATGAGTTTCTAGCCTCGCCTCAGTATGATATCTTGGCCACAGTAACTCATGTTTAAGAGTTGACCAGAAGCCTACTAATTCTTTCATGAAACTATGTTAACAAAAACAAAAACAAACAAAAATCCGCACCTGGCCTGTCATAGCCTATGGCTATAAACTAAAACATCCTGGATCCACAACTCCGAAGTGGCCCCCTCTAGAGGCGGCTGCCCAAACTGTGTAGTCCTTGAAGAGAGTATCCCCCACAGAGGTCTCTTCAGATGGGCCATGAGGGATGGTGGACAAAGAACAACTTCCCTGAGGGCAGAGCAAGAGGCCAGGGAGAGCAGTGGAGATTTTCCCAAGGGGCAGAACGAGGGTAAGCCAGATAGACCGACTAAGGAACTTACTCTTCCGTCAGGGCACATGGTCCTTGGTCCCTCCCAGACTTGATATACCCTGTTGTTCTACGTATCTATTGCTGTGAAACACATCACTCCAAAACTTAAAAATAGCAATCATTTATTATCCCCACAGCGTCTGTGGCTCCAAAGGGTTTTGCTGGGCACCCTGGCTCAGGGTGGCTTGTGTGGTAGGAGTTATACAGCTGGAGCTGGAAGAGCGAGGCATCTCACTCTCTTTTCTATTCTCAGGGCTTCTCAAGTGCTCTCTGTGTAGGCCACTTTGGGCTTCCTCACAATATGGTGGCCTCCAGGCAGTTGGAGTGCTGACTTAGAGGGTCCCAGCATCAGTGTTCCAACAAACTAGTCAAAAGCTGCATTGCCTTTCAGGACCTGGCCTTAGAGGTTACAAAGCATCACTTCTGCTCTCCTCCATCGGTCAACCAGACACTGGTACATCCAGGTTCAAGGGATGAGAACATAGGCAAGCCACTCAGTGGTCTATGGACCAGTGACCAGCCACTGCTGGGTGTTCCCTATGCTGTCCTGAAAAAGGGAGAGCATTGCTTGTGATTGACTTTTCCTATTCCACCAATGTATATACGGTGCATTGGCAGTTGACAATTTGTCTTAGTTCATAGGTTGCTAGGGCCACCTGGCTCAGTTAGTAGAGTATGTGACTCTTGATCTTGGAGTCATGAGTTCAAGCCCCACGTGGTGCAGAGGTTACTTAAACCAGTATAGGTTGCTGGAACACAAACAGCCACATGAGAGACATTGAGTAGCTGAAGGGATGTACTGCTGCAGAGTCTAGTAGTCACCTATCTAAACTCCATTCTCCACACTACTGGGTATTTACCCAAAGAATACAAAAACACTAATTCAAAGGGATGCATACACCCCTATGTTTACGGCAGCATTATTTACAATAGCCAAGATACGGAAGCAGCCCAAGTGTCCCATCAATGGATGAATGGATAAAAAAGATGTGATATATATATAATGGAATATTACTCAGCCATAAAAAAGAATGAAATGTTGCCAGTTGCAATGACATGGAGGAAGTTAGAGAGTATAATGCTAAGTGAAATAAGTCAATCAGAGAATGACAAATACTATATGATTTCACTTATATGGGAATTTAAGAAACAAAACAAATGATCAAAGGGAAAAAAGGGAGAGACAAACCAAGAAACAGACTCTTAAATATAAAGAAAAAACTGATGGTTACCAGAGGAGAGAGGGGTGGGGGAATAGGTGAAATAGGTGAAGGAAATTAAGGAATGCACTTGTCATGATGAGCAGTGGGTATTAAAATAAAAACTTAGGGATGCCTGGGTGGCTCAGTCATTAAGCGTCTGCCTTCGGCTCAGGTTATGATCTCAGGGTCCTGGGATTGAGTCCCGCATCGGGCTCCCTGCTCAGCAGGAAGCCTGCTTCTCCCTCTCCCACTACCCCTGCTTATGCTCCCTCTCTCCCTGTCTCTCTCTCTGTCAAATGAATAAATAAAATCTTTTAAAAAAATAAATAAAATAAAATAAAAACTTAAGGGACAACTGGGTGCTCAGTTGGGTGGCTGACTCTTGATCTCAGCTCAGGTCTTGATCTCACGGTCTTGATCTCAGGGTCGTGAGTTTGAGCCTGGCATTGGGCTCTGGCATCTGGTCCCATCTAGATGGTTCAAGCCCAAGTACTTTCCATGATGTTTTTCTTGGTTCATGGGAAACTCCCACATTCTTACCATGCCAAATGCTGGAAGTGCAGGCTGCCTCCTAGGACTGGCATCCCAGGTCCTGGCTCCAGCCAACCAAACCATCAGCAGATACTTATCCTTATGTTCATATGCATTTCCCAAATGCCAGAAAACTCTTGTCAAGTTCTTCTGGAACTTGTGCTCTGTTGTTCTCTTTGGCAGCATTGGGACAATAACTCTACCACCCAAGAAACATGCAGCCAAGGAGTGAGATGCCCACCTCTGTTTCTTGCAAGTACCCCCAGTCTCTAGATACTCTCCTTACTTGGTGTATAGCCTCTGCTCACCTCCCTCACAATGAGAAAAGGGGAAAAACAAAGTACTCCAAAATAGCCCAACTATTCTATCTCCATACCTTCATTCCCTCGTCAAATTTCTCATCCTCTATAGGATGAAGATGAGGATAAGGACCATCAATGTTGGAGGAGTTGTTCTCTTTAGTCTGTCCAGTAGTCTTTCCTTACTATGTGGAGTACCTACATGCTCTTCTTCTCTCCTTGAGGACTCAGTTCAAATTCCAAGGCAACAGGAAAAATCTCTTTCAACATCCTGTTACATATGCACTATCTTTAATTTTCACAACCACCTTAGGAGTTAGAGAAATGACATAACTGAGACTTGAGGAAGAAGCTTCTGGTTAAATATGGTGAATTGAGCATACACATTTATCTCTGTTCCCTCCAGAAACCATATCAAAATGAGAGTAAGGAGGCGTGCCGGGGTGGGTCAGTCAGTTAAGCGTCCAACTCTTGATCTCAGCCCAGGTCTTGATCTTGGGGTCTTGAGTTCAGGCCTCGTGTTGGGCTCCACACTGGGCATGGAGCCTACTTAAAAAAAAAAAAAAATGAGAGTAAGAAATTAAAAAAAAAAAACAGAAAAGCACAAGGACAAAGAGAGAGAAGACTGGAGCAAATGAGAGATATAATTTTGAAAAATGGAAAGTTGTATGTGTGAGGTTTTAAATCCTTAAGTTTGAATATTTTCCATTCTACTCATGAGGTGTGGAGTTGCAATCCAAAATGATGTAAGATAATTGGAGTCTTAGAACTTGTAAAGACTTCAAAAATCAGAAGGTCTTAGTCTTTTGAAAGCAGGGTCGGGAGGATTGGAAAATTCCTCTTTGGGGACAATGATTGACCCAGGAGAAAAAGTTTACAGGAGCTCAAGGACTGGTCCCTCCCTCACCCACCACACAATGAGGCCCACCAGCTGACTTTTTCTGGACCTTCTATGAGCTTTCCATTTCTCTTTTTGACCTCAGCTTAAGTCAGAACAGATAGTCAAGGATCAACAGAAAGCTGATGGCAACCTCAAACATGAAAGACAAGAAAAGGAACCAAGAAGGTAACGGATAATGAAGGGGTCAGAAGACAATTACAAAAAACTTCAATTAATATCTTCGGGGGGGGGGGCGCCTGGGTGGCTCAGTCATTAAGCATCTGCCTTCGGCTCAGGTCATGATCCCAGTGTCCTGGGATCAAGCCCCGCATCGGGCTCCCTGCTCAGCAGGAAGCCTGCTTCTCCCTCTCCCATTCCCCCTGCTTGTGTTCCCTCTCTCCCTGTGTCTCTCTCTGTCAAATAAATAAATAAAATCTTAAAAAAAAAAATATCTTCAGAGGGGTACCTGGGTGGTTCAGCAGTTGGTTAAGTGTCCGACTCTTGGTTTCAGCTCAGGTCAGGATCCCAGGCTCCTGGGATTGAGCCCCGAATTGGGATCCCTGCTCAGCCAGGAGTCTGTTTGTCCCTCTCCGTCTGCCACCCACTCCCCCTGCTCTCTCTCTCTCTCCCTCTCTCAAATAAATAAATAAAATCTTAAAAAAAAAAATAAGAATTAGAGGCTTAATCTAGGAGACAGAATATCTGATTAATAAGAGTTTTGGAGGGCGCCTGGGTGGCTCAGTCAGTTAAGCATCTGCCTTCGGCTCAGGTCATGATCCCAGGGTCCTGGGATCAAGTCCCACATTAGGCTCCCTGCTCGGTGGGGAATCTTCTTCTCCCTCTGCCCCTCCCCCTTCTCATGCTCTCTCTCTCTCCCTCGCAAAAATAAGTAAATAAAAAATCTTAAAAAATAAGAATTTTGGGGGCGCCTGGGTGGCTCAGTCGGTTAAGCAGCTGCCTTCGGCTCAGGTCATGATCCCAGGGTCCTGGGATCGAGTCCCGCATCGGGCTCCCTGCTCTGCAGGGAGCCTGCTTCTCCCTCTCCCTCTGCCTGCCACTCTGCCTACTTGTGTTCTCTCTCTATCTCTCTGTCAAATAAATAAATAAAATCTTTAAAAAAAAAAATAAGAATTTTGGAGGGCGCCTGGGTGGCTCAGTTGGTTAAGCGACTGCCTTCGGCTCAGGTCATGATCCTGGAGTCCCGGGATCGAGTCCCGCATCGGGCTCCCTGCTCGGCAGGGAGTCTGCTTCTCCCTCTGACCCTCCCCCCTCTCATGTGCTCTCTCTCTCTCAAATGAATAAATAAAATCTTTAAAAAAAAAGATTATAAAAAAAGTAAGAATTTTGGAAAGAGAACAAATTAAGTAGTTGCTGGAAAATTATTAAAGAAATAATTCAAGAACATGTTCCTGGACTGAAGGACATGAGTTTCCAGATTGAAAGGGTCTAACACAGTAAATTTAAAAAACAAAGAAACAACATTTTTTTGAAAATCAAACACCCAAGGGTATTTCATTATGAAATTTCATAGTAAATATTAAATGAAACTCTTAAAGGCTTCTAGAGAGGGGCGCCCGGATGGCTCAGTTGGTTAAGTGTCAGACTCTTGATTTTGGCTTGGGTCATGATCACTGGGGGCAAAGCCTATAAAGATTTTCTCCCTCCCTCTTCCTCTGCCCCT
>NC_138372.1:95321071-95327300 GCF_054177405.1 Leptonychotes weddellii | reverse complement strand
TTTTTTTTAAAGATTTTATTTATTTATTTGAGAGAGAGAATGAGACAGAGAGAGAGAGCACGAGATGGGGGAGGGTCAGAGGGAGAAGCAGGTTCCCCGCCGAGCAGGGAGCCCGATGCGGGACTCGATCCCGGGACTCCAGGATCATGACCTGAGCCGAAGGCAGTCGCTT
This sequence comes from Leptonychotes weddellii, assembly GCF_054177405.1. Taxonomy (NCBI): domain Eukaryota; kingdom Metazoa; phylum Chordata; class Mammalia; order Carnivora; family Phocidae; genus Leptonychotes; species Leptonychotes weddellii. Next base: position 95,327,128 of record NC_138372.1, on the reverse strand, counting down.
AACCAACTGAGCCACCCAGGCGCCCCTAAATGAATATTATTTTTAATCTAGAATCCTATACTCCTTCCTCTAAGATGTTTCCAGGCATGCAAAGACAGGAAATTTTCTTTCTGTGCTCCCTTCCTCAGGAAGCTAGTGGATGATGAAGTACTAAAACAGAGCATGAAGCCAGGGAAAATCAAAACATGGTATCCCGGAAATAAACAGTTGATCCACACAGAAGAGAAACAAAGGGATTCCCTGGATGAAAGTGTAGGGAAGAGCCAGGACAACTTTGCAACAGGCCTCCTGCCACCAGACCAGCTTGATATCACATGAAATCAACAGGTTACCTACTGTGTTTGACCAACTTGAAAGCTTTACACTTCTTTTTTTTTCTTTAAGATTTATTTATTTGAGAGAGAGAGCAGGCGCGCACACACACACACACACACGTGGTGGGAGGGGCAGAGGGAGAGAATCCTCAAGCAGACTCTCTGGCTGAGCTTGGAGCTCAATGCAGGGCTCCACTCAGGGCTCCACCTGGCTAGGGGCTTGCCTCCGGCTCTACCTCAGGACCCATAAGATCATGACCTGAGTCAAAACCAAGAGTCTGACACTTAACCAGCTGAGCCACCCAGGCTCCCCAAGAGGTTTACACTTCTGACAGTGTATGAAACAAAACCAACAAACAAAAAAACCCAAGGCAATTGGAAATTTTAGGAACAACAAAAATTTATATGAGACAAATTTAATCGTAATTGTTTGGCTTAACTGTGAACAAAATATACATAGTCATAACCATATAAAAATAAATAATGGGTACCTGGGCAGCTGTCAGCTAAGCATCTGCCTTCGGCTCAGGTTATGATCTCAGGGTCCTGGGATAGAGCCCTGAGTTGGGGCTCAGTGGGCAGTCTGCTTCTCCCTCTGACCCTCCCCCCTCTCATGTGCTCTCTCTCTCATTCTCTCTGTCTCAAATAAATAAATAAAATCTTTTAAAAATAAATAAATAAAATATGACAATGGAGTATAAAATAAAATCTGAGGAAAAAATATACTTTAAAAAACTGACATTTATTTTCCCTCAAAGCTTTATTTTTTATAAAGATTTTTATTTATTTATTTAAGAGAGAGAGAGCAGGGGGAGGGGCAGAGGGAGAGAGAGAATCTTAAGCAGACTCCACATTGAGTGCAGAGCCCAATGTAGGGCTTGATCTCAAGACCCTGAGATCACAACCTGAGCTGAAACCAAGAGCCAGTCACTCAACACACTGAGCCACCCAGGCACCCTTCCCTCAAGACTTCAGACACAGGGGCGCCTGGGTGGCTCAGTCGTTAGGTGTTTGCCTTAGGCTCAGGTTATGATCCTAGGGTCCTAGGATCAAGCCCCACATCGGGCTCCCTGCACTGGGGGAGGCCTGCTTCTCCCTTTCCCACTCCCCCTATTTGTGTTCCCTCTCTCGCTGTGTCTCTCTCTGTCAAATAAATAAAATCTTAAAAAAAAAAAAGACTTCATATACAATTCCAGTGTTTTTTTAATCTATTGTTGCTGATTAGAAGCCTGTTGTGAGTCTGTTTATTTTTTTTAAGCTTTTATTTATTTATTCATGAAAGACAGAGAGACAGAGACAGAGAGAGAGGCAGAGGCAGAGGGAAAAGCAGGCTTCCTGCAGAACAGGGAGCTCGGTGTAGGACTCGATTCCAGGACCCCGGGATCATGACCTGAGCCAAAGGCAGACGCTTAACGACTGAGCCACCCAGGTACCCTGTTTATATTTTCTTTTCAAGATTTATTTACTTATTTTTTTAAGTAAGCTCTATGCCCAATGTGGGGCTTGAACTCATGACCCCAAGATCAAGAGTCTCATGTTCTACCAACTGAGCCAGCCAGGCTCCCCTTTTTTGTTCTTTGGTAGATACTCTATTGATTTTTCTTTTCTTTTAAATATTTAATTTATTTGAGAGAGAGAGAGAGAGAGAGAGCACAAGCAGGGGGAGAGGCAGAGGCAGAGGGAGAAGCAGACTCCCCACTGAGCAGGGGGCCCAACTTGGGGCTCGATCCCAGGACCAGAGCTGAAGGCAGATGCTTAACTGACTGAGCCACCCAGGTGCCCAAGATGGTGGTTTAAATGATAGATTTTGAGTTCTTTGCTCATTAGAGATGAAGCAAAGAAGGAAGAAGCTAACAGTAAAAGAAAATAAAGGAAGTTATTTTCAAAGAAGTGAAGTTATTTTTACATGTTTTACTGCACTGCAAATTTCTATCCCCCACAAATTAAATACTACGACATTTTCTCTTATGTCTTGCCAGTGATTGTAAAAAGAGGGTAACGATAGGTATAATGAAACATTTAAGAGATGGACTCTACAGGGGCTCCTGGCTGGCTTAGTCAGTAGAGCATGTGACTCTTGATCTTGGGGTTATGAGTTCCAGCCCCACATTGGGCATGGAGCCAACTTAAAAAAGGAAAAAAAAGAGCATGGACTCTATAGCCAAACTTCCTGGGTACTGTCCTCTGCTCCATCACTTCCAAGCTGTAGAGCAGTGGTTCTCAAACTTTTTGGTCTCAGGATCTCTTTCCACTCTTAAAAATTGAAGATTCCCTGAAGGCTTTTGTGTATGTAGATTATATATATAGATATTTACTATATTAGGAATTAAAACAGAAAAAAATAAATATTAATCCATTTAAAGTCACAACAAACACATTACATGTTAACCTACCTTAGTTTTTATTTTTATTTATTTATTTATTTTTAAGATTTTATTTATTTGTTTGACACAGAGAGGGAGACAGCGAGAGAGGGAACACAAGCAGGGGGAGTGGGAGAGGGAGAAGCAGGCTTCCCGCTGAGCAGGGAGCCAGATGTGGGGTTTGATCTCAGGACGCTGGGATCATGACCTGAGCCGAAGGCAGACGCTTAACGACTGAGCCACCCAGGCACCCCTTTACCTTAGTTTTTATTAAAAGAATAATAACTGTATTTTCCAAAACAAACATTTAACAAGATGGGTGTGCATTTCTACATTTTTGCAAATCTCTTCAATAGAGGAAGACAACTGGAGTCTCAACCTGTTGCAATATGTTGTTTTGGATTAGAATATAAAGAAAATCTGGTCTCACAAATATGCTGTTGAAAAAAATGGAGGCATATATCTTAGTTTTAGTTTTTATTTTAATTCCAGTTAGTTGATATATAGTGTTGCATTGTTTCAGGTGTACAATTTAGTGGTTCAATGAAGACATATCTCTTTTTTTTTCTTTAAAGATTTTATTTATTTGACAGAGAGAGACAGAGCGAGAGAGGGAACACAAGCAGGGGGAGTGGGAGAGGGAGAAGCAGGCTTCCCGCGGAGCAGGGAGCCCGATGCGGGGATTGATTCCAGGACCCTAGGATCATGATCTGAGCCAAAGGCAGACGCCCAACGACTGAGCCACCCAGGTGCCCCAATGAAGACATATTTCAATAGCTTTTTCAGATAACTGTGGATCTTTTTTTATACTATATCAAAACTTGACACATAGTAGTTTCTTTTTTTTTTTTAAGATTTTATTTATATATTTGTCAGAGAGAGAGACAGAGCACACGCAGGGGGAGCGGCAGGCAGAGAGAGAAGCAGGCTCCCCACTGAGCAAGGAGCCCAATGCAGGACTTGATCCCAGGACCCCAGAATCATGACCTGAGCAAAAGGCAGCCCCTTAACCAACAGCCACCCAGGCATCCTGACACATAGTGTTTCTTAAACGTTAGTTGCAACATAGACTCTGAAGCCATATCAATAAACTTTGTAATCTGTATATTTGGATCCATTGCTTTTTATTGCATTTCGAACAGATCATTTGGAGGAAACTTGTTCAATGTGTAATGCAGATATTTCAAATGTTGGCACATTACAATATACAATTCTGATATACAGTAGAAAAAAATTAGTATCCTCATCCATCTCAAAAATTTTGAGGGGCACCTGGGTGGCTCAGTTGGTTAAGCGTTTGTCTTTGGCTCACGTCATGATCTCAGAGTCCTGGGATCAAGCCCCAAGTCGGGCCCCCTGCTCAGCAGGGAGTCTGTTTGTCCCTCTCCCTATGCCCCCCCCACTTAATTCTCTCTGTCTCTCAAATAAATAAATAAAACCTTTATTTTTGAAGATTTTATTTATTTGACAGAGAGACACAGCGAGAGATGGAACACAAGCCCAGGGAGTGGGAGACGGAGAAGCAGGCTTCCCGCGGAGCAGAGAGCCCGATGAGGGGCTCGATCCCAGGACCCTGGGATCATGATCTGAGCTGAAGAGAGACGCTTAACGACTGAGCCACCCAGGCGCCCCAATAAATAAAATCTTTAAAAAAATTTTTTTTTGAGAATACTGGGGCGCCTGGCTGGTTCAGTCCGAAGAGCATGCAAGTCTTTTTCTTTTTTCTTTTTTTAAGATTTATTTATTTATTTGAGAGAGACAGCATGGGAGCAGGGTGGGGGAGGGGCCGAGACAGAGGGAGAGAGTCTTTTTTTTGTTTTTGTTTTTATTTCTTTTTCTTTTTCTTATTTAAATTCAATTAAGTAACATACACTGTATTATTGGTTTCAGAGGTAAAGGTCAGTGATTCTTCAGTCTTATATAACACCCAGTGCTCATCACATCACCTGCCCTCCTTAATGTCCATCACCCAGTTACCCCATCCTCCCACCTCCCTCCCCTCCAGCGACCATCAGTTTGTTTCCTATGATTAAGCGTCTCTTGTGGTTTGTCTCCCTCTCTGATTTCATCTTGTTTTATTGTAAATGGGATCGACTCCTTAATTTCTTTTTCTTCTGTCTCGTTGTTGGTGTATAGAAATGTAACTGATTTCTGTGCATTGATTTTATATCCTGCCACTTTACTCAATTCCTGTATGAGTTCTAGCAGTTTTGGGGTGGAGTTTTTTGGATTTTCCACATAAAGTATCATATCATCTGCAAAGAGTGAGAGTTTGACTTCTTTGCTGATTCAGATGCCTTTTATTTCTTTTTGTCATCTGATTGCTGAGGCTAGGACTTCTAGTACTATGTTGAACAATAGTGGTGAGAGTGGACATCCCTGTCATGTTCCTGACCTTAGGGGAAAGCTCTCAGTTTTTCCCCATTGAGAAGGATATTCGCTGTGGGATTTTCATAGATGGCTTTTATGATATTGAGGTATGTTCCCTCTATCCGTACACTGTGGAGAGTTTTAATCAAGAAAGGATGCTGTACTTCGTCAAATGCTTTTTCTGCATCTATTGAGAGGATCATAGAGTTCTTATTCTTTCTTTTATTAATGTGGTGTATCACATTGATTGATTTCCAAATGTTGAACCACCCTTGCAGCCCAGGAATAAATCCCACTTGGTCGTGGTGAATAATCCTTTTAATGTATTGTTGGATCCCATTGGCTAGTATTTTGGTGAGAACTTTTGCATCCATGTTCATCAGGGATATTGGTCTGTGATTCTCCTTTTTGGTGGGTTCTTTGTCTGGTTTTAGGATCAAGGTGATGCTGGCCTCATAGAAAGAGTTTGGAAGTTTTCCTCCCATTTCTATTTTTTGAAACAGTGTCAGAAGAATAGGTATTATTTCTTCTTTAAGTGTTTGGTAGAATTCCCCTGGGAAGCCATCTGGCCCTAGACTCTTGTTTGTTAAGATTTTTTGTTACTGCTTCAATTTCCTTAGTGGTTATGTGTCTGTTCAGGTTTTCTATTTCTTCCTGTTTCAGTTTTGGTAGTTTATACATCTCTAGTTTATACATCCATTTCTTCCAGATTGCCCATTTGTTGGCATATAGTTGGTCATAATATGTTCTTATAATTGTTTGTATTTCTTTGGTGTTGGTTGTGATCTCTCCTCTTTCATTCATGATTTTATTTATTTGGGTCCTTTCTCTTTTCTTTTTGATAAGTCTGGCCAGGGGTTTATCAATCTTATTCTTTCAAAGAACCAGCGCCTAGTTTTGTTGATCTGTTCTACTGTTCTTTTGGTTTCTATTTCATTGATTTCTGCTCTGATCTTTATTAATTCTCTTCTTCTACTGGGTTTAGGCTTTATTTGCTGTTCTTTCTATAC
>NC_138372.1:95309045-95320971 GCF_054177405.1 Leptonychotes weddellii | reverse complement strand
TATTTGAGACCTTTCTTGTTTCTTGAGAAAGGCTTGTATTGCTATATACTTCCCTCTTAGGACCGCCTTTGCTGCATCCCAAACGTTTTGAACAGTTATGTTTTCATTTTTATTTGTTTCCATGAATTGTTTTAATTCTTCTTTAATTTCCTGGTTGACCCATTCATTCTTTTTTTTTTTTTTTAAAGATTTTATTTATTTGACAGAGCACAAGCAGAGGGAGAGAGGGGGAGAAGCAGGCTCCCTGCTGAGCAAGGAGCCTGATGTGGGACTCGATCCCAGGACCCTGGCATCATGACCCGGGCCGAAGGCATCTGCTTAACCGACTTAGCCACCCAGTCATCCCAACCCATTCATTCTTTAGTAGGATGCTCTTTAGCTTCCATGTATTTGAGTTCCTTCCTACTTTCCTCTTGTGATTGAGTTCCAGTTTCAAAGCATTGTGGTCTAAAAATATGCAGGGAATGATCCCAATCTCTTGGTACCAGTTGAGACCTGATTTGTGACCCAGTATGTGATCTATTCAGAGAACGTTCCGTGTGCGCTAGAGAAGAATGTGTTTTCTGTTGCTTTAGGATGTAATGTTCTGAATTTATCTGTGAAGTCCATCTGGTCCAGTGTGTCATTCAAAGCCCTTGTTTCCTTGTTGATCTGCTTAGATGATCTGTCCATTGCAGTGAGTGTGGTGTTAAAGTCCCCTACTATTATTGTATTATTATTGATGTGTTTCTTTAATTTTGTTATTAATTGGGGCACCTGGGTGGCTCAGTTGGTTAAGCGACTGCCTTCAGCTCAGGTCATGATCCTGGAGTCCCAGGATTGAGTCCCGCATCGGGCTCCCTGCTCGGTGGGGAGTCTGCTTCTCCCTCTGACCCTCCCCCCTCTCCTGCTCTCTCTCTCTCATTCTCTCTCTCAAATAAATAAATAAAATCTTTAAAAAAAAATTTTGTTATTAATTGGCTTATATAATTGGCTGCTCCCATGTTAGGGGCATAAATATTTACAATTGCTAGATCTTCTTGTTGGATATACCCTTTCATTATGATATACTGTACTTCTTCATCTCTTATTACAGTCTTTGGTTTAAAATCTAATTTGTCTGATGTAAGGATTGTCACCCCAGCTTTCTTTCGATGTCCATTAGCATGGTAAATGGTTTTCCACCCCCTCGCTTTCAATCTGGAGGTGTCTTTTGGGTCTAAAATGAGTCTCTTGCAGACAGCATTTGATGGGTCTTGCTTTTTTATCCAATCTGATACCCTGTGTCTTTTGTGGGTTTTGTTGTTGTTGTTGTTGTTTTTAAAGATTTTATTTATTTGACAGAGAGTTCAGCAAGAGAGGGAACACAAGCAGGGGGAGTGGAAGAGGAAGAAACAGGCTTCCTGAGGAGCAGGGAGCCCAATGCGGGGCTCGATCCCAGGACTCTGGGATCATGACCTGAGCCGAAGGCAGACACTTAACAACTGAGCCACCCAGGCACCCCTACCCTGTGTCTTTTGATTGGGGCATTAACCCATTTACATTCAGGGTAACTATTGAAAGATATGAATTTAGTGCCATTGTATTACCTGTAATGTCACTGTTTCTGTATATTGTTCTGTTCCTTTCTGGTCTATGTTACTTTTGGACCCTCTCTTCCCTTAAAGGATTCCTTTTATATTTCTTGTAGGGCTGGTCTGGTGATCACAAATTCTCTTAGTTGCTGTTTGTCCTGGAAGTTTTTTTTTAATCTTTCCTTCTATTTTGGATGACATCTTAACTGACTAAAGTATTCTTGGCTGCATAGTTTTCTCACTTAACACCCTGAATATATCATGCCAGTCCTTTCTGGCCTGCCAGGTCTCTTGGATAGGTCTGTTGTCAATCTAATGTTTCTACCCTTGTAGGTTACCGACCTCTTGTCCCAAGCTGCTTTCAGGATTTTCTCTTTGTCTCCGAGACTTGCAAGTTTCACTAATATACGTCAGGGTGTTGACTTGTTTTTATTGATTTTGAGGGGGGGGGTTCTCAGGGAGAGAGAGTCTTTTATTTTTTTTTTTAAGATTTTATTTATTTATTCATGAGAGACAGAGAGAGAGAGAGAGAAGCAGGCTCCCAAGGAGCAGGGAGCCCGATGCAGGACTCAATCCCAGGACCCTGGGATCATGACCTGAGCCGAAGGCAGACACTTAACCATCTGAGCCACCCAGGCGCCCAGGGAGAGAGAGTCTTAAGCAGACTCTGCACTGAGCGCAGAGCCCAACTCAGGGCTTGATCTCATGACCCTGAGATCACAACCTAAGTGGAAACCAAGAATCCGATGCTTAACCAACTGTGCCACACCCAGGCACCCCAAGAGTGTGCGACTCAATCTTGAGGTTGTAAATTGGAGTCCCACATTGGGTGTAGAGATTACTTAAAAATACAATCTTTTAAGGTGCCTGGGTAGCTCAGTTGGTTAAGCGTTTGCCTTCGGCTCAGGTCATTATCCTGGGGTCCTGGGATCTAGTTCCGCATCAGGCTCCCTCCTCAGTGGGGAGTCTGTGTCTCCCTCTCCTTCTGCCCCTCCCCTTGCTCATGTGCACTCTCTCTCTCTCTCTTGCTGTCTCTCAAATAAACAAACAAAATCTTTTTAAATTTGTTTAAAAATAAAATCGTTTTTAAAAAAAATAAAATCTTAAAAACATTTTTGAGAATGGCACATACTAATTTTCCAAAATTTCACTTGAGAGCTCAAATTTTCACTGACAACAAAAACTGTTGTTTGTCTTGAAGCAAGGCTCCCTTTCATTTATTCTTTTGGGGGGAAAATGTTTGCTAAATACCTAAGTCTAAATAACCATAGCTTGTCTGGCAGTTGTTCTTTTCTGTAAAAATGTTCTGCGAAAATAGTGGCTACTTCATCTCACAACTCAAACAGTTGCTCAAGGACTTTTCCTCAAGACAGCCGTTGAGTTCCAGCCTGTGGCAAAAGTGCTCCGTGTATTTCCCACTTTGCCTCAGAAAATATTAAAGATGTGCACTCAAGGGTTGAGATGAAATAAAACTAGTATGTTTTACTGCTTCACCATTACGTTTTTTGTCGGTTTTTTTTTAAACCATGAGGCCGTGGGGGTGAAGAATACCATGATTAGCAGTATAGTTTGGTGCTATTGACTTGGATTTGTGCTAAGGCACCAGCAGTTTCCCCTCATTGTCTTTGCATCGGTGCAAATCCCACCACAGTGGAAGAGGCAAATGACGTCCTAGTATTATTATGGAAATAGTTTTGACCTCACAACCCCCCTGAAAGTGTCTTGGGGATGCCCAGGGGTTTGCGGATCACACTGTGAGAATCATCATTGTAGAGGAAGTTACCTGGTTTTGCAGGGTTTCAGTTTCCTTATTTATCAAATAGGATTAATAATGCTACAGCTACCTCACAGTGATGGGGGAGTAGACCAGGACTGTTGTGAAAACTAAATAATTTAAAACACATAAAACATTTAAAATAGTCTCTGGCACATTATGTTAGATAAGCATTTGCCAATATTATAGTCATGTATCCAATAGTCTTCCAAAATAAATTTATTGATAACGCATTAGTCCATAAACGTAACATAATTGTTGGATTTTAGGTTGTTTCCAATTCTTGAACACCCTTATACATAAATCTTTGGTACTTCTCTGATTATTATTTTTTTTTTTAAAAGATTTATTTATTTGACAGAGAGAGACACAGAGAGAGGGGGAACACAAGTGGGGGGAGTGGGAGAGGGAGAAGCAGGCTTTCCGCAGAGCGGAGAGCCCGATGTGGGGCTCGATCCCAGCACCCTGGGATCATGACCTGAGCCGAAGGCAGACGCTTAACCGACTGAGCCACCCAGGCACCCCTTCTCTGATTATTTAAATTCCTAAAGTGGAACTGCCCAAGGACTTATACCCATTTTTCACCTTACTGTTGAAAAGTGTACAGAGAATATCAAAGTAGGAGAGCTGAAAAGATAGGGGTTTATGGACCAAGTGAATATTTGACTTCAGCAGGGAGCATTACTTAAGGAGGACATGATCCAGGGTGTAGCCATAAGTGTGAAAGAATGAACTTCAATGATGATCACAGAACGAATGTGTGTTGATGAATTGGAAGAGGCCATGGTGTTGGCTGAGTCATCCTCATGGACACTGACATCATCCAGTTGACCTACAGAGGGTCAGAAGACTGACACACAGGTCCTGTCATTACTTGATGGATGGGCTCTGCCAGAACAGGATTTTGTTTGGGGAACCACACCCACGCCCAGGAAAGTGACCAATACCTTTATAACCAACACCAGTAAGATTTACAGGACTTGATGATGGGCCATTTCTTTCAAGTAATATTTGATTAAAAAAATAGCAGTCTCCCCCCAAATTTAGAGACAAGTACCGACAAATTCATTATTCAGAAATGGAACTTATCCAACATGAAAATAATGTAAGCACAAAGTAGGTTTTCTAGCTTCTTTTTGTTGAATCTTGTTTATATTCAGACTTTAAGGTCTGATTTTGGGATACTAGAAACAAAACTCATGGAATCTTGGCCCAGGCAGAAGTAATAATGCAGGTCACTGGAGGAAGGTGGAATTTTTCAATAAAAAATGCTGTAACAAATGGTTGTCCATACTTAAAAATTGAAACTGGGGGGCACCTGGATGACTCAGTCAGCTAAGCATCTATCCCTTGAACTCAGCTCAGACCTTGATCTCAGGGTCATGAGTTCAAGCCCTATGTTGGGCTCTATGCTGGGCATGGAGCCTACTTAAAAAAAAAAAAAAGACAAAGATAAATAATAAATAAGTAAATAAAAATTGAAATTGGATTCCTATTCTAATGTATGCAAAAATAAATTCTAGATAGAATACTGAATTTCTTTTTTTTTTTTTTAAAGATTTTATTTATTTGACAGAGAGAGACACAGCGAGAGAGGGAATACAAGCAGGAGGAGTGGGAGAGGGAGAAGCAGGCTTCCTGCTGAGCAGGGAGCCCGATGCGGGGCTCGACCCCAGGACCCTGGGATCATGACCTGAGCCAAAGGCAGCCGCTTAATGAATAAGCCACCAAGGTGCCCCTTGGCTCAGGTCTTGATCACAGGGTCATGAGTTCAGGTGCAGTGGTGGGCTCCATGCTGGACGTGGAGGCTACTTAAAAAAAAAAAAAGTTCCAGAAGTCTCACGGTATAAAACTATTTTTTATAAAACTCAAAAACAAGCAACACTCACAAATTCTGTTCAGCTATCTGTATATGAGAAAACTGTGAAGGGTAAAAACGGTAAAACGTAAAATTCTAGATAATAGTTATCTCTGAGGGGCACCTGGGTGGCTCAGTTGTTAAGCAGCTGCCTTTGGCTCAGGTCATGATCTCAGGGTCCCGGGCTCAAGCCCCGCATCGGGCTCCCTGCTCAGCGAGAACCTGCTTCTCCCTCTCCCTCTGCCTTTCGCTCCCCCTGCTTGTGCTGTCAAATAAATAAATAAAATAAATTAGTTATCTCTGAGGAGGGGGCACCTGGGTGGCTCAGTCAGTGGGGCATTCGACTCTTTAACAGTCTCAGGTGATGATCTCAGGGTTGTGAACTCAAGCCCCATGTTGGGTTCCACACCCAGTGCAGTCTGCTTGAGATTCTCTCTGCCTCTGCCCCTCCCCCTGCTTGCAAGCTCTCTCTCTAAAATAAAATCCTTTTTTTTTTTTTAAGATTTTATTCATTTGACAGAGAGAGACACAGCGAGAGCAAGAACAAAAGCAGGGGGAGTGGTCGAGGGAGAAGCAGGCTTCCCGCGGAGCAGGGAGCCCGATGCGGGACTCAATCCCAGGACCCTGGGATCATGACCTGAGCTGAAGGCAGACGCCTATCGACTGAGCCACCCAGGCACGCATCCCTAAAATTAATACAATCCTTAAAAAATATAGCTATCTCTGAGGACATAAAAGTGAGTTCAAGAAGACACACATAGGTATGTGGCATTAGGAATATTCTAGTTCCTTTTTTAAAGATTTTATTTATTTATTTGAGAGAGAGAGCATGAGCGAGAGGGAGAAGCAGACTGCCCGCTGAGCAGGAAGCCCGACACAGGGCTTGATCCCAGGGCCTTGGGATCATGAACTGAGCCAAAGGCAGAAGCTTAACCGACTGAGCCACCCAGGCACCCCTGGAATATTCTAGCTCTTAAACTGAGTGCAGATGATATGTTCATTTTGTTGTTATGCTTCATGATTTATATATGTTATTTTATGTCAAATATTAATTACCTCTTTAAATATAGTAAACAAGGGGTGTCTGGGTGGCTCAGTCGTTAAGCGTCTGCCTTTAGCTCAGGTCATGATCCTGGGGTCCTGGGATCGAGCCCCACATCGGGCTCCCGGCTCAGCAGGAAGCCTGCTTCTCCCTCTCCCACTCCCCCTGCTTGTGTTCCCTCTTTTGCTGTGTCTCTGTCAAATAAATAAATAAAATCTTTTAAAAAAATAAATATAGTAGACAAGAGGATAATGTGATTTTTTAAAATTGAAGTATAGTTGATACACAATGTTACATTAGTTTCAGGTATACAACATAGTGATTCCATAAGGCTTTATTCTGTGCTCACCACTAAGGTAGCCTCCCATCTGTCACCATACAACACTATTATTACAATACCAATGACTATATTCCCTACGCTGTGCCTTTCATCCTTATAACTTACTCATTCCGTAATGCAAGCCTGTGTCTCCCATTCTCCTTCACTCATTTTACTCACCCCCAACCCCCCTCCCCTCTGGCAACCACCAGTTTGTTTTCTGTATTTATGGGATTATTTTTGCTTTTTTGGTGTTTGTTCCTTTTTTAAGATCCACATATAAGTGAAACCATATTTGTCTTTTTCCGTTTTATATCACTTATACCTTCTAGGTCCATCCATGTTGCTGCAAATGACACGATCCCATCCTTTTTTAATGGCTGAGTGATATTCCAGTGTGTTTGTGCGTGCGTGCATAGATACCTAAATATACCTATATATATAGATACAAATCTCTCTCTATATATAGATATATCTATTCTCTTTGTCCATTATCTACTGATGGACACGGGTTGCTTCCATTATCTTGGTTATTATAAATAATGTTAGAGTTGTGCACATCTTTCTAAGCAAGTACTTCTGTGTTCTCTGGGTAAATACCCAGTAGTGGAATTACTAGATTGTATGGTATTTCTATTTTTTAATTTTTTGAGGAAACTCCAATCTGTTTTCCACAATGGCACCAACATTCCCACCCATAGTACACAGGGGTTCCCTTTCCTCACATCCTTGTCAATACTTGTTAATTTTTATCTTTTTGATACTGGCCGTTCTGACTGGTGTAAGGCGATTTGCACTTTGATTTGCATTTCCCTGATGACTGGTGTTGAGCATCTTTTCATGTGTCGGCCGTTTCTATGTTTTCTTTGGAAAAATGTCTATCAGGTCCTCTGCCCATTGTTTAGGCAATTATTGTTATTGTTGGGTTGTAGAAGTTCTTTATATATTTTGGATATTAACCCCTCACCAGATATATCATTTGCAAATATCTTCTCCCATTCAGTAAGTTGCTGTGGGATTATGTGAATTTTGCATTCTATTCTACACCCTGTAAGAAAACCCTCTTCTAAATGTGGGTTTGCACGTTTGCATTCAGATACACGTTTATCTTGTGGCTTCATAGACCGCACCTTGTGAAAGGCCTCAAGGATCCCTGATCTTCAGTGTTTTGAATGCTGCCTATTTTCCCATCTCGTGCCACTTGCCCAACCAGTCTCTGAGCTACTCAACCCCTCCCAAGTGCCTCTGTGCCATGAGCACATACTTGTTCCTATTGACTGGAAACACCCGCATCTCTTCCCTGTTGGCTGATGAACGTTTCACCCTGTTACAGGACTCAAATGCTACCCCCCAGGAGCCTTCCTAGAGGCTGTGAGGGTTTGGCCCTTTCTCTTGTTTCCACAGGGTCTTGTTCATGCCCCCTTGGGCACTTATCAGACATGTGTAATCACTCATTTCCAGGCTGGCCCTGCCCTGGACTCTGGGGTCCCCAAAGGCCAGTATTGTTCGTATGTATGTATGTGTTTACAGTAATCTCTACACCCAACGTGGGGCTCAAACTCACAACCCCAAGATCAAGAGTCGTGTGCTCTTCCAACTGAGCTGGCCAGGCGCCTCAAGGCCAGTACTGTTTTCAACTCACCCCTGTGGCCCCAGAGCCTACCCAAAACTGACCCTCAGCAAAGCTCCTCTTCATGAGACAGGGACACAGCCCCAGGGCAGAAGTGTCAGGAGAGGGGCGCCTGGGTGGCTCAGTCGTTAAGCGGCTGCCTTCAGCTCAGGTCCTGATCCCAGGGTCCTGGGATCGAGCCCCGCATCGGGCTCCCTGCTCCGCGGGAAGCCTGCTTCTCCCTCTCCCACTCCCCCTGCTTGTGTTCCCTCTCTCGCTGTGTCTCTATAAATAAATAAAATATATATATAATATATATAATTATATATAATAAATAAAATATAAATATTTTATATTTATATATTTTATAAATAATTTTATAAATAAATAAAATCTAAGACAAAAAAAAAGAAGTGTCAGGAGAGACTGCCTTGGGGACGGAAGGAAGGGGAGCAGGTCAGAATTTAGAGGCCAGGTGCTGGAGACACCGAGGACTCAACAGGGAACACTCTCATGCCAGGCACTCCTCCCCTCTGTCACACTGAGAGCTACCACTATTGGAAGCAAAAGAAAAACAAAAGCTGCCAAGCTTTATTCAGGTTGTCCTGGTTACAGATACTGTATCTACCCCTACATCCCGCCCACGCTATGCGGCCTCTTGAGCGCCTCAGGCACCCCTGCCCCCAGTCTCATTTCTTGTCCTCCTCCTTCTTGTCCTTCTTGCCATCCTTGTTGGCCTGCGAGGCCAGGGACCCCATGGCATTTCGAATAGCTTCATTGTTGGGATCCACGCCTGGAAGGTTCTCCAGGACACTCTGAAGGAACTCGGGGTCCTGCATCACGTCATAATCATCCTCCTCCTGGAAAAGGGCAGTGTGGGCTCAGGGCAGGGGCTGGCTCATCTGGGAAGCGCACTGCTGCCTGAGCCCCTCTCTCCACCTGACTGTCTGGGGGTGGGGCCGCCTCTGGCCGAGGGTAGAAAGGACAATTCAGGAAAATACCCAGTGCCTCTGTATGGTACCAACTCACACATTCATTAGTGACCAAACAGAGAAACTGGGATTTTGCTTCCTGAGCATACAGGATAAAAACAGATGCCATCATGGTCAGGTTTCTTACTGTCAGACACCCACTCCTTTTTCTTTGCCTTAGACCCTCTTTCACCCTCCTGGGAAGACAATATCCTATACACCAGTCTAGACTGCTCCCACCAAGAAGGAAAATTATAGAACCTCAGGACACTTAATCCAACCCGGCCTGTGTTCATTCTATTGCCTTAGCAAGGTTTACAAACAAGAAATGTAGATCTAGGTGTTTCTTTCCCTCTGCTCCTCAAAAAGCTCATCTATGAAACCCTGAAGAATGGTTCCAGGCCTAGAGGGCTAAGGACCTGAACGCCAGGGGACTTGATACGTGACGGGGGTGGGGAGTCAACACTGGCCCTCACCTTGGCGGGCTCAGATGTGTCCATGGCAGAATTGGCATCGATGTCAGCTGATTCTGCCTGGCCAAACTCTGAGGAAAAGAGGTCAGTTTGTTGAGCTCCATTTCCCTACCCAATCCCTCTGCCTGAGCACTGCTTCCCAGGCCCTGGCTCACCTGCACCCTGCAGGGACATCTGCATGGCATAAGCGATCTGCTCCTCCTCGGTCATACTGCTTAGGTCAGGGAGCCCGGTGCGGCCAAACTCCTGCTGGCTGATGGTCATCTTCAGCAGAGCGTCGTCTGAATCTGGAAAAAGGAGAGCGGCAGAGCAGAATTGGTGCCATGTTCCACACAGGCCCGCCCCCAAACTGCTCCCCCAGTCCCTATATTCCCGGGCTGCCAGGCCTCCCCACCGCTACGCCGGCGTCTACGCCCCGCTCCACGGGGTACCCCCGGCCCCATCCCTCACCTTCAGCCCCAGCTGTAGCAATCCCCGCCTCAGCCGCAGAGGCTGCAGCTGCCCGCCGGGCCTCCTCCTCCTGCCGCTGCCGCTGCTCTTCCATGGAGACACGGAGGGCCTGGCAAAGCGCAGGGCAAGGTCAGATGTTCTGCCCTCCCTCCTTGCAGGCACTTGGGGAAGTCAGTTGAGGGGTGGGAAGGGGACATAAAGGGGCAGCTTCTGGTTTATGCACATGGGGAAGAACCTGGGGAGGTAAGAGTTGATATAGGGAAAAAGGAAGGACTTGGGAGAAGACTGGGGTTTAATCAGGAGAACGGAACAAGACAGTCTGACATTGGTGCCCCTAGAGATCACAGAGAATTAAGGGGAAAAGGGACCAAAGGGAGTCTGGGAAAATGAGCGAGGGTGTTCAGGACGGTTTAGGCCTAGAGACGCTATGGGGTACGTGGGTCCTCAGTATAAGAGGAAAGGAGGACCCTTGGAGTCTGAGGTCAACATTTGCTCACCAGGGCCAGCTCAGGATCAGCACTGGGATCCACTCCGAATTCAAAGTCACTGGCACCAAGACCCAGCATGGCACCACCTTCACCAGCTAGAATCGGAGAACTGATGAGGGCGTCGGCCAAGCTGGGCCCAGGGGGCACTGTCACCAGATGAGAACCAGTTCCATCTTTGCCATTCAATGTGTTTACAAAGGCTGTCAGCTTTTCTGTGTTCACCTCCTGGGGGAGGGAAGAACACAGGAGGCTCTCCTTCCCGTCTTGCTCCCCCTCCTCTGCCATGTCAGTTCCTCTCTCACAGTGCAAGCACTCCTCTGGGTAAGGACTGTTCTGCTTATAACCATATCGAGTCCATGCCCCCCAACCCGTCCTTACTCACCTCTTCCCCAAAATTGATAATGTCAACATTTACTTTTTCCTTCTTGAGACGTTTAGCCAGTTTCACCAGCTAGGAAGAGGGAAGAGAAATGAGGAAATCTGTTCCATACCATGAGGGGAAATGACACACCTCACAAAAGCATACAGAAATCGGTTAACCTCCCCAAGGCCCCCCAACAGAAACACTGAGTTCTGCATATCCACCTTTCCCCAAAACGATGAACCCAATGCCTCTGGCAGGCTCTCCTAAAGTCCAAGAAGCCCCATTTCCACATTCCCTGGCTGTCACCTGGACTCACATCCTTCTCGTTGTCCTCCACGGGGCTTCCCACAAAGGCAATGATGCGCATCTTGTGATTCTTGCCCTGTCGGTGCTTCAGAGCCAGCTTGTAAAGGGAGAGCAAGTTCTCAGTCAGCCAGAGGAATCACTTAGCTCTCCTCTGTCACTCTGCTGCTTTTCTTATGGTTTCTATGCTGAAGTCCACTGTCGTGTTCACACAAGGGCTAACCGCTCCTCCACCCTTCCCTCCCTGCTTTGCCTCTGTGTAGACAAGGAAGAGGGTCTAAGTCTTAATTCCAAAGGTCTTTTCCTTCACCACCATCATCAGTCCTGGAATTCATCCCACCATAGCCTTTCTACTCCTTTCTCTGGGTCACCTCTCTATCCCTGCTCTGGTTCTAGCTCAACATTCCAGGGAAGAAATGAACGTTGGGGACAGAACCTCAGAGCAAGGGGGAACAATCAAAGGGATCCAGTAGGACTCACATGGGCCACGCGGATGCCAGTGCAGAAGGTGATCTTGCCCTTGGGTTGGACAGTGTGGAGCTTGGAAAGAATGCGGCCGGTGTCAGGGGTGAGTGTGGTCAGCACTTCACAGTCACTGGGATGTAGGGAAAGGGTTTCTATGATTTCAGGTCAGGACACAAGTGCCTCTGAACCTGTGTTTGACTCATTTTTTTTTTTTTTACGATTTTATTTATTTGACAGAGAGAGACACAGCAGGGAAC
>NC_138372.1:95230237-95308945 GCF_054177405.1 Leptonychotes weddellii | reverse complement strand
AGGCTTCCCGCGGAGCAGGGAGCCCAATGCGGGGCTCGATCCCAGGACCCTGGGATCATGACCTGAGCCAAAGGCAGAAGGCAGACGCTTACGACTGAGCCACCCAAGCGCTCCCCCACTTTTTTTTTTTTTAAGATTTTATTTATTTATTTGACAAAGAGAGAGATAGCAAGAGCAGGAACACAAGCAAGGGGAGTGGGAGAGGGAGAAGCAGGCTTCCCGCAGAGCAGGGAGTCCGATGCAGGGCTCAATCCCAGGACCCTGGGATCATGACCTGAGCCGAAGGCAGAAGGCAGACGCTTAACGACTGAGCCACCCAGGCGCCCACCCCCACTTTTTTTTTTAAGGAAGCTCTACGCCCAGCATGGGGCTTGAACTCACTACCCCAAGATCAAGAGTCACGTGCTCTACCGACTGAGCCAGCCAGGTGTCCCTGACTCATCTTTTCTTTAAAGACCTTGATAATAACTGTAATCTCTACTTTTCTTAATCACACATCCAGTGTTTAGATGGTAGATCTTAAAAGTTTTCATTACAAGGAAAGAAAAATTTGTGATATTGTGAGATATGGGCATTAACTAAGCTTGGTGTGGTGATCATTTCACAATATATACATATATCAGATCGTTACACTGTATACCTTAAACTTATGCCATGTTATATGTCAATTGTATCTCAATAAAACTGGAAAAAAACATCTAGTATTTGGTTGATATGAGCACAGGAAATAAGGGGTTGATTTTGCAGGAACCTTGCCCTCTTCCTCCCAATGTTTCCCTTGAACTCTTCTCATGTTATCCTGCTCCTAGCACCCCAAGAATCCTCCACCGTAGTTGGATGCTAGTGAGTATGTCTCCTCGCCGCTCCATTTCCAGACCTATTTGCCACATAACAACATATATACTGGGATGGGAGGTAACTCATTTGAGGATTATCAGTTCCTAAAACAAATCACTTTTGGGGTAAGAGGATGTGTGATACAGGCCCTGGGGGCTCTTATCCAAAATAACTTTTCATTGACTTTAAAATATATTATGAAATTTCACCCTAGAAGATTTAGTTTCATAACTGTATAAAATTCAGACTAATATCAAACTCAAGTTATGGGGTGCTTGAGTGGCTCAGTTGGTTAAGCGTCTCTTTTTTTTTTTTTAAGATTTTATTTATTTGAGAGAGAGAATGAGAGACAGAGAGCACAAGAGGGAAGAGGGTCAGAGGGAGAAGCAGACCCCCCGCTGAGCAGGGAGCCCGATGTTGGACTCGATCCCGGGACTCCAGGATCATGACCTGAGCTGAAGGCAGTCGCTTAACCAACTGAGCCACCCAGGCGCCCTAAGCGTCTGACTCTTGATTTTGGCTCAGGTCCTGGTTTCCAGGTCCTGAGATCGAGCCCCACATTGGGCTCCTCGCTCAGCAGAGTCTGCTGGAGCTTCTCTCCCCCTCCTTCTGCCCCTTCCCACCCAACCTGTGCTCATCCTTTCTCTGTCTCAAATAAATAAGTCTTTAAAATAAGTAAATAAATAAACTCAAGTTGCTATGTATATTTCTTCTGAATAGTGAAGAAGGTAGTCTAGGAAGGTTGATGGGCAAATGCAGCTTATTGGGACCTACAAAAGGATAGCAACCTGGATGCCACAGTGGGTTACCTGTGGGAAAACACCCACCCGCCTACCAAGCCCCTTCCTCCTCTGCCCCACGTACTTGGCCAGTGTGATGAGGCCCACGTTGTTCTCAGGGTTGCTGCGGGTCTTAGAGTGACAGACTATGTTGACAGCGTCTTGTTGAGCCTGCAGCCGGGTGGGTAAGAAGTCCCCATTCCGCATGTACTCACTGTTGTCCACGCTGTCAGATTAAAAGGAAGAGAAAGAGGACATACTGTAACATCTCTCTGAAACATTCTCTCTAGTTCCAGGGACCCCTACCCTCCTTCAAAACTTTGACGGACACTGTCATGCACAGCAGTGGCTCTCAGTCTCTGTGAAACACAGAACCACCTACAACTTAAAAAAGAAAAAAAAATTATATATATATGATACATACACACACACACACACACACACACACACACAGACTTCCAAGCCTTACACCAGACTTACTGACTCAAAATGATCAAAGGAGGGGCACCTGGGTGGCTCAGTCGGGTGGGCAGCCGACTCTTGTTGGTTTCAGCTCAGGTCATGGTCTCACGGTCATGAGATCAAGCCCCACACTGGGCTCCATGCTCAGTGTGGAGACTACTTAAGATTCTCCTTCTCCCTCTGCCCCCCACCTCCCTTTCTTAAAAAAAAAAAAAAAAAGACCAAAGGAGGAAACACATTTTTTTTTTTTTTTTATTTGAGAGAGAGAGAATGAGAGACAGAGAGCATGAGAGGGAGGAGGGTCAGAGGGAGAAGCAGACTCCCTGCCGAGCAGGGAGCCCGATGCAGGACTCGATCCAGGGACTCCAGGATCATGACCTGAGCCGAAGGCAGTCGCTTAACCAACTGAGCCACCCAGGCGCCCAGGAGGAAACACATTTTAAATCTCCATTCCACAAATGATTCTGATAAGCACCAAACGTTGCAATCTGTTCAAGTATCACAATCACCTTCTTATAATCTGCAGTTAAATGCTTTTTTTTTTTTTAAAGATTGTATTTATTTATTTGACAGAGAGAGAGAGACACAGCCGAGAGAGGGAACACAAGCAGAGGGAGAGTTGAAAATAGAGCTACCCTATGACCCAGCAATTGCACTACTGGGTATTTACCCCAAAGATACAAATGTAGTGATCCAAAGGGGTATATGTACCCCAATGTTTATAGCAGCAATGTCCACAATAGCCAAAGTATGGAAAGAGCCCAGATGTCCATCGGCAGATGAATGGATAAAGAAGATGTGGTGTGCGTATACATATATATATTTATATATATAATGGAATATTATGCAGCCATCCAAAAAAATGAAATCTTGCCATTTGCAACGATGTAGATGGAACTAGAGGGTATTATGCTAAGCGAAATAAGTCAATCAGAGAAATACAATTATCATACGATCTTGCTGGTATGTGGAATTTGAGAAACAAGGCAGAGGATCATGGGGGAAGAGAGGAAAAAATGAAACGGGACAAAACCAGAGAGGGAGACAAACCGTAAGAGACTCTTAATCTCAGGAAACACACTGAGGGTTGCTGGAGTGGAGGGGGGTAGGAGGGGGTGGCTGAGTGATGGATATTGGGGAGGCTATGTGCTATGGTGAGCGCTGTGAATTGTGTAAGACTGATGAATCACAGATCTGTACCCCTGAAACAAATAATACATTGTATGTTAATAAAAGGAAAAAAAAAAAGGTAAGAAAGTGAAACAGTTATACAAGCCCTGAACAGGACCAATTCCTGATGACTTGAGATCCCTCAGCACTCTAATCGTCAATGATTCCATCTGTGTTGCAGTGTTCTCCCAGATGAGACACTTCATTTCCACTGGCAAACAAAATATGGGCTGGGGGGATGCCTGGGTGGCTCAGTCGGTTAAGCGTCTGCCTTCGGCTCAGGTCATGATCCTGGAGCCCCAGAGATGGAGCCCTGAATCTGGGCTCCCTGCTCAGTCGGGAGTCTGCTTCTCCCTCCCCGTCTGCTCCTTCCCCCGCTCACGCTCTATCTCTGACAAATAAATAAATAAAATCTTTTTTTTTTTTTTAAGATTTAATTATTTATTTGACAGAGAGAGACACAGCGAGAGGGAACACAAGCAGGGGGAGTGGGAGAGGGAGAAACAGGCTTCCCGCCGAGCAGGGAGCCTGATGTGGGGCTCGATCCCAGGACCCTTGGATCATGACCAGAGCCGAAGGCAGCCGCTTAACCGACTGAGCCACCCAGGCGCCCCAATAAATAAAATCTTTAAAAAAAATATGGGCAGGGGCAATCTTTTAATATCCTTTGACTGACAATAAATATAAGCCAGGAATGATGAAGAGAGGTAATAAGAAACTACTGAAAGAAATGGAAAAGGGAGTAAAGGGCAGTGTTCAGGTTCAGGTTCAAATCCCCAATCTGTTATTTATTAATACTATGATCCTGAGGAAGTTACTTAATTTCTCTAAGGTCTAGTTACTTCAGCTGTAAAGTGGGTTTTACTGTATGTAGGTGAGGGTAGGCTTACAGGACTGCTATGATGATGAAATGCATAGAAAGTACTTAGCACAGTGCCTAACAATAAGCATGACATATGGACTAGTTCTCATAGCGGAAACTCCATCTACATAGAGGGGTCAAGGGCTGACTCTACTGACCATGGGTTATATTCTTTTTTCCCTGATACACTGTTTCTGATTATTCTCCCAGCAGAAAAGCAACAGCCTCTCTAGCTTCAAATACAGTAGTGAGTCCAAATATAAGAAACAATGGAGGCTTTGAGGACTGTCCAGCTGGAACAGCTACTAAGTATAAGGGCTGTGGGCAAGAGCAGCAGATGGATGAGGGTTGGAAGAAAAGCGTCAGAGTGAGCACGGGGACTTGAGAGGGAGGGAGAACAGACAGTGGAGAATGTGGGAGCAGGGCTCACAATTTGTCATGCATTAGAACACTGGGAGGCTGATGGTAGTATGGGGGTATTGAAAACACAGATGCCTTAACACCTAGGTGTGCATCCCTAAAAAAGTTTAGTTTCTCCAGTCTTGAACTTTATATGAATTGAATAATATACCTATTTCTTGACTACTTTTGCTCAATGGTATATAATTCTTCCCACCAAAAATCCATCTCTAAGTAAGGGCTTATGATATTGTCCAGCTATTCCATAAAGTCTTCATTTAAAAAAGAATATAGATGCCTGGACTTCCCTGACTGGGAGTCTGACTCTGCAGATGGAAAGCAGAGTCAAATACCTGCAATTTTTAATAAACTCCTCCACAGAATTTTGATGCACAGCAGAGCATGAGGCTCTACAGAAAAAAAGAGTGGCTCTCATCATTATTCTGTGCCTGGGCTGTTACAATTGGCCACCAATATGTCTCTCTGGGCCTAATCTTTCCTCCTATACATCAAGCCAGGCCAATATTCTTCTTTTTTTTGAGGTAGGCTCCATGCCCAGCATGGAGCCCAACACGGGGCTTGAACTCAGGACTCCTGAGATCTAGACCTAAGCTGAGATCAAGAGCCAGACACTTCAGCAACTGAGCCACCAAGGTGCCCCCAGGCCAATATTTTTAAACCCCATTTTGTATATGGCTCTGCCTCCACCACACTCAGAACTCTTTCAGAAGTCCTCTATTGAAAGATACCAGAGTTCAACCTCCTGAGCTTGACATTTGTGGTTTTCTACCTTTCAAAAAAAAAAAAAGAAAGAAACTACCTTAAACCAACAACCTTAAAACCAAGTCACACTAACCTATTTCCTAATCCTTAACCACACCTTGGGCATTTACACTTCAGCAGCTTTGTTTCTGCCCTTCCCCTTACCTGTCATGGTGTCTCCTCAACATCTGTCAAAGTCCCTTCAAGGGACTTAAAGGGACTCCCTTAAATTCCCTCTTGAGGACTCCTCAGGTACACTGCAACTAAGAGATGTACAGTGCTATACAGTTTACAGAGCACCGTCACAAATATTTTACCTGTGCTATAAGGCAAGTGGAGGTTACAATTATTCCCAGTGAGAGATTTACTACATTCTCAATAACATGCAGCTGGTAAGTAGCAGAAAACACAGGATTTTGGATTCCAAATCCTGTCCTTTTTCTACTCTAACATGCTCTGTCCCAGAAGTTGCCAGACTTAGCACATAAACATATAGGACCCCCAGTTAAAATTGAACTTACAGATAATTAACAAGTAACTTTTTAGAATAAATATGTCCTCTGCAATATTTGGGACACACTTCTAGCCATTTTTGTATTTAAAAACTACTGTTTATATGAATTCAAATTTAGCTGGGCATCCTATATTTTATCTGGCAATGTTATCCTTTCCCCACACCGCCAAAAGAAATTCTTAGGTGGCTGTCCCATCCAACTGGTGATTTGTGTGTTTGTGTACTATTCTGTATTATATTCTACTCTCACAGTTCGAAGAAACTGTGGAAACCTTGCAAAAGTTTGTGTCCTCTGCTTCTAATCCAACTCATAATAAGATACTCAGCCCAAGTCTGAGATTGAAGAAGAGGGCTAGCTCACCAAACAAGAGCTTTAACGTCAGATAGCCTAGGGTTTAAATCTTGGCTCCCCCACTTAATTAGCCGTGTGACTTTGGGTAAGTCATTTAAAACTGCTGAGACTCGGTATCCTCATCTGTAAAACGGAAGGATATTTATGGAGAAGTGTTGTGAGGCTTAAATGAGAAAACGTAAATTAATGCCTGACACATAGAAAGCAATTTATAAATAGTACCTTTCAAGATGATACAGGGAAAGGTAATGGAGACAGACATGAGCGATTGGGGCGGGGAAAGGATTTATAATCTCTCTTGCTAACATCCATTATTTTGAGAAGAGTAGAGGAGGACAGATGAGTCTGAGAAGCAGGACTCTCGCTACACACAGCGGACCTGGGGCTAGTCTAGGGGAGAAGACGCTAAAATAGAGCAAAGAAGCAGGGATCGGCCAGTCAATGACTGTCCGAGAGCTGAGGGATACTGGGGTACTCTGGGCCCGTCCTCCTCTCCCGGGCCCTGTGATGACTCAGGGAGTCGATGGGGCTCCTTCCTTCCTGGCCCAAGGCCGCATCTCACAGATCGTTCCCCCACCCCCACCCCAGGCCCACCCGGCCTCCGCGCGACACGCGCCCCCCCCCCTCAGTCCCGCCACCCATGGGTCCCGAGGTATCTCCTCACCAAACCATAGTACTTTCCAACACCATCTTGCCACCTTCCTCCCTCCCCGACCGGTTCTTCTAGACTGCCTAACAACAACTCGTTCCATTGGCCCAGCGCTCACCACCAATCACAGGCCTCGCTCAGCCAGCCGCTTCCGCTTCCATCCGCGTTGCGCTCTGGGAGTTGTAGGCGCCGCCCAAATAAAACGGGTATGTAGGGGCGAACGGAGGACTGAGGTGACACACAAAAAGAGGACCGACCTCTACCTTCCCTTTTATTCAAGTTCTCCGGTTGAGTTCCCTGCTGGCGGATCTAAAAGAGGCGGTGGAGGAACGCTTGAAATTGCTGTGGATGTGTTTGCCGGCATCTTCATTTTTAGAAACTGGTGGGATCTCCCATCCAAGTACTAACCAGGACCCTGCTTAGCTTCTGAGAAACAGGTGGGATGGTAATGACTTTTCAGCTCCGTCACTTTCCCATAGAGCTTTGTGCACCTAACCACTAAGCCCTTATCCTCCAGAACTGAATCTCTCTCTCTCTCCCATTTAATTAAGGGCAGGAAAGGTGTCCTAATCTTTGCAATCCCTGAGCCCAGTACAGAGCCTGACACATGGTAAGAACCCAGAAAAGGTTTGACGAATCAATCCTTTTATAACTAATCTCCCAAAGAATGGGAGACAAACTAGTAAACCATTTGGGTTTGTTAATCAAGAATAACATTCAAGGGGCGACTGGGTGGCTCAGTCGGTTAAGCGGCTGCCTTCCGCTCAGGTCATGATCCCGGGGTCCTGGGATCGAGTCCCACATCGAGCTCCATGCTCAGTGGGAAGCCTGCTTCTCCCTCTCCCACTCCCCCTACTTGTGTTCTCTCTCTCGCTGTCTCTCTTTCTGTCAAATAAATTAAAAAAAAAAAAAAAAGAATAACATTTAAAAATGTGTTGGATTGGGCGCCTGGGTGGCTCAGGCGGTTAAGCAGCTGCCTTCAGCTCAGGTCATCATCTCAGGGTCCTGGGATCAAGTCCCCCATCATGCTCCCTGCTCAGCCAGGAGTCGGCTTCTCCCTCTCCTTCTGCCCCTCCCCTCGCTTGTACTCGCTCTCTCAAATAAATATATAAAATCTTAAAAAAAAAAAAAATGCTTTGGATTACCTTACCATACACACACGAAACTGGGAGTTTCATGACTGAGCCACCCAGGCACCCCTAGATGTTGGTTTTAATAGATATGTTCAAAAATTACTGGTAACCCTCAGAGTTTGATAAGGAGTAAAATCTCCCTATCATTGCGGGGTGGGGGGGGGGGGAAGCTGTCAATATAACCATAGACAGGAAAGGGGAAACAAGAAATCACAGAAAAATAATTAGTGACAAGTTCAAACATAACCAAAATAGTTTGCAAACAAGACAAGAAATACATTTTAAAAAATAGCTACACAATGTAGATAGAGACACACCAAACTAAGTGATAAGAAGGTAAAAATATGGGATGCCTGGGTGGCTCAGTCTGTTAAGCATCTGCCTTTGGCTCAGGTCATGATCCTGGGGTCCTGGGAGCAGCCCCAAATCGGACTCCCTGCTCGGTGGGGAACATGCTTCTCCCTCCCTCTGCCTGCCGCTCCCCCTGCTTGTGCTCTCTCTCTCCCTCTAATGAATAAATAAAGTCTTAAAAAAAAAAAGGTAGGGGCGCCTGGGTGGCTCAGTCATTAAGCGTCTGCCTTCCGCTCAGGTCATGATCCCAGGGTCCTAGGATCGAGCCCCACATCGGGCTCCCTGCTCCGCGGGAAGCCTGCTTCTCCCTCTCCCACTCCCCCTGCTATGTTCCCTCTTTCTCTGTCTGTCTCTCTCTGCCGAATAAATAAAATCTTTAAAAAAAAAAAAAAGGTAAAAAATAAAGGGAGAGGGCGCCTGGGTGGCTCAGTTGGTTAAGCGACTGCCTTCGGCTCAGGTCATGATCCTGGAGTCCCGGGATCGAGTCCCGCATCGGGCTCCCTGCTCGGCAGGGAGTCTGCTTCTCCCTCTGACCCTCCTCCCTCTCATGCTCTCTGTCTCTCATTCTCTCCCTCAAATAAATAAATAAAATCTTTAAAAAAATTTAAAAAAAAAAATAAAGGGAGAGAGTGAAAAAAATATTCCAGGCAATAGTAATAACAGAAAGCATGTGTAGCTATATTAATATTGTACAAAACAGAAATCAACACAAAGAGCTGAGATCAGATAGGAGAGGGGTATTTCATAAAATATAAAATTCATCAACAAAAAATGCTGTGGGTTAATCAGGATAATGCAACTCCAAAGACAGGTTGAAAATCAGGGATAACTAAGTTAGTATTCTTCTAAATGTATAAGTAAATGAAGACAAACATTCAACCCAAACAAAAGGACTAGGAAGTGAATGTTCTGGAATGTCATCACTGTTCTGGGAAACCATGATCCATGATACCTGTGCAGGGAAGTGTCACCTTCTTAGCTTTAGTCAGATATTTAATAGGTTGTGACCAGTGTTTAGTTAGTACACTTTTTAAAAAAGATTTTATTTATATTTATTTGAGAGAGTGAGAGAGAGAGAGCACGAGAGGGTGGTGAGGGGCTGAGGGAGTCGGCTCAGGTTGTGATCCCAGGGTCCAGGGATTGAGCCCAGTATGGGTCTCCCTGCTCAGCAGGGAATCTGCTTCTCCCTCTGCCTCTTCTCCTCCCCCCCACTCATGCTCTCTCTCAAATAAATAAATAAAATCCTTTTCAAAAAGTCTATGGAGGGGCGCCTGTGTGGCTCAGTCGATTAAGCGTCTGCCTTTGGCTCAGGTCATGATCCTGGGGTTCTGGGATCAAGCCCCACATAGGGCTCCCTGCTGAGCTGGGAGCCTGTTTCTCCCTCTCCCTCTGCCTGCTGCCCCCCTTGCTGTGTTCTCCCTCTCTCTCTCTCTGTCAAATAAATAAATAAAATCTTAAAAAAAAAATCTATGGAGATATTGTAAAGAATACAAAATATAGCGACCATTAAAAAATGAGATAGTGAGGGCACCTGGGTGGCTTAGTCAGTTAAGCATCCAGCTGTTGGTTTTGGCTCAGGTCATGATATCATAGGTTGTGGGATCCAGCCCCACAATAGGCTCTGCACTCAGCAGGGTGTCTGCTTGAAGACTCTCTCCTTCTGCCCCTCCTCCTACACACTCTCTCTCTCTCAAATAAATAAATAAGTCTTTTAAAAAATGAGATAGTGAAAAATAGATGCTATAGGATGGACTTAATTCAACCTGAGAATGGAGAACTCTCTTTGAACAGAGATGTCCTGTTAGCATTATGTCAGAAGGTGTTCAGTTAAGAGATATGTGAGTTGCAACAATGCACACAAAAAATGAAATCTGATAGGATCACATTTCAGTAAAACAAGAGTTCTATAACGAAAAAAGCAAAAACAAAACCATTCATTTACCTTTGATTCAGGTACTCTTCCTGGCACTTGGAAGGGAACAAAACAAAATCGTGCCCTCACGGAGCTTACATTCTATGGGAGAAGGCAGACAATAAACCAATAAGGAAATAAGTAGATAAAATATAAATATTATATATTTATATAATTTAATAAACACATTCTATATTAATATATTTATATATTATTATTATATAGTATTAATTTACATATTACTTTATATATTAAATTTATATATAAATCTATATTTATATATAAAATATATTGCATCATATTAAAACATATACAATTTTCAGGATGCCTGGGTGGCACAGTCGGTTAAGCGTCTGCCTTTGGCTCGGGTCATGATCCCAGGGTCCTGGAATCGAGTCCCGCATCGGGCTCCTTGCTCAGCGGGGAATCTGCTTCTCTCTCTGCCTGCTGCTCCCCCTGCTTGTGCTCTCTCTCTCTCTCTGACAAATAAATACTTATATATATGTAGGGGCGCCTGGGTGGCTCAGTCGTTAAGCGTCTGCCTTCGGCTCAGGTCATGGTCCCAGGGTCCTGGGATCCAGCCCCGCATCGAGCCCCGCATCGGGCTCCCTGCTCAGCGGGAAGCCTGCTTCTCCCTCCCCCACTCCCCCTGCTTGTGTTCCCTCTCTTTCTGTGTCTCTGTCAAATAAATAAAATCTTTAAGTATATATGTGTATATATGCATATATATATACATTTTTTTTCAAATAATGGTGATCACTTCAGAGAAAAATAAACCAGGGTGGATGTGGTTTCTATTTTATATAAATAGGATATTAGGGAAGGCTTACATCTGAACAGGGATCTAAAGAACACCTAGGGGAAAGAGCAAGTGGAAATGCCCTGAGGGCAAGGATGTATTTAAGAACATGGAGTCCAGTAAGGGGGGTGGGGGAGCAGAGGGAGGGAGGGAGAGAAGAAATAAGACCAAAGAAGCAAAGGCAGTAAAGAGGTTGGTGTATAGCCTCATAGATCATTTTAAGGATTCTGAATGAGATAGGAGCTGTTGGAAAGTTTTCAACAGAGGATTGGCGGGATTTGATGTAGTGTTTTAACAGCATCACTTAGGCTGCTGCATTGAGAAGGGACTGTGGGGGAAAAGAGCAGGAGAGAAACCCAATTAGGAGACTACTTCAGTGCTCAGATAATACGATGGTGGCTTACTCTAGGTGGTAACAAGAGGTGGAATGGTGACATATGGTTGGATTTCGAGTATTTCATAAGATAGAAAACTGACAGAATTTGCCTGCCTGTCTGCCTACTTGTGATCTGTGTCAAATAAATAAATAATCTTAAAAAAACAAACAAACAAACAAACAAAAAAACGTGTTAGGGGAGCCTGGGTGGCTCAGTTGTTAGGCATCTGCCTTCAGCTCAGGTCATGATCCTGGGGTCCTGGGATCGAGCCCCACATCGGGTTCCCTCCTAGGCGGGAAGCCTGCTCTCCCTCTCCCACTCCCGCTGCTTGTGTTCCTGCTCTCGCTATCTCTGTCTCTGTCAAATAAATAAATAAAAAATCTTTAAAAAAAAAAAAAAGAAAAGAAAATCTTTAAGAAAAAAAAAGAAAGAGGGGCTCTTGGGTGGCTCAGTCAGTTAAGCGTCTGACTCTTGATACCAGGCCAGGTCTTGATCTCAGGGTCCTGAGTTCAGGCCCCACTTTGGACTCTGCACTGGGCATGGAGCCAACTTTTTTTTTTTTTTTAAGATTTTATTTATTTATTTGACAGAGACAGTGAGAGAGGGAACACAAGCAGAGGGGAGTGGGAAAGGGAGAAACAGGCTTCCCGCCAAGCAGGGAGCCTGATGCCGGGCTCGATCCCAGGACCCTAGGATCATGACCTGAGCCGAAGGCAGATGCTTAACGACTGAGCCACCCAGGCGCCCCCATGGAACCAACTTAAAAGTAAAGAAAGAAAAGAGAAAAAAGGTAAATAATACACAGTTTATTTTTAAAGAAGCTCTTTTTTTTTTTTTTTAAGATTTTATTTATTTGACAGAGCACAAGCAGGGGGAGTAGCAGGGAGAGGGAGAGGGAGAAGCAGGCTTCCCCTGAGCAAGGAGCCCCGACGCGGGGCCCAATCCCAGGACCCCGGGAACATGACCTGAGCCGAAGGCAGATGCTTAACCAACTGAGCCAGCCAGGTGCCCCTGGAATATATTTTAAACGGCAAGAAGGGATGCGACTCCAACTCTATTGAATAACTTTCAGAATAGTTGAGACTGACATGCTTAAGAGAAAAACATTAAACCAGGATTTCCAGCTTTATTATCCTTTTTAAAAAAAGATATTTAAAAATTTTATTTATTTGACAGAGAGAGACAGCGAGAAAGGGAACACAAGCAGGGGGAGTGGGAGGAGAAGCAGACTTTCCGCGGAGCGGGGAGCCCCGATGCAGGACTCGATCCCAGGACCCTGAGCCGAAGGCAGATGCTTAACAACTGAGCCACCCAGGACCCCAGATTTTTATTTATTTGAGTGAGAGGGAGAGAGAGAGCGCACGCGTGCCCCCGCAGTAGCAGGGGGAAGTGCAGAGGGAGAGGGAGAAGCAGCCTCCGCGCTGATTGTGTAGTCCCACACGGGGCTCAATCCCAGGATCCCTAGATCATGACCTGAGCTGAAGTCAGATGCCTAAGCGAGCCACCCAGGTGCCCCTCCAGCTTTATTATCCTATGATCTCACTTGGTTTCCTTAACTTTTAGTTATCACTTTTCCCCTTAGCAGGCCCTACGTGCATTTGGATTGCAGGGTCCTGCTATAGAAGTAGCGGTTGCTGCTCACCACTAGAGGGACCCTCTGACTGTAAGAGGGTATCTACTGCACCCACTCAGCAGTTGAATGGATGATTGAAGAGGGAGTGACCAGATAAGGGTGGCAGAAAGACCACTTATGCCTAAAACATGTTCAGATTCAGTTCCTATTAGGGAAAGAGTTTTAACCTTATCCAGTCTAAAGGAGTGACTTAAACTCAAATTCAAAACTTTGACAATCCCCAGTTCCTCCTTCACTCCAATTACTACTTGTTCTATCATAGTTTTCTTTTTCTTTTTTAATTTTATTTATTTATTTGACAGAGAGAGACACAGCGAGAGAGGGAACACAAGCAGGGCGAGTGGCAGAGGGAGAAGCAGGCTTCCCACCAAGCAGGGAGCCCGATGCGGGGCTTGATCCCAGGACCCTGGGAACACGACCCGAGCAGAAGGCAGATGCTTAACGACTGAGCCACCCAGGTGCCCCTATCATAGTTTTATCATCACCTCTATTCTCCTACACCACCACACACCTAAATTATTATAGTCTAATCTGCTTGTTCTACCCACTTTTACAGAACTTTGTCAACAGATTAGTCTGAATTATTTGGATCATGTCCTAGAGGCAAAATGCATTCTACAGTTCCTCACTACCTAGTTTTTTTTTTTTTTTTAAAGATTTTATTTATTTATTTGAGAGAGAGAATACATGAGAGGGGGGAGGATCAGAGGGAGAAGCAGACCCCCTGCTAAGCAAGGAGCCCGATATGGGACTCGATCCCGGGACTCCAGGATCATGACCTGAGCCGAAGGCAGTCGCTTAACCAACTGAGCCACCCAGGCGCCCCCTCACTACCTAGTTTAAAATACAAAATTCCTCAGCTAGGGGCACCTGGGTGGCTCAGTTGGTTAAACATCTGCCTTCGGCTCAGGTCATGATCCCAGAGTCTTGGGATCGAGCCCCAGGTCAGGCTTCCTGCTCAGTGGGAAGTTGGCTTCTCCCTCTCCCTCTGCCCACCCTCATCATGCTCATGCTATCTCAAATAAAATCTTAAAAAATTTCTCAGCTTAGCAATCAGGGTTTCCTGTGTGGCCTCCACCTATACCTACTCCAAGATTCTCACTCAGCTGTCCTCCACCATTGCTTCCACTGTGGGCTTTTCCTCGTTCTCCAAAACAAGGACCCTTCTCGTACCTCTAGGCCCTTGGGTTCATGTGCAACTTTCTCCAACACTTCTAGTCCACAGTAACCTCTAAATTTTCTTCCACCTAATATATTCTGTACCATTCTCTCAGAGAACTGGTATCCTTATCTATAATCCATCTAAAATGTTGTTTTTGTGTACACACAAGTATGTATGTGCTCTTCCTGTAAACTCTTGAAGGTCAATTACTTTTTTGACCTCCAACTTACCCAGTGAATTGCTCATTAGTTGCTGCATAAATATTTGTAGAATGATCTTAACAAGATAAGGAATAGTGCTGTGGAAAGAACACTAGTTAACTTGCTTCTCTCCAAACTTCCCTACCCGCATACCTTAGAACAAGCACCCCCTCTTTGGACTAGTTTCCTATCACAGTAAAAAAGCCTAACTAATAACTAAGCTCCACCTCACAGAAGAGGAAAACAGAATTGAGGGAAGCAGTCTCTGTGGGCTTCTAAGTGACACCTTAGCACCAGGTCAGGGGAAGGAAAGAGGGAATCCAAAGGCCAAATGATCTCAGGCTTGCTTGGTCCCTCCTCCTCTCCTCCTGAACTTGAGGAAGACTTTGAGCTTTGGATTCCCAGATCCGTCAGTTAAAGTAGGTTGCCATTTAGGCAACAGACCTACAGTAATTGTCTTTATATCCATTCATGGCTTTTCCTTGTCAAGTTGAAGTTGTTCAAGTGGAGAGGTGCCTGGAAGGTAGGGAATGAAGCCAGCACCGGCCTGCACCAGACTGAAGGCAGCTGGCGAGGACGCATTTGCTCAGGGCACCGCAAACAACACTGAGCCCGAACTGAGGCAGGAGGGTGGAGCAGATGGTGTATGAAAAAGAATTAGGAAGAAACAAGAGGTCTAAATAACTGATGAAAGTTTAATACATTAAAACCAGATATTTATCACTTTTATATTGCATTTGCCATTGCTGAACAATACAAAGTGGAGGCAAATAGTGACACTTCATAAAAATGTTGATTCCCCCCCATTCCCTTCCCTAAGACCCAGCCTCCCTCAAATATTCCCTCCCACTCCCTACAGAACTCTGTCCTGAATAAAACACTTAAATACATCATAAATAGTAAATTATGAAAAAAAAATAGCAAGACTTGTTTCTTTCCTTCTTGTAAAAAAGAACATGGCAGCAAAGACAGGCAGCCAGAAACTGGCTGGGGGTGTCTAATATAGACAGTTACTTGGGGGACGGGCTAACCTACTATCAAGGTCGGGCGGGATGGAGACGGGACAGTATTCAACAATCTGCCTGAGATGCCTCCTTAGTCCCCAGACAGAAGGAGGATCAAGTGGGGGACTGCAACTCTTGGGAGACGGGGGACAGACGGATTACACAGCTCCCATTTCTGAGTTCTCTGCATGAGAGGGAGCAGGGCATGTGGCACAGCAATGATTTCACCTAGGCAAGAATCTGCTGGCTCCCCGTGAGTCTAAGCGAATATTCTCTAGCCTCATAGATACAGATTGCCTGTTAAATGGACACAGGTGTCCCCTCTGCACCTCAGCTCCTTCTTCCAACGCTGTCGGAAAAAGTGGGAAGAGCAAGGAAGAAACCTCCCTTTGAGAAGGATCCAAATTCATTTGATTAAGTCTTCATATTTAGAAAAACAAGCAGAATACATTTCCAATTGCAAAACAGTAATAATTGTGATGACCTGGCAGTAAGCAGGATCCCGCCTAGCAAGGGCTCTGATCTTCTGGTCCCATGACTGCTCTACTCTTTCAACAAAAGGGGTAAAGATTACCCCATGTCCCGCTCTCTCCTTCAGCCTTAAGAAATTCATCAAGAGAGGAGTTAAAGAGGAGCTGCTCCTGGCAAAGCAGTTCCATAGTTCCATTTCTCAAACACCAGGGGGCTCTTCTGAGGGAACCCCACAAACAGGCATCTCTCCCGACACTTACGCAGTTTTGATCTGACACTGTCTGGCTTCAAACTGTGTGCTGTGTGCTAGTTTTTCTTTTCCTTTTTTTAAGGAAAAAAAAGGAAGGTGGGAGTTGGCTTAACACCCTGACTCCCCAAAACCTTTACAAAGATTACAAGGGTCTTCTTCCAGAGAAAGCACGAAGGTGGAGATAATGTGCCAGCCAGTCTGTCCTGAGGAAGTTAAGAGTCCAGCTCCCGGTGAAAGGTAGGTGAAGAGGAAGAAAACCACCAAGTCCAGCAACCCCACTTCCAGCAGGAAGAATGGGGGCTTGAAAACAATTCCGTTGTGGAAGCCAAGGCTGGCCATTTGAAAAGTCGTGCCCCCTAACTCAGAAGTGGAGAAGATGCTGCTGTCCTCAACTGTCCAAGGCACCAATGCCCATTCGTCAGGAAGGGGAAGGAGAAGAGGTTCTTCTTCAGAAAGGAGACTGAGAGCTCCCCTCGCCTCCATTATACTCCTTTTGTGATGACCACGAAGAAGAAAACTCAGCATTGCTGGGGCAAGGGCTGGCTTCTTGGGATCACCAAGCTGGTAGAATCTTGTTCCAGGTCTTCCGAGTTTTTTTGCTCACTGGAAAGGAAAAGAGAAAGGGTGCAAAATTAAGGATGTGGAGTATGAAATGAGGAGGCAGGAATAGAATTCAAGTTTATTTCAGCCTGACTGGCAGTGAAGTTTTCTTCTACTTCATCCTCTGCTTCCAAGTACAAGGTCCCCACAAAATTTAAAAAGGCAAGATTAAAAGGGCACCCAGTCCCTCGAACCTTGCAAATTAACTCCCTGTTCCACTCCATCAGTGATCCTCTTTATACCCTTCAAATAAAAGCATTCACCTCCCCCACATCCCAGACACTCACATGGGTGAACTCTGACTCTGCAACTTCAGGCTTTTCCAAGAGGGTTGAACTAACAGGAGAAAAAAAAATGGAGGCAGAGAGAAGAATTAGAAGATAAAGAAGAGAAAGGACAATCCTCTCAAGTCAGATATCGTACTACTTCCCCATATTTCACTTCAGGGATCAACTTAGGATTCAGAAAGAAGAGGCTGAGGCGCCTGCGTGGCTCAGTCGTTAAGCGTCTGCCTTCAGCTCAGGTCATGGTATCAGGGTCCTAGGCCCCACATCGGGATCCCTGCTCTGCGGGAGGCCTGCTTCTCCCTCTCCCACTCCCCCTGCTTGTGTTCCCTCTCTCGCTGTCTCTCTCTGTCAGAAAGAAGAGGCTAAGAAACTACCAGACTTAGAAGCATGTTGTTTTAATTAATAGTTAATTTAATCAACTATTTAGCTGCTTCTTCTTCTTCTTTTTTTGATTTTATTTATTTATTTGAGACAGAGAGAATGAGAGAGAGAGAGCACATGAGAGGGGGGAGGGTCAGAGGCAGAAGCAGGCTCCCTGCCGAGCAGGGAGCCCGATGCGGGACTCGATCCAGGGACTCCAGGATCATGACCTGAGCCGAAGGCAGTCGCTTAACCAACTGAGCCACCCAGGCGCCCAACTATTTAGCTTCTTGAGTACTACAAAAATATTTCCTAATACCCTCCCCTTCTGTCCTCAATTCCCAGGTGTGGTAGGCACTCAGTGATCACTGCTGCCTGATATTTGTGCCATTGTGTAATTCTCTCCTCTTGAATGCAGTCTGGATTTAAGGACTGTCTTCCAGAGGACAGAATGCAGGCCAGGTGATGGAACATCAATTCTGAGATTAGGTTACAAAAAGACCCTATCTAGGGGTGCCTGGGTGGCTCAGATGGTTAAGCATCTGCCTTCAGCTCAGGTCATTATCCCAGGGTCCTGGGATCGAGCCCCACATCGGGCTCCCTGCTCAGCAGGAAGCCTGCTGCTCCCTCTCCTACTCCCCCTGCTTGTGTTCCCTCTCTCTATGTCAAATAAATAAAATTTAAAAAAAAAATCTTAAAAAAAAAAAAGACCCTACCTAGCTTCTTCTTGGGCTCGAGCTCTCTCACTAACTGTTTGCTCTGAGGGAAGCTAGCTGCCACATGGAGAAAGCATGTGACAAGGAACTGAGGGAGGACCACTGGCCAACAGCCTGCAAGGAACTGAATTTTGCCAACAACCACATAAGTGAGCTTGGAAGTCGATCCTCCCCAGGGGCGAGCCTCCAGATGAGACTACTTCCCTAACAACTTCACTGTAACCTCCTGAGAGACCCTGAGCCAGTGGCACCCAGCTAAGTCACTCCTAGATATTTAAGCTACATAAAATCTGAGATAATAAATGTTTGTAGTTTTTAGCTGCCACGCTGGGGGTAATTTGTTATACAATAATATAAATTTTTGTACCTGGAAGTAAAGTGCTACTGAACTTTTTAAAAAACTAAAAAGTGGGGGGCGCCTGGGTGGCTCAGTTGGTTAAGCGACTGCCTTCGGCTCAGGTCATGATCCTAGAGTCCCGGGATTGAGTCCTGCATCGGGCTCCCTGCTCAGCAGCGAGTCTGCTTCTCCCTCTGACCCTCCCCCCTCTCATGTGCTCTCTCCCTCTCTCATTCTCTCTCTCAAATAAATAAAATCTTTAAAAAGTAATAATAATAAAAAATAAAAAACAATAAAAAACTGAAAAGTGGAAGTGGCTTTGGAAGAGGGAAGTGGGCTTTAAGCAGCATTTTAGTGAAAGTTTAGAAGTGCCATGAATATACTGTAGAATTTAGACTTGAATGAGGGAGTTGCCAGTGTGGGCTCAAAGGCAAGTGAGAAAAATCTTACGGGAAACTGAAGGAAAGGGGATCCCTGTAATGCAGTGGAACAAAGTTTTGCAACAATGTCATATGCAGTTAAGTGAAAAGCAAAATATGTGTCTAACGAATTGGGTGACCTACCTAAGGAGAATTCTAAACAAAGTGCTAAAGGTGCCACCTGGTTCCTTCTTAATGCTTATAGTAAAATGAGAAGAAAAAAATTAAGGGAAGACTATTAAATAAAAGGACTTGCCAGGACTTGATGGTTTTGAAAATTCTGAGCCCCTCCAGCAGATAGCAAACAATGCTATAAAATTAAGAAAGCGTTTGTGAGCAAGCATAAAACCTGGGCACTGCCAGGAAAATGTGTTCTAGAGACAAAGCCAAGTTATGACTGTAAAATATTTTTTTAAGACTTCCGAAAAATCAAAGTTGGTTCCTTAGAGTACTATTCGATCATACAAAAGGCCATTCAAAAAGATTAATGTGTTATGCACAAACAATGAATCATGGAACACTACATCTAAAACTAATGATGTCATGTATGGGGATTAACATAAGAATAAAAAATAAAAAATAAAAAATAAATAATAAAAAAGATTAATGTCACCCAGATCCTCTCAACTTAACAGGTTCTCTAAGAAGCACAGGGCTTAGGAAGAAGGTATCTGTGGGTGTGGCTTTTGTCGAGGGGAATGAATTCCAGTGAGACTCACGGGAGGCCCACAAAATATGTGAGGGCATTATAACAGCAGAAACATTCACAGCTTAGACTGAAAGGGACAGACACAGTGAAAATGAAGAAACCGCTGGACCCCAAAATTGTACTGGCAGGAAGCAGGCTGAGTAAACTACTCAGCTGCAAACACATGCTAGCTTTCATGAAAAAGGAAGACCCAGAAAGCAAAACCACGAGTTCAAAGGGTGGAGTCGAGAGTCATGGAGAATTACTCCCAAGCTTTTCCCAACAGTTGCTGACTCCAACAGTTGCTGGATTTGGGACTAGCTCTGCACCAGTGACAGCTCTGTGCCTCCCTCACTCTTTCTGCACAGGACTGTGTTCAGTGATTAGCTACTTACTGCCTCACCACTGCTGGGTGTGTAGGGAGAAAACAGCTCTCTTTAGTTTCACAAGTCCAAAGACTGAGAGCAACTGTACTCACGGAATAATACCTGGGGAGCTCCTCCAAACCAAGACCTAATTGAGATGACAAAATTCTGGAATTTAAGCTGCTGCTGCAATGGGATGAGACTTTTGAAGACCATGGGAGCAAATGAATGCATTTCGCAGAGGGAGGGGTAGGAATCATCGGGGGCCAGAAGATGGACTGTGAAATAGGTCACTTTTGAGGTGGCTCCCAATGAGTTCTGCATCCTGGTATTCACACCTTTGTGAAATCCCTTCTTTGTGAGTGTGGGCTCAATCTAGTGACTAGAATGCAGTACTGGTGATAGGATATCAATTCTGAGGTTAGGTCACAAAAAGATTATGAATTCTGCATAGGTGCATGCACTCTCAATTGCTCACTCCGAGGGAAGCCAGTTGCGATGTTTTGAGTTGTCCTAAGGAGAGGCTCATGTGGCAAAGAACGAAGGGAGGCCCCCAGCCAACTGCCAGCAAGGAACTAAGGCCCTCTGTTCAGCAACCCACAAGGAACTGAATCCTGCCAGTAAGCATATAAATGAGCTTAGAAGTGAAGCCTCTCAACTGAACCTTCAGAAGAGATGGGAGGCCCTGGCTAACACCTCATGAAAGACCTTGAGCCAGAGGACCCAGCTAAGCTGTACCCACATTCCTGACCCACAGAAACTATGATATGTGTTTGTTATTTTAATCCACTAAGTTTTGGGTTAATTTATTATGATGGAATAGATACTCAACACACCATGTAACAAAATTAAATCACAATCTTTAGAATGGATCCTTTTACAAGATTGACTGTTCATTTTCTTCACTGCCCAGAAATCTTTCCAGGCTTACAAAGTAAGCTGAGAATTCTCACCTAACTCACCAGGAGATAAAGGGTTAGCTGGGGCGTATTTTGACTATCAAAATAGTCTGCACACCCCCTAAAGATGCAGAGATGTTGACACACTTCTCCAAATCACTAAAGATGAGCTAAAGGAAAGTAAACCTGGAAAAATCTAGTGAAGAGCAAAAGACAAACAATGATCTCTTGAAAAAAACAAAATTATGGAGGTTCCCAAGGACCTGAAGAGAGAGAGATGAAAAGATTATATGAAGAAAGGGGCCAAGGAACCAACCTTGTAGTTTGCATTTGCAAAGTCTCTCCAACTACAGGTGAGAAATAGGGGTCAGGAATAGTCGAGACCTCACTGATTTTCTCCAAAGGTGGAGTCTGAGGTAAAACATCAGGACGACCGAAGTGGACGCCTGGAAAAAAGAAAAGGGAAGAAAATCAATAAATAAAAAAGAAGACAAAATGGGGTGGGGGAAATACAGGGGGAAAAAATGTAGCAACTTGGCTTTTCCTGAATAGGAACAGGGAGTAGAGGTCCTAGGCAGGTAAGATAGGGCTCAGAAGGAAGGGAGGGAGTGCCCAATCACATGGGAACCCCAGCCCTGGCGCTGACCTGGCTCCACTTCCGCCTTGGTTGTCACTTGTGCCTTGTGCTCCCCAGAGACCGATGTCTGGTAAGTAATGCAGGAGTTGCCGCTGGGGCCTGCTCGCCGAGAGAAAGATGAGCCTGACCGAAACTTTTTGGAAGGAGAGGGCTTCACTTCAAAAGGGAAAGAGAAAGCCTACTTAGCACCCACCTGAGAAACCATCACCAAGACATAGATACAAATCGCTAGCATCCCCAACACAAACCCAAAGGTGCTCTGCAAAGCGGGAAGAAGGACTAATGTCAACAAAGACAAGCTCTACGAACTACTCTTTCAGAGGAGAGGGCGTGCATCTCAGTTCACCTCACTTTGGAAAGCAGAGAACCTAGAGGAAAGCAGACACATACATATCTTGCCCCGGCTACACGCAACCTCCATGGCTTTGCTTCCACCGGATGAGATGTCCTCCATTCCGTCGCTCCCTTGTTCTTTAATAGCATACTCCAGTTCAAGCGGACGAAGAGGACCCTTTCACTCTGCATCCTTGTAGCACTCATGCACACAGCACTGTGATACTTTACACTTGCTTATATGTCACGCTGAAAGACTTTGAGGGGATTTCCTCACGTTTAAGACTCTCTGGCATGCCTAAGTCCCCTCTGCCGCACCGAGGGGCGACAGAGGCCTATGATGAGGCAGCGGGAAGAAGGAGCTGGAAATTTGCCAGTGGCAGCACCAGTGGAAGGCTGGGAAAGAAGAATACTGGCACCTTCCAACCAAGAAAGTTGAGGGAAGAGAGTAAGAACGACTGCTAAGCAGAAAGCAGTATATGCTTCTCCAACCCTGTGATCCTAGTCTGGGAAGTCCTTGGCACTGGGGATATGAAGAGAAAACAGAACACTGGTAACATCCTCACCTATCTGTCTGTAAGTCTGGCTCTATCTCAGCCTATGCCATAGGATCCTACTCCCACAATGACACTTTCCTCCCCCCTCCCCCAATCCCACCAATTTCCCAGAAATGCCCCTCACCTCAATGACACACGAAGGGAGAGCCAGGGGAAAAGCAGCAACTCGGAAACCACTGGGACAGACAGAATGACTGACATAAAGGCGGGCAGCAGCTCTCACGGGATGTGGGTAGAGCAGAAGAGGTTTTGGCAGTTCCCTGACAGAGGTGTCTTGCCCACCCATCTCCTGGAGTAAGGGAGTCATTGGGGGGTCGTCTGGTAGAAGCCACTTACGGGGTATCTTCTTGAACACTGTGTTGCACATGAAGCGCTGGAACCGTTCAGCATAGAAGCCTGGGCGATGCACCGATACAGTGTCCTGCAGAGCAGAAGAGATGGCTGCAGAGTTAAAGAGGGGGAGGCCCAGCCAGAGGATCACTATTTAGTCCAAGGGCCATTTTCCTCTAGGCTGAGACCCTAGCACAAGGGTAGAACCCACAAATGAAATAAGAAAGAAAGAAGAAATTGAGGGGGCAAATCAGAACTGAAGGAGGCAGGAGGAGAGCCTCTAGCAAACTGCTACTCACCCCATCGTGTACCAGGGCTTTCCAAGAGTGCTCCAACTTCTTAACAAACCTGCCAAGAAAAATGTGTGTCACATAGTCACAGAATTTTTAATGAGTGACAGTTTTCTCTTTTATGAAGTTAAAGAAGCTGGGAAAGCACTCCCTCTATTAAACTGGCTTTCCAAAGAACAGACACAGTAGTGCTCGTTCAGGATGGAGATCAAAGCTATTTCTAGGGAAGTTAATTACCTCCCCCATGGAAAAAGGGAACTTAGTATGTCCCTGGCAAGTCAGGGACAAGAACATTTATTGCAAAAGGAGAAATGATGGGATAGATGCACATGCCTGGAAGAGGGGAGTTAAAACTAGATGAGAATACTCTGTAACAGTCAACCAAGGATTGTCCAGTCATTAGTAACTGAAACCTGTTTACAGGGGTAAAACTGGGATCTAGCATTTCCAGCTCCTCCCTATCACTTCACTGCCTCAGTTCCATAGGTTAATAGTTAGCATAGGACACAGTGATCCTCTTGTTTTTCCTCCAAGGAAAAGAGGAACATGTTTCCAGCTGTATCCCAATGTGGAGTATGACTCATCTCCCAGGTTTTTCACAAAGAGCCAGAGAGATGGTGTATTCTACCCTGGTGCTTCTGAGGACTGACTCAGCTCTCCACAGAGGTATACGTTATGTTTGGGAAGGTGGCAGGGTAACGAAGTCAAGGAGACAGGCAAAATCAAGGAAATAAACCACCATCTGAAACCCGATGAGGTAAGCAGCTAGAATGCAACTCTGTTCCTGTTTCAGGAAGAGTGACAAACCCATCTAAAGGAGAAATGTGAATGGTTATCCGCAACCACTCTGCCCCCTCATTTGGGATCCATATGCTCCTCACCTGTAAGATTGGAGAATGTCAATGATCCCAATATAAAGCAGCAGCCTTTCCCCTTTACTATTGCGGGCAGGGATGCCACCCATACTGTTCCGGAAGACAAGAAGAAAACAGTAAGAAAATCTCTGGCCTAGCACAAGGGTTTCTCCTAACCTCGAGTCAGATCAGGACAGGAAACTGAGACCTAACCATAACTGTCCCATCTTCCATAAACTGGGGAAGAGTGAAAACCTTCCTCTAACTCCAAGAGCCACTCTGGAGTATGTATTATAACCTCTTTCTCTCCAAGTCTCACTTGCCTGCCTCTCCAACCCCAATTCCACCAAAAAATCTAAAGCCACACTCAGCGACACTGGAAACGCTCAGATAACTCTGAACTTCCTCAGTACTTTCATATTCTAATTCACACCCACTAGGACACTCTTCTTTAGAGTCACAGTAAAGGCGACCTTAAAAATGAAACCA
This sequence comes from Leptonychotes weddellii, assembly GCF_054177405.1. Lineage (NCBI taxonomy): Eukaryota > Metazoa > Chordata > Mammalia > Carnivora > Phocidae > Leptonychotes > Leptonychotes weddellii. The sequence goes on along the minus strand of NC_138372.1, from coordinate 95,284,706 downwards.
CTTACAAGACATTTATGATGCTTCAGTAAATACACTTCCTTGATAGATAGATCCATGATGGTAAGAAAGACTCCTTCCATAAAGCTGCCTATAGTAAATTACTTTTGGTGAAGTTCTAATAGAATATGCAGACGTGTCTAAAACTCTGAATATATTCTTTTTGAAAGGTGTTTTAATTTTAAATAGTTCTCCTTCCCAGATGTACTACAGATCCCCAACTTAAGCCCTCTTCCTTTCCTTTTACATTCTTAAGGCGGCTTGTTCTATAGTTTTGTAAGCGTTAATACTGTCAACTTAACTGCTGAATCGGGACTACTCTGATGCCAGGAGCTGCATCCTTTCCTCAAGAAAAAAAAATGCCGTGTCTATGCTCTCCTTCCTGGTGCCCCTGAGCCCACTCACTGGTCATCAGTCTCCATGGTGCCACCTCGCCGAGCCTCGCCCTGGATAGATTCCATAGCCGTGGAATAGAGAGCCTTTTGGGGGGCTGGTCTGCGAGTGTCAGCTGAGGATTGTGCTTCACTGCCTAAAGGCTCTCGTTGTGCATGATCTATGTTATGGATCGACATCAAGAGGCTATAGTCCATTATCTTGAAGCTCTGCAGCACCTAATGAAAGGAAAAAAACAAACCATGTTCTGAGCCTTGGGAGGTATGAGGATTATTTCAGGATCTCACAGCTTTCCTAATTCAATTATTCTTTTTTTATTTTTATTTATTTATTTTAAGATTTTATTTATTTACTTGACTGAGAGAGACACAGTGAGGGAACACAAGCAGGGGAAGCGGAAGAGGGAGAAGCAGGCTTCCCGCTGAGCAGGGAGCCTGATGCGGGGCTCGATCCCAGAACCCTGGGGGATCATGACCTGAGCCGAAGGCAGACGCCTAACGACTGAGCCACCCAGGCGCCCCCTATTTTTATTTTTTAATTTTTTTAAAAGATTTTATTTATTTGAGAGAGAGAGAGCATGGGAGGGGGGAGGGTCAGAGGGAGCAGAATCCCCGCTGAGCAAGGAGCCCAAGGCGGGGCTCAATCCTGGGACTCTGGGATCATGGCCTGAACCGAAGGCAGATGCTTAACCGAATGAGCCACCCAGGTGCCCTCATTTTTTTTTATGATTTTATTTTTTTAAAGATTTGAGAGAGTGACAGAGAGGGGCACATAGGGAGGGGGAGGGGCAGAGAGAGAGAAAAACTTTAGCACACTCCACGCTCAAGGTGGAGCCGATGCAGGGCTCATTCTCACGACCTTGAGATCACAACCTGAGAAAACCAAGAGTCGGATGCTCAACTGACTGCGTCACCCAGGGGCCCCTAAAGATTTTATTTTCAAGTAATCCCTAGGGGCACCTGGGTGGCTCAGTCGGTTAAACGTCTGCCTTTGCCAGGGTCCTGGGATCGAGCCCCACGTCGGGCTCCTTGCTCAACAGGGAGCCTGCTTCTCCCTCTCCTTCCTACTTGAGCTCTCTCGCTATCTCTGTATCTCTCTCAAAATAAATACATAAAATCTTTAAAAAAATTTTTTTTTTTAAATTTCAAGTAATCTCTATATCCAACGTGGGGCTTGTACTCACAACCACAAGATCAAGAGTTGCACATTCCCCCAACTGAGCTACCCAGGTGCCCCAAGATTCAATTATTCTTGACCTCCAGGGTTAACTATAGGCTTATCCTTTGCTCCTCCTACTCCCTGGAGAAGAATGTATTAACCTCTTCTAGTCACTCATTATTTCTATTCACTCAGATTTCTTCTATTTGAGTAAATACAGATTAGGCTACTGCCTAGCCCACAACACCCTCTGTTTGTTCTTTCCTTCTATTTGTGAAAAGAGCATTATGTTCTCAAGGGAACGTAGAATACATATTTGTGCTGTAAAGAATCCACAAGGAAGGTCTGGTAAAAGTACATTTCATGATGGAGTATATGTGTTGCAGGACTTTATATGACCAGCTTTGATTCAGTTCAGTATTTACTGAAGCCCTACCACCTGCAGGTGTTGTGCCTGTTTATGGGGATACAAAGATACTCAAGAAAGTTTCTGTTCTCAACAATATTATCATTTAGGAAAGAAAACAAATGTAAAAATAAATCCAATACAGCCTAATACATGCAACAACAGAAGTGCTTACATGATTGATAGTATGGAGGAGATCAGGAAGTGATACGTAAATAAGTTTACGAAGAATAAATTAGAAAATAAGCCCAAACAAATAAAGGAAGGAATACTCCAACGCCTGGAAGCATGAAACAAACAGCACATTATGTGCAGGGAGGTATAATTTCATACTGCTAAAACAGAAAATGGACAGAAAAAGGACAGGTGTGGCAGATTACAGAGGCTGATAGAAGCAAAATAATGACAGGCCTGATATATCATATTAAGGAGCCCGGATTCTTTTTTTTTTTTTGAAGATTTTATTTATTTGACAGAGAGATAGAGAGTGTGTGCGCACGCGCATGCATGCACACAAGTCGGGGGTAGGGGCAGAACCAGGTTCCCTGCTGATCAGAGAGCTCGTTGTGGGGCTTGATCCCAGGACTCTGTGATCATGACCTAAGCCAAAGGCAGATGCTTAACCAACTGAACCACCCAGGCACACCAAGGAGCCTGGATTATATCCTATAGTTCTCAACCCTCTTTCCATCCCAGAACAGGGTGCAAAAGGGTATATACTCTCACCAGTTCCAGTAGCCCACTTTGGTGATGCAGCTCAACCAAGGGTGTTTTGCTAGGTTGGTGGAGAAAGGGATGAAGAAAGCACAGGAGTGATTCTTATGTATAGTTTCTTAAAACAACTCTATTCTACTGTGTCCAGTCCTTTCAACCAAAGGAGCCAAACTAAAATAAGCATTACCCTACAAGTAGATGCAGAGTAAGCAAAGGACAAGGATGGACAATGTTATGGAGTGAGTAGAGGAAGACGATCCTACAATAGCAGTTGAGAAAAAAACAGTAAGAGATGCAAAAAAATCAGTAGGAAAAGGTGTCACAAAATCCAAAAGAAGGTATGTTAAGAAAATGGAAATAGTCAACTTTCAAGCAGCAGAAAATGCAAGGAAGGACTGAGAAATATTCTCTACGTGGCATCCCAGGTGGGCAGTAGGGAGAGTAGTTCAACTGAAGGGGTGAGAGCAAAAGCCATGACAGTGGGTTGAGGCAAGAATAGGAGAAGATAGGGGCACCTGGGTGGCTCAGTCATTAAGCGTCTGCCTTCGGCTCAGGTCATGATCCCAGGGTCCTGGGATCCAGCCCTGCATCGGGTTCCCTGCTCTGTGGGAAGCCTGCCTCTCCCACTCCCCCTGCTTGTGTTCCCTCTCTCGCTGTCTATCAAATAAATAAATAAAATCTTAAAAAAAAAAAAAGGAATAGGAGAAGATAAATGAAAAGGAAAAATGGAAGCATTATTACATGGAGACAATGGAAGTAAAAAAAAAAAATACTCCAGGGGCACCTGGGTGGCTCAGTTGGTTAAGTGTCTGCCTTCGGCTCAGGTCATGATCCCAGGGTCCTGGGAAAGAGCCCCGCACTGGGCTCCTTGCTCCGCGGGGAGGCTGCTTCTGCCTCTCCCTCTGTCTGCTGCTCCCCCTGCTAGTGCTCTATCAAATAAATAAAATCTTAAAAAGAAAAAATCCTCTTAACCTTAAGATGGAAGAGATAAAAGTTGGCTTGCATGCAGAAAGAAAACAGTTGGTAAAGGCTGAAGCCAGGGAAGGGAAAGGAAGCAAGATGTGAAACAGAACCCTAAAGAAACAGTCCTGAGAAATGACTGACCTGGATGGAATAAGCCACCAAATTGGGCAGAAAGGAGATTAAAGATGGGTAAGTAGACATGTTTATAAACTGGGGCTGGGAGCAGGGCAAGGGGGTGGTATGGAATAGAAGAGTGAGGTAGTCTGTTGAGAAACAAGGCTGGGGGATTAAAAGTTAGAAAATGGTTTGGAGAGAGTGCCAATCATGTGACACCTGTGCTGAGAGGAACAGGAAGTGGACTGGTGAACAATACTTAGGCTGGATAGCGTCAACCTGTAGAGATGTTGGTAGAATAGACACAGGTGTGTGATTTCCTTCAGCAGCACTCAGCTTCCAAGATATAAATTTGAATCTGGCAGGCAGGACCAAGATCTGAGGAATGATGGTGCTGGTATGAAAATAAGGAAACTGTAGGATTATGAGGCCTAGGAGAGGTAAAGAAAATGAAGCCAGGTGGGGGAGGATAAACAGGATAAAAAAATATAAAGGCTCAGCAACAACCTAATGTAAAAGTTATTTTAAGTAAAATAATCTGGGACATACAGAGCTAAGGAACGGAGTCCCATCTCATACAGATTTGAACCCTAATAACAACAAGCTGTTTTAGTGGCTGAGATTTTTGGTATCTGAGAGGGAAGGAAATATGATAAACTCACCAAACAGTCACGCTGTAGGGTCTTACATAGAGCATTATACATGTCAGCATCCAAAAAAAGACCATCTGGAATGTCTTGTAAGAAGTCCAGGTCTTTAAAGGTGGGGAGAGGCTTCTCTCGCTCTTTTTGGGAAGCCCGCCGTTTGTAGGTAGAGCCCTTGAGGTCATATTTGATGTGCATCTTGACTGACCGTGGTAAGAGGTTGTTCATCACCACAATTCGAATGTTCTTACCACCTGCTTGCACACAGTACAGTCCATAGAATTTAGGCAGCAAAGTTCGAGGATTCTGGTTGAGGTTCTGAGGGCACAAAAGTAAAAAGAAGCAGGAGCGCAAGTCAGCTGATTTTCAGTGAAACTCAAGGGTAAAAGTTGCCACCCACCTTCTTTGTCTGCTATATGGGATTCAGGTACAATCTATCTGCCCATAAGCCCACATAATATTTGTTTACAATTTCCCAATACATCTATCTTCAGTAATCAGATCACACCAAGCTGGGCCACAGACCCTCCAATACAGTAATCAGTCAGGATACTCAATATATGATGGGTATATTCTTTTAGAGAGGTTTAAGAAAAGATCATGTTGAAAAAGTCTTAACTCTAAGCCGTTAGAGTATAGTATATTCTTGTGGGTGTGATGCAAAGCAAAACTAACTTCTCCAGAAGCTCCGAGAGCCGTCAGAGTAAGATGGAGTAGAGTACTATCAAGAGAAGTAACCAACCTCATTCCCTAGTATAGGAGGACTAAGAACAGAAAACAAAATTATCACTGAATTTCAACTTGTGGTAGGACAGTCTAAGTCAAATAACACTTAAAATAGGACAGATAGGGGGGTGCCTGGGTGGCTCAGTCGTTAAGCATCTGCCTTCAGCTCATGTCATGACCCAGGGTCCTGGGATCGAGCCCCACATTGGGCTCCCTGCTCAGCGGGAATCCTGCTTCTCCCTCTCCCACTACCCCTGCTTGTGTTCCCTCTCTCGCTATGTCTCTCTCTGTCAAATAAATAAATAAAATCTTAAAAAAAAGACAGATAACCAAAACCCTTTTAGCCCCAGAGAGGCAAGAGAGATGGGGCAAAAAGCCCCAAAATGAACTACATCTTTAAGACCTAAGTGTGGACATTGTGTTGCCCTGCAGAAGAGAGCCCCCCAGCCTCTTTTTCTTTTTTAAAGATTTTATTTATTTGAGATGGATAGCGAGAGAGAGCACAAGCTGGGGACGGGGAGAGGGAGAAGCAGGCTCCCCACTGAGCAGGGAGCCTAACGCAGGACTCGATCCCAGGACCTCCAAGACCATGATCTGAGCCGAAGGCAGACGCTTAACTGACTGAGCCACCCAGGCGCCCCATGAGAGCCCCCCAGCCTTGTCCAGGAGTGGAGTGGGCAGCAGAGGTGACCAGTGCTCCTCTTCCCTCACCATGTAGTATCCTGGAAGCAGCTTCTGCAGAAACTCTGCCTCTTTGTGCTGGACCGTTTTAATGATGAATTCATCGTCGCTGGACACGTAGAAGAGGGAACCGCTAGCCCCAGAGTTGCAGAGTTCAATCAGTGGCTCACTGCAGAGGGAGTACTGGGGCCCAGAAAGAAGAGAGCAAGAAGTTCAGAAATACCAGGGCCTGTCCAACCAGAAATTAAGTACAGATGCAATTCTGTTCTAAAGGAAAATTAGAGCAAGACTGTGAAGAGAGTCTTCTTTTGGGAGGATCCCTCTGATACTGGGGGAACCAGAAGCTTACCAAGTAATCATCAGGCCGGATACCAAATAACTCCCGAAAGTAACGGAAGGCAACAGGTGCATAGGTCTTGAACCGAAAGTCATTGTAGTGATGAGCAGGGGTCAAGTTGCTCCCTTCACTGTGGGGTTAAAATAGAAAAAGCTGTAATTTATCAGTACCTGTCACCCAGGGAGTCCACCCTGGGCAGACACTCAGAGTAACCCAGAGGCAGGTCAGTACATCCCTTCTGAGAGAACCAGAGGGATTAGATGAGTCAGTTACTTAGTGGGACAAAGCCACTACATGGGGATTAAGACATGGCACAGGGGATCACACTATCCCTACCTACTGCACTGAATTGCTTTTTAGGGCTCACTCCACAGGCCGGAGGCTCATGGAAGCATTCAAAGGACAGCATCTGCTCTCCGAATTCTCTATTCCCACATCACCCCAAGATCAAGTTAAGGACTGGACATTGGGCACATGCCTAAATTAGACCTGAACCCCTAAAACTGGCCTGAGGTTGATATGAAAAAGCCACACTTTCCAGGACATTCCCCGGAACATTAACCTCTGTACCTGGGGAAGAAGATACTTTCCACCACATAGAAGTCTTGCATGAGGACATCACGCTCTGGTTTGGTACTCAGGCTTCCCACAGTGTGAGTAATGCCTAACTGGATGGCACCTTTCAAGGCAGATGAGGTTGTCTGAGAAATAGAAGAAAAACGAGAGGAAAGTTCCAGTATTAAATCTGATCAGAGGGCGCCTGGGTGGCTCAGTTGGTTAAGCGACTGCCTTCGGCTCAGGTCATGATCCTGGAGTCCCTGGATCGAGTCCCGCATCGGGCTCCCTGCTCGGCAGGGAGTCTGCTTCTCCCTCTGGCCCTCCCCCATCTCATGTGCTCTCTCTCATTCTCTCTCTCTCAAATAAATAAATAAAATCTTTAAAAAAAAAAAAAAATCTGATCAGAACAATAAAAACTCAGGAGGGAAAGGCCAGAAGCAGCACTCAAAAGCAAATGCCCTTCTAGTACTTCAGACCAAGCCAGGGCGATCCAATTCCTCCATCCTCTTGCTTTACATGGCAATTAAGCCTGGTGAAGGTTGGAAGGGTATGAAGATACACAGTAGCAAAGGCAGGACTGTCTGAGTCAGCCTCAGCTAGGCAAGGTGTTCCTGCCTATCCATATCTATAGTTGGAAGCCGCTCTCCATATCAACATTTGGAAGGTATGTTGTACTGAGAGAACAATCTTAAGTCTCATTCCAAAGATTCCATTTTATTCAAGAAATACAGAATTTAACTAAAATTTACTGATATTCTGATGGACTACCTGGCTACAGAAGCTTCAGTCCTTTAAGGGAAAGCCTGATTGGTGTCCCAAAGATGACAGGGTGGCAAAAAAAGTTCCTAATTGAAGAAGAAAGCATGAAAGACTCAAATTATTTCTGAGAGAAGTGTTTAGATTTAAAATTATCACACTATGGTTAAAACACGAATTCAAAAGCCTCACTCTTACAATCATATGGGAAAATATCACATCATCTAGATCTGTGCTGTGCAATACACTAACCACTGGCCACAGATGGCTATTTAAGTTCATTAAAATAAAAACTGAAAATCTGCCTTTTCAGTCTTACCAGCCACATTCAAGTATGATTAGTAGCTACTATTGGATAACACAGATTATAGCACATTTCAATCACTGTAGAAAGTTCTACTGGACAGTTTTGTTCTAATGATTTCCCTCATCCTCAACTCTCACCAACTATTAAATTACTTATATTTCTACTCAGTACTCATTAGGCACTAAAATGATAACTAGAGGGGTACCTGGCTGGCTTAGTCAGTAAAGCATATGACTCTTGATCTCAGGGTCATGAGTTTGAGCCCCATATTAGGGGCAGAAATTATTTTACTTATTTTAAGTAGGCTCCATGCCCAATGTGGGGCTCAAATTCACGACCTCAAGATCAAGAGTCGCATGCTCTCCTGACTGAGCCAGCCAGGTGCCCGGCTAGAGATTACCCCCCCCTCCAAATTATATATATATAAAACTAGATTTTGAAGTGTATGCCTCTCCAATTAGCCTAGAAACTAATCTTTTTGTCTCAATGTTCAGCATATAAATAGAGCTCAATAAATATCTATTGAATTGACAAGGGCCTCGAGCCCATTCCCAGAGAGGGTCAGGTCCCTGACAGTGCAAAAAAGGCAGAAAACACACACAAGAATTTATGTGGGCCAGAAACAGGAATCCAAGAAATCTTCACACCCTGTATCAAACAAGGTATAGACGCTCAATGGAAAGGTTGAACACTGTCCCTTGGGAAGCCTGAGCACCTCCCAAAGTGGTCCAGAACTGAAAGTAAACTCTAAAGTTCAAGTTTTATGATAGTTCTTGTGCAAAGGCTTAGGATATCAAGAAATGAGACAAAATGTGGAGAATAATACCAAGGGGACAGAACTATCCCCTCCTGGAGTAAAATGAAAGGGTTCCACCCAGACACACCTTTTTATATGTCGTCTCTCCTGAGGAATCAACACCTCGGTGGCCTATTTTCTTGATGGGCATGCCAGAGGCATAAGGCACCTGGAAAAAGAAGAGTCAAAATTAGCACATGATCCCCATGTAATACACCATACAGCTACCATGACGGTACATTAAAACAAACTGAACACTCAACCCACCCGTCTAGGTTAAGAACATTTTATAAAATCTTCACAAGACCCACACATCTTTAGTGTTGTTTCCCAATGAATTAACTGGCTAAAAGAACACAGAAAATTCCAAGGGACACATATTTCACTTTTGATCCTAAAAAAAAAGGACATAAAAAAATGAGCTACATTAAGGAAAAGTAGAAACAAAAGAACTATGAAACAGCTGCTCCACAAAAAAGAACAAACCTAGTTCACAAAAGCAAGACAGGTTAAAAGTAGTTCCACAGACCCCTTCTTTTTTCACCAGCTTTCTTCAGAAACTTCTACCCCTCTAACCTTCAACCTGACATGAACACTACCTGCTCAAAGTGCATTCACCAGTAAAAATGATCTAGCCACTCGCAAATACAAGTACTGCAAGCCCGGGAATTAAAAAGCTAAGGCAATAAGATGACTCCTCTGAGATAAAAGCCCTTGGTGTCTTGAAGAGATTCCTGGGAACATGATATGGCTTTGTTTTCCACCCACAGGATTGCCCCTGAAATAAGGAAGGACTAATACCAGTAGAGTGGAGCTTAGAAGGCTATTCCCCACATCAAGATGAAGCACAAAAGACACAAAGGTATTCTTCATGATGTCAGTACTCATTAAGTTAATAAGCCAGAGGCAAAAAGGCCAGTGTAAATAGAGTGCATGATCTTAGGGCCTGATATTCAAGTTCTACTCTTCTTGCTAAGGCCCTTAAATGTCAGAAAACCCTTACCATATCATCTCAAAGATCTTGGAAGAGGTTCTAAGAGAAAAACCTAAAATCCCAGGCCAAAGGGGGCCTGCATTCTGAAACCCTGTCACAAAACCCCGTAGAAAGGCAAGAAATAAGAAGAGGCTTGGGAAATACTGAAGAAGAAGAAAGTTAAGCAAATGGGAGATATTCTGCACAGAAAAGAAAAACTTAGAAAACTAACATCATCTGTTTGGTTAAAAGAAGTTATTCAAATTCACTGAAGCTATGCAACCAGGAGGCAGTAACAGCAAAACCAAAGAGTGAGTTTTAGTGCTAGATTGTGTGGGTTTTAATCCCAGCCTTATTAATTGTGTGACCTTGGGCAAGTTGCAGAACCTCTAATCCTCACTCTACTTATCTGTAAAACATGGATAGCAATGGTACTTAGCTCACAGGAGTGTTTACCGGATTAAGTAAGAATAAAGGATACTTAAATTATTTACTCTTTGGTACACACCATTTGATACATTAAAAAAATGTTCAATCAATTACTATTGATTTATTATAATAATCAAACCTATTATTAATATCTATAATAAACTACAACAAAAGTAGTCGTATAGGGACAGCCGGGTGGCTTAGTCAGTTAAGCATCTGCCCTTCGGCTCAGGTCATGATCCAGGGTCCTGGGACCGAGTCCTGCATTGGGCTCCTTGCTCAGCAGGGAGCCTGCTTCTCCCTCTGCCTGCCGCTCCCCCTGCTTGTGCTCTCTCTCTCTGACAAATAAATAAATATTAAAAAAAAAAAGCAGATGTATAATCTCTAGCTTACCAAAGAGATGTAAGAATCCCGCCTAGCTTCCAAGATCCAAGTAGGGGGAAAATAAAGATGTCATAAACAGGTATCCTTCTATCCCAGAATTAAAGTTTCAGAAATATGGTATCAGTATCAAACTCACCTCAGATACCATGGATCTCTTGATTCCTGATGCTGTTAAAAGAATAAACAAAACACAATCAGAAGTGTACACACACACACTAGTGCCCACAATTTCTATCAAGCACACTGAAACAACTGGGGTTTGAGTCCAACTAAATCTGACAATGAGCTCCTGCCTCTTGCTCTGTGATACTAAATCCTTTTGGATAGGGATTTTAAATATCCCTTCCTCCTCCTCCATACTCACAGAACCCTTATGCATATTCCATTCCTGTTCTAGTCCCTTTTCTTACTCAATTCTTCATATTGTTTTCCAGGAAATATATCTGTTCTTGATACATTTAACCATCAGAGTCAAGAGGGTCTCGTTTGATACCATGGCTGAAAGAGAAAGGGTGTAAGAAATACCTAGGACTCATTGGAGAGTCTAGGGCTTGATTAGTAATTTTTCCTGGACAGCTAAAAAGGTAAGAACTTTCAGAGCATATCTATGGTGCTTTACTTCTCTATTAATTATTTCAGAAAAAAGGTAAAGAGTTGATCTATGGAGATAAAGCAGCTAAGGATGAGAAATTACAATGTCAAAATAATGAAGATTCTGCATCCCTCCCTACCTCCTCATCTTGATTTCTGCTGTAAACTCAACAGGAATTTGTTGGCGTTTACTTACTTACTAAAGTGAGTTTTACTTACCAAATACTTAATCAGGGCAGATGTGTAAGGTAAGTCTGTGATTCAATCTCATAAGTATTATGGCTTTTATCCATTTAAATTTAGGAAAGATAAATATGTTTACAAAGTGACTAAAGGAATATATCTGTAGAAAATCTACTCTGAAAGGTTAAATCAATTCTCAAGGGTTTGCCATCCCCATAACCTTCATCAATGATCACATTGGAGACACATGACCACTCAGGAAGACAGACTGTCCCCCCACTCTTCATATTGGAAAATGCTGACTTTTATCTTCAAAGACTACTGATATATACCTTCAATCTAATTCTAATGAATTCAAAGAGAATAAAGATTAGCCATATTAAAGAAAATTAAAAAGAGGAGCCTAATGGGATGGATCTTCAATAACACCTGAGCAGGAAGATCCCAGTTCCAGTGTATGTATACACTGGATTATTGATGAGGGGGTTAAGGGCAATAAGGTGAAGCTCTAATTATGATTGTTTAAGACAAATAATCAAGGGCCCTTAGAATTTCAGAATATAGCTGAGCTCAGAGGAAAGGTTGTAACAATAGCCCTTAGTCGTACAGAGGCCACAGACCAAATATTTCTGTTACCGATAAGCAGAACAGCAAAATTTCCTTCCCTATATTGAGTCAGGGTAGCAAAAAATGGGGAACAGATGGTTTTCATTCCTCTTCCCAAAATAGGAGGCAATGGAAATGTCATCTAGCTGTTAGGAAGATCTGCTGCATAAAAATGCATAAAATGACCCAGAAAATTGGAAAAACAGAAAAGCCCAATAATCTACACCCTTTATAGATGCTTCATCTTCAATTAGATCAACTTCAGCTGGGTAAAAAACGAGCTAAATTAGTACTAGAATCCCAAGCTAAAGATTCCAAGGAACAATAAGCCAGGAGAACCCAGATTTATGATTAAAACGGCTACTGACTTACTATAAAATTTAAGGTGTCCATCAACAAAGGAAAAAAGGTCTAACCTTTTATTTTTTTTTATTTATTTTTTTTTTATTTTAAAGATTTTATTTATTTATTTGAGAGAGAGAGAATGAGAGACAGAGACCACGAGAGGGAAGAGGGCAGAGGGAGAAGCAGACCCCCTGCTGAGCAGGGAGCCCGATGCGGGACTCGATCCCGGGACTCCAGGATCATGACCTGAGCCGAAGGCAGTCGCTTAACCAACTGAGCCACCCAGGCGCCCTTTTTAAAGATTTTATTTATTTATTTGATAGAGCGAGCGAGCACAACTAGGCAGAGCAGCAGGCAGAGGGAGAGGAAAAGCAGGCTCCCCAACGAGCGGAGAGCCCAATGCGAGGTTATCCCAGGACCCTGGGATGATGACTTGAGCTGAAGGCAGACGCTTAACCAACTGAGCCACCTAGGCACCCCAAGGTCTAACCTTTTATATCTTACAACCTTTTAGCCAGGAGTCAAGATGCTGAGCTATTTAAAAATCAGAAGACCTGGGTTCAAATCTGTTAGACCAGGCAAACTGTTCTCTATGCTTAACTAAAAAATGAACCTATATTACAAACCTTACAGGGGCACCTGAGTGGCTCAGTTGTTAAGTGCCTGACTTTGGCTCAGGTCATGATCCCAGGGTCCTGGAATGGAGTCCGGCATCAGGCTCCCTGCTCATCAGGGAGTCTGCTTCTCCTTCTCCCCCTCAACGCATCCCCCCATGCTGGTGCTCTCTCTCTCAAATAAGTAAAATCTTCAAAAAAAAAGAAGGCTTATGTAGGGGCTCCTGGGTGGCTGGGTCGATTAAGCATCTGATTCTTGATCTCAGCTCAAGTCTCGATCTCAGGATTGTCGGTTCAAGCCCCACATTGTGGAGCCTACATCATTAAAAAAGTCTTGCGGGCGTCTGGGTAGCTCAGTCTGTTAAGCGTCTGCCTTTGGCTCTGGTCGTGATCCCAGCATCCTGGGATTAAGCCCTCATCAAGCTTCCTGCTCAGCGGGAAGTCTGCCTCTCCCTCTTCCTCTGCTCCTCCCCTCCACTTGTGCTCTCTCTCACTCTCGCTCTTTCTCAAATAAACAAAATCTTAAAAAAAAAAAAGTCTTATGTAAAGTTTCGATGTGATAAGCTAAATCAAATGGACCATAATGTGCTATACAAATATATTCTTTTTATGTGATTTCTAAAGCAAGAGCAAAGTTGGGCCCACAGCAAGGTTTAATGTGCAATTACCTAGACCTTCAAGGAATTTTAATTAGCATCTCAAATTACTTGGCTCCTCCCAAACCCCTGAGCGGCCCCACCACCACCACACCCTCCTGCAAGTACACACATGCAAGTACAGAATCACTGATTCTCACTGAGAAAATCAGTATGCTTTCAGTTGAGAAGACAAACACTGATTCTGGACTCCTTGGTCAGTGTTTGGCCTATCCCTTCCCTTTTTACCACAGAGGAAAAGGTTTGGAAGGGATGTGGCAGAACCAAGAAGGGCCAACATCCAGTCCTAGTCTGACAGTCTTATCTAGAAAATAACGTTCTCTGTACATAAGTAGTCACTAGATAAAGTTAAACAATGGGGGAAAAAGAGGCAGGTAAGTGATTTCAAGGCACAGAGTTAGTAAGAAAGCCCTATACCTCCCTGAAAAGCTCTACTTTGCTACCTTTCCTAGTTTTATCCCACAAACATGTAGCTCTAGGGCTGCTACACTCTTGCAAAGTACCCAGAACCACGGTGATAGGACTTCACTCAGTGGAATTTTGGTGCCAATTGCTTAGCTATCAGCAACTGCAAAGCTGGGATTAATCCCAAGGACACTTATGGCTGAAGCAGTTAAAACGGTAACAGGATCTAAATGATGACGATGATGATGATGATGATGATGAAGAAGGGCACCTGGGTGGCTGAGTGGATTAAGCCTCGACTCTTTTTTTTTTTTAAGATTTTATTTGTCAGAGAGCACGCACAAGCAGGGGGAGCGGCAGGCAGAACAGGCAGAGGGAGAAGCAGGCTCCCCGCTGAGCAGGGAGCCTGATGTGGGGCTCGATCCCAGGACCCTGGGATCATGACCTGAGCAGAAGGCAGACGCTTAACCAACTGGGCCACCCAGGTGCCCCATATACCTCCAACTCTTGATGTCAGCCAGGTCATGATCTCAGGGTTGTGAGACAGGGCCCTGCATGGGGCTCCCCGCTCAGCACAGCGTCTGCTTGGGATTCTCTCTCCCTCTGACCCTCCCCCTGCTTACGTGCACACATGCACACGCTCTCTCTCTAAATAAAATCTTTAAAAAAATATATAATGATAATCAAACCAAGTAACACAGGAGGAGGAGGAGAAAAAGACCTAAGACTTATTACTCTCTTCCTTGCCTGAAGTTTTGCTCCTGGGGCACAAATCTGAGCTCCAACCTACCACAGAAGAATGGAAGGGAAGAGAAAAATACCTAGAGTTTTACCAATGTTGCTGTTAACACCCAAGTGGTCCAGAAATCCAATGAAGAACAGAGTGACATGATCTGCTAAGGCTGGACCACTTGGTCCAAGTCTCTGCCAATGAGAAACTTTTTTTTTTTTGAACGATTTTATTTATTTGACAGAGACAGACAACGAAAGCAGGAACACAAGCAGGGGGAGTGGGAGAGGGAGAAGCAGGCTTTCCCACTGAGCAGGGAGCTCGATGCGGGGCTCAATCCCAGAACCCTGGGATCATGACCCATGCCGAAGGCAGACGCTTAATGACTGAGCCACCCAGGCGCACAATGAGAAACTCTCTACTAGAGAAGTCCATGAGACTGAAGAGTCAACAGCATTGTACCTGTTCACCTCATAATGAAGCTTTTTCTCCTATTAGTACAGAAGGAGGAGGAAGAGGAGCAAAGGGCAGGGGAAGGAGAAGGGAGGGCAGAAGAGAGAGAGAAAAGACAAGAAGGCTAACTCAGCATGGCCACACTGAGCTTGGTAATGCCAGCCAGTCAATGTTTAAGGGAAATGAGATTCATTCCTATGAATAAGACCAGAATATTGTTGGGGCTGCCTGGGTGGCTCAGTTGGTAAGTGTCTGCCTTCGGCTCAGGTCATGACCCCAGGATCCTGGGATGGAGCCTGGGTAGCTTGGGCTCTCTGCTCAGCGAGGAGCCTGCTTCTCCCTTTCTGTCTGCCCCTCCCTCCGTCGCTCATTCCCTCCTGCCTCAAATAAATAATCTTAAAAAAAATAAAAAAGACCAGAATATTGTTCAGCAGAAAGTTGGTTTTCTAGCATCTTTGCGAAAAATATTCTCTGATAAGGATATATTATTATCTTATAATCCAAATCCACGATCCATATATATCATTCTCTTTTTGGATGGGGAAACAAGAGTATAGGGCAGAGTTCTAATGTTAAAATTTACTTTACTTGGCAAAAAACCTTTCTCCTGAGAAATCAGGGACCTGCCTCTCCCATCTAAGCCAAAACTCCGAAGGATTATTAAAATTCCTACATGATCAGTCCACACCATGAAATGTAGCATGTGCTACAAAAGAGAGAGCACACTACCCAAGGTGGAGCTGGGTATGGAGGCTGACAGCTTGGCTTCTCCTCATTGGCTCAATTTTAACACCTCTCAGTACCAGTTCAATGCTGAATTATTTCTGCTCCCTCTCCTCATTCAATTATTCAAAAACTGATAATCTGTTACATGTCAGGAACATTGCATAGGCACTATGGACAGAGAGTTTTATGTTCCTGACCTGGAGGAGCTCACAATTTTTTTCTGCATTTTTTGCCAATACTTGGGCATCTCCACATTCTCCTAATTCTCCTTAATACTGGCTGCAAGATTAAACTGAACGGATACCTTTGTAGAAAGGGTATTTCTCTCCACTAACAAAATTTTTATTTGTATAGCACTTTAAAAGCTTACAAATGTAGCTAATTTGATCCTTAAAACAATACTACAGGGTATGGGAACCAATTAAATGAAGTACTTAAGAGATATATCCACCAAATATAATGTATGAAACTTGTTCGCATGCTGATTAGAAAAATAGTAAAGTAGTGCTCGCTTTGGCAGCACATATACTGACACTGGAACGATACAGAGATTAGCATGGCCACTGCGCAAGGATGACACGCAAATTCATGAAGTGTTCCATATTAAAAAAGAAGAAGAAATTAAAAAAAAAAGTAGTTTAAAAGTTTCTGAGACAAGAGCCTCAAGAGGAGAAATTAAAGAACCACTATTCTGTAGATGTGATGATGCTACTGTGGTTATGTCACAAGTCCCTACCTCCCTTTCCCCCCAAAATACAGTCCTTATTTGTAGAAATAACATTCTGAAGCATTTATGCTGAAATCAGATGAAGACTGGGTTTGCTTTAAAACATTCCAGGGGGTGGAAGTGGGGAAATTAAGATGAACAGATGCAACAAGCTTCGCAAAATATTGCTGCTGAGTCTAGATGATGGGCACACGGAGGTTCTTTATACTGTTCTTTCTACTTTGTGTATGTCTGAAAATTTTTATAATTAAAAGTTTAGGGGAAAAATACCACAGAAGAAAAGAAAACAAGTCTGGATAATCAAGCTTCTTCATCTGAGTTGGCTTCTGAGAGGTTTTCTCTGGTAAAAGGAAGCATCAAGATGAAGCTCTAACAGTGACATTGTTTTTATATTGCACTAAGTTGGGACTCTTATTAACAGGTCCTGGACCAAGAAACATTCTAAACAACTAGCTAATACTGCAGTACTAAAAGCAAGACATGAAGCCATCACAAACAGTCTGCATCAGAAAAAAATAATGGTTCAAATAACTTATTTTTGAGTGGGTCAAGAGATGATATAGAGCCAACCATGGCAACTCTGAACCCTAGTTCCTCTGCAGAAAGAAAATGTAAAAGCCCTAGAGAAGCAAAAACAACAACAAACCAAATCCTAGAGAAGCAAGGGTGTACTCACTTTGGTAATTTTGTTTCTAAAGATTTTATTTATTTATTTGAGAGAGAGAGAGAAACAAAAAGAGCATGAGCAGGGGAACCAGCAGAGGGACAAGTAGACTCCTTGCTGAGTGGGAAGCCCCGGGCGGGGCTCGATCCCAGTACCCTGAGATCATGACCTGAGCTGAAGTCAGATGCTTAACTGGCTGAGCCACCCAGGCACCCCTCTCACTTTGGGAATTTTTAAAAACTCTGGCCAGGCAAGCTCAGTCTGGCTGAAATCTATAGCTGCTGATGAAAGTTGATTTTTTAAAAAGATTGTATTTATTAATTAAAGAGAGACAGACAGAATGGGAGGGGGAGGAGCCGAGGGAGAGGGACAAGCAGACTCCGTGCTGAGCACGGGGCTTGATTCCAGGACCCTGAGATCACAACCTGAGCTGAAATCAAGAGTCAGATGTTTAGCCGACTGAGCCACCCCAGGCGCCCCATGAAAGTTGGTTTTTAAACAAAGCAAGTTGAAAACTCAGCTCCTTCAGTCACAAATTAAGCTACTTGCCCACTGTCAAGCTAACAAATCAATTACCATTTATATTATGAAAAAAATCATCTGAAAGGGCCTTGAGATTTTTAGTCTAATCCTTTTTTATAAATAAAAGCACAAGCATAAGGGATGTGCTCAAAATCACAGAGCAAAGATGATGACAGAGCCAGAATGGGAATTCACATTCCTAATCCCCAATTCAACTCTTTCTTCTGAACAATCTTGTTTTCAATTTCCTGGCCACCTAAAGTCTAGGTGGGCCAAGAAAGCACCAGGGGAGCTAGAATGCTCTAAAAACTAAATAAATCTCAGAACTGCTAACAGACAATATGAACACATATTTTCTTTCCCTGAGGTACCCCCCTCCCTTGGGACAAGGAAATCTATTTTTCATTTTCACTGAAAGAGGATTAAGAGCAGAGTCCCTCCTTCAATTCCTCTCAATCTTTTTTTTTTTTTTTAAGATTTATTTATTTGAAAGAGAGAGCGTGCAAGCGAGCATGGGGGTGGGGGGAAGGGACAGAGGGAGAGAAAATCTAAGCAGACTTGGCACTGAGCATGGAGCCCGACACAAGGATCGACGTGGGGCTCGATCTCCCGACCTGAGCCAAATACTTAACCAACTGCACCACCCAGATACCGCCCCCTCCATCAGTCTTAAGTTAACAGTAATGACAATCTGTTCCTCTGGCAATAGTCATCAATGTTACTGGCAAAAATAGTAGGAAAATATCTTTCACTTCTTTTAGTGAGGTTATCCTTGTTCTGAACCAAATGCCTGTATTCTAGATCAGCAGAAATTTCTTTCAAGTCTGATTCTTTTTTTTTTTTTTTTAAAGATTTTATTTATTTATTTGACAGAGAGATAGTGAGAGCAGGAACACAAGCAGGGGGAGTGGGAGAGGAAGAAGCAGGCTTCTTGCTGAGCAGGGAGCCCGATGTGGGACTCGATCCCAGGACCTTGGGATCGTGACCTGAGCCAAAGGCAGACGCTTAACGACTGAGCCACCCAGGCTCCCTCAAGTCTGATTCTTGAAAGAGCAGTTTCACAGTTTTATAGATGTTAAGGTCCTCACTAGTAGAAAGTACCTTTTTGTCTTTGTAATAAAATATCAACAACTTTAACGGAGAAAGTTTAACAGAGAAAAAAAGAGCTCCATTCATCTCAGGTTGAAGTTTTCTTTTTGGTGTTATGTGAGACCATGACTTGCTCTGATTAAAAGAACAAGGCTCTTATGATTATTGAATTTGCAGTGGACAAAAAGAGGGTATCTGACACACAAACTCTTTTTCGTTTTAGGGACCTTAGAATTGACTGCAGAATCAGTTACCAATCCTTGGCAATTAACTTTTTTTTTTGGCACATTAACTTCTAAAATATTTGCTAAAAGACTGAAAGAATCAGTAACTCCACATATTATGCACAGAAGAGCTCAGAATTCTGTTGTTTTTCTAGGAGAGCCAAGGTCAGAAGGGGAAATTGTCTTCTGTACTATTCTCTCCTTCACCAAGGAGTTCTGGTTCAGTCAGTACCCATTCAATAACAAACAGTTAATCTGGTTTAAAATCAAGTTAGTTCACACACAGTCTATCAGATTAGTCAGGGGAGCAATAATAGCATAGTGGGCAGAATTGTGGGCTCTGAAATCAGAACACCTAGGTGTGAATACTAAATTACCACTTACTAACTAGGCAACCTCGGACAAGTTAGTTGAAACTCTCTAGGCCTTGGTTACCTCATCTATAAAATGGAGAAATAACAAGTTCCTCATAGGGTTGTTAAGAGAATTAAGTTAAGTCATGTACAGCACTTAACATATAATAAATGCTTACAAATACTATCACTTATTATCATCATTATGAATTATGAAACCTATCTATAGGATGGGAAGGGTCAGGGGAAATGAGAGATGCAGCAGAAAGGGAAAAGAAGAAGAGTTGAGACTCATTTACTGAAACAAAAGGAAATGAAGTTATAGGAAGACTCTGAGAGAGACAAAAGGTAGTCAATTGATTCATATTATACTGTGGAACTATGAGAAAAGAAACTTCTGTGTTACGATAGCATCTTTCTTGGGGAGGGCAGAGAGAAATGGGAGCTAATGTCAAATAATGCTTGCAAGACACCCACAGCCTTCTCAGAAGAAGGCCATGTACTACCACTACAAAAAGTCTGCAATTGTTATGGGGAAGAGGAGTTGGCTTCTAGTTACTGCAAGGAGCTCATGCTTCTTCAGCACAGATACACATCAGATCTACCTCTCTTACGGTTGACCCCACAGCACAGAAAGTTGAAACCTAAATGAGGAAAAACAGAAAGTTATCACTTACTGCTGGGGTTCTACTTGCTTACAGCAGAATAAGCATATTAAAAAAAAAAACTCTGAAATCTAAAATTATGAACAGGACCTAACCTGATCCCCAGCACCATACTGTGAAACGTAAAATGATTTTTTTGTAGTTCTAGGTAAACGTCCAAAAAACAAGAGGAGAAGTTCTGGCAGAAAAATTCCAAGACTGGTCACAAAATCTGTTAAGCCAAATCATTTCACCCTGGAGTGATTTCATATTGGCAAAAAATTTTCAGGTACAAAATTCCTTTGCATACAGGCATCTACCCTTTCAAAAAATAACGTGCGTACATCTTATTTGAGGGTCTTCCACTCTTGAGGGTAATTTGGCAATATCTAGCAAGAAGTCTTAAAAACATACATGTACAATTTGACCCAGAAGTGGGAATTTATTCTAAAGAAATAATCAAGTGGGCAAAAATGTATATACAAAGATATTTACTGCAGCATTATATATAAAAACTATTATTGGATAGATACTGTAACTGGAAAGAATCTAAATGAACAAAAGGAGATTGGTGACATAAATCTAGCCATAAAATGGAATATATAAACCATTATTTTTATGTATATTTATGGATAGGATGTGGAAAAGAGTAAAAAAAATTACAAAGTACCGTATTTTTGTACAACACTTACCTATAAGTTCACTCACATTATTTATACACATTGAAAAGGTCCAAAAGATTATATGTCAAAATGTTTAAGTATAACTATCCTGAATAGTGGAATTAGGTTGATTTTCTAACTTTACAGATATCTATTTTTCCTTACCTATGTAAATTTTATATAAAAAAATAATTACATCAATAATTTAGCAATTAAGGAAAAGAGATACACAGGGATGACTTTATTGTTGTGCTCTTTGCTATATACTCCATTTTCCCCAGTAAACCACTACTTGACAGTCCCACATATACAGACCAACATCACTCCCACCCCACACATTAACTCAAGCTCATTACAATCATATTATGCTGCTGCAGAGACATACTAGAAGAAAAAAATGTAAAAAGAAAATGTCCAGAATACTGCTGACAATCCCAAGCTACAAATACGCATGACTCCTCTACACTTACTCTTTCTCTACCACATATTACTTTGAGATGCTTGTACAACCTGAAACAAACTTTCATCAGCACATATAAGAGATTCTCTCTGAAGAGGTTTATCTTTCATGTCCTCCAGAACATCAATATTCTCCTATAAAACGGGGAAACCTAATTTCAGCATATCTCCTGGATACCAAACCCTGAAAAATATAAAAGATCCGCTAAATTATGAAAATAAGCTGGGAAACCTTTAATGTTACTAAAATAATTTCAAAGCAGCTGAACCAGTCAAGTGCCAAAATGGAAACAACCCAATTGATTCTTGCTAAAATACAACAATGAATCATCACACCAAGTCACAGAATATTTTTCTGAGTAACTCCATCCTAGTCTTAAGGAAGGACTCCATTTTGGTCCTTGGCCCCACCCTAAATTGTGTTTCTAATGAAAAAGGTACTGGAGGGGCTGGTTTCTTGGCAAAACACCACTGTGACTCTCCATATATTTGCTTGCTACTATTGAACAACAGGAGATTAAGATTCACTACTGAGGGGAGGGAGGAAATGTAGAGGAAGGGAAAAATCATCAATATAATTCTGAGAAGTGTAAAAAAGGCAAACTTCAGAGGGAAATGAGTTGGCTTTAAAAAAGGAGATAATTGAAATAAAGATATTTCCAAACTATAAAAACCTCCAAAATAAGAGTTGTTTTTCCCCCCAGTATGTGGAACAAAACAGAGTTGGCCTTAATACCAGAGCCTCTCCCTGCACTTTCAGAGCAGAAGCATTTCCGTCGGAGATGAAATGACATCATCCACCAGATGAAAAACTAAGAGGCAGTGTGTGACTGACTTCAATGTTTGAAGTACACATATAATTTGGGGATGCTAGAGGCTGGCCGGATGTGCATTACTCAGACAACTGGAGTTTTGCCTGGGCAGGTCATAGAGAGGCAATCCCAGAGACCCAACTCAATACTACCGCATAAATGTGTCAATAATACCTACACAGAGCACAAAGCGATATAAGCAGACTTTTGGGAAACAAATGCTAACTCTTAGAGGTTCTCTTGGTTGATCACAGAGAGAGCCAGAGGTTTTAAAAGGAAAAACAAAAAAAGCAAAAGCAAAAACCCACACAAAACAAAACACAAACACAGTCAGCCCAGTTATCTGTTGTACTATCTGAAGCAATCTCTTTGGTCCTTGCTACCTTGAAATACTGAAAGCCATTTTAACTATACCCCTGCAGGTAGGAGACACAATATGTTCTTCAAATGAAAATACTCAGAAATGTCTGAAGTATCAGCTCACCTCCTGAGAATCTCAGTAGTGCTGAGTACTCAAAAACTTAGTGTTTAGAAACAAACAAAAAAGTACTATTATTACATCCTCCATAAGGACTAAACCAAGCCAATTAAGAAAACCAAGCCACATCCCAGAGAAAAACTAAATTTTGTTTCCTAGCAAGTGTCAAGTTTTCCTAACGATCTTCTAGGAAAAAGTGAGAAAGACAAAGATGCTCCTAGAAACAAAAGCTCCAAAGCAATTTGATCTACCAGTCCTGGGGTCACCTCAGATAACAGCCAACTAAGCAGCAAGGAATGAGCCACAAGTTCACTAAGATTCATCCTTTTCTTTTTTTTAAACTAAGACTCATCTTGATAATATTCAACCTCAATGTAACACCTCTGCCACTAGTAATAAGCTCCCAAGGTTAATTAAAATAACTCTACATTTCCCTCTTGTGATAAACTTTTGCTTCTACAAGGCAAATTTCATGGTTCTCAGGTCTCAAATATATATCTCTTGGCACTAAAACTTTGATCGAAAATATGGAAGGAAAAAAAAAGTCTTCTTTAAAAGACCGGAGTCTCAGGGCACCTGAGTGGCTCAGTCCGTTAAGCCTCTGCCTTCGGCTCAGGTCATGATCCTAGGGGCCTGGGATCGAGCCCCTTGTCAGGCTCCCTACTCAGCGGGGAGCCTGCTTCTCCCTCCCTCTCTGCTGCTCCCCCTGCTTGTGCTCTCTCTCACTCTCTCTGACAAGTAAATAAATAAAATCTTAAAAAATAATAATAAATAAAAGACCTGAGTCTCCTGGATAAGCCACCCATGGCCAAGAAATATTTGACATTTCTTGGCAAACTGCCACCTCTTATTTCCAAACCTGGCTCTATCTATCCTGAAAAGGCAATGACTCTTGCTGGATTGGAATGAACATGTTTCAGCAGAGAACGTCTAATTTTAATTATATCATAATGAACATTAACTGCCCCAACAATGCACTTCAAGACAATTACAAGGAATATCAGAGATAGGTTACTTTTCCGTCATCCCTTTTATACAGGTTCTTGTCAATGAAAATTTAAAGTTTACCAGGCTTGTTTACCTGTACTGTGCACAGGAAAGCTACTCTGCTCTAGCTAATTATGTTTCCTAAAAAAACCCTCTTCCCATTCTCTCCCTACAACTTCCTTTGCTTACCTTCCCTTAGCCCACTTCCCATTAACATCACTGATCTTTTGGTATAGTGCTTATTCTGGGTTACTTCCATATTACTCAGTTAAGTATATAAGGCAAATAATAAGATATACTGAACTCCCCGCAAGAAACCTGCCTTCCTTACTTTTTGCCAAAGTCTTCCTCAGACTCAACAGAAAAGAGCCTTTTCTGGAATCAGATGTTTGCCAATTAATACATATTGTCTACAGGGGCACCTGGCCTGGCTGGCTGTCAGTACAGCATGCGACTCTTGATCTTGTAAGTTCACGACCCATGTTGGGTGCAGAGATTACTTAAAAATAAAAGCTTAAAAAAAATATATTGTCTACAGCCATTACAAACAGACTGGAATTTCACAGGAGGATAAAGAAAAATGACTGGGAGACAAAGTTTAAAAAAATGGAGAAGTTGAGGGAAAAAAAGTTCACTTCAAACAGTAAACAGTAAAAAGAACGATGGAGGGTGCCTGGGTGGCTCAGTTGGTTAGGCAACTGCCTTCGACTCAGGTCATGATCCTGGAGTCCCGGGATCGAGTCCCACATCAGGCTCCCTGCTCAGCAGGGAGTCTGCTTCTCCCTCTGACCCTCCTCCCTCTCATGCTCTCTGTCTCTCATTCTCTCTCTTGCAAATAAATAAAATCTTAAAAAAAAAAAAAAAAGAATGATGGAAGCTCATAGGAGATATGAACAAAACCAATCAACACATACTTAGAAACTAAACAATGCTCTTTTGATAGGAAAGGGTGGAGAAGTGAAGTGCAAACGGGGAAATGGGCTAGGAAGGGGTTTCCTCTAGGAAATACCATCAGCCCAAACACTCTCTGAGACTGAATGGTGGGCTGGGGTTTGGAACACTGAGAAATAGAGATTCCCTCTACCAGGCTATCAGAAAACAGCATACTTCCTGAAATATACATTTATTCGTGATCAAGAAATACACCCAGGAAAAAGAGAGAAGAAAGTAACAACTTTGCTCTTGCTTTCTTTATGTCAAGTCAGAACATCCAAAAACTCTAGGAAAGAAAATATCCAGCTTAAAGGATAAAATAACCACCTTCCTTCTTTATCCCCAGTTCTGTCTTTGGCCTGGTGTTCTCTCTGTTGTTCACTTCACAGGCTATAGTTTCCATCATATTATCGGAGAAAAACAGGCTAATAAAATATGAAATAACTAGTAGCTGGCACCTGTTTGAGAAAAGTTATCAATCAGAAGACTTTTATATCAACCCAGAACAGCATACAGAAACTAACAAGCAAAACATATTATTTTGATATCCAAAGCTAACTTATCAGTCCATTATTACCAATTACTATCAGATACTGGATACCTAATAAATCTATATAATCATACTTGACCGGGCTTGGGCAGCCATGGCAGAAATAAATGGTTAATCAGGGGTGCCTGGGTGGCTCTGTCAGTCGAGCATCCGGCTCTTGGTTTTGGCTAAGGTCATGATCTTGGGGTCCTGGAATCCAGCCTGGCCTCGGGCTCCGCAGCGCAGAATCTGCTTGAGAGTCTCTCTTCCCTCTGCACCCCACCCCTGCTTGTGTACACACCGCACTCTTTCACTCTCTCTCAAATAAATAAAATCTTTTTCAAAAATTTAAAAAAAAAAAGGTTAATCAAAAACAAGGACATTCTGATGTCAGTTTTCTGGCAAAATCTACCAAGGGAACAAAAGAAAAAAAATGTCAAAACCCCCATGTAAAAAGCAAACAGAAACATTTCTCCCTACTTATAAAATGTCAACCAAAATGGTACCTGGTGATATACTGACTACATGACATTTTGTTCTATCTTTACATTTCCAAATTTCAGTTTATCACTCTAGTAGAGTGGCTTAAGTTGTATTACTTTTCACTAATATGGAAGAACTGAAGGGAGAAGATCAGCCTACAAATGGTTTACACTGGATACAAAGAACACAGACCAAAAAAAACTACAAAATCCCTACCATTTGGTGTTATCAGATTAGTGCATAATTTACTGGTGAAGCTCTTCTAGAAAGAACAAAACCACCAGAATCAGGGACTGATGAGGCTGGCCCTTTGATAAAGGTCCCAAGCAAAAATGCTCAGTCCTGTGTCTCTGGGGTTTCCCTCAGTAGTTAAGTAAAATACAGTCGGAAAGGAGCTGTAAAGTTACTTCCAAATCATTTGTGCTCATGATAAAATCATATAGGTGAAGGGTGACAATTTCAGAAATGTTCTGGTCTGAAGCAAAAAGGAACTACAGTTTCATGATCTTCTAATGTTTCAAGTGTTTTTTCCTTGGGGGAGTCATGTGATTTTATCAAACAGCTCTTATTTCAGAGAAGCAGTATACACTTTAGCATTCTAACTTCACTTTTTAACTCCTTCAAACTTCAAATCAAGTCTCCAAAACAGAAACTCTTTACCCCCTTCCTGGTAGTAAAAAAAAAAGGACTCAGTAGCTGATTTTAAGCTTTTTTTTTTTTTTTTAAGATTTTATTTTTAAGTAATCTTTACACAGCAATGTGGGACTTGAACTTACAACCCTGAGATCGAGTCACATGCTCTACCAATTGAACCAGCCAGGCGCCCCTGAATTTCAAGCTCCTGATAAACTAGTCAAATTACAGATAGGGAAACAGACTTTCTGCACACTGGTGTGACAGATGGTCATACTGTCAACAGCACCTCTTCAGGGCTAATTTTATTTTTAAGTGGTGCCACTGTCCAAATAATAAGGATGGGGGAGAAAGCCAAAGAAGGAATAAATTTCTTTTACACATCAAACAGCTGAGACTAGATGGCAAACTGCATCAATTTTTATTAACAAAGTATAAGAACAAACACATGATGATGCCTTCTCTAAGCTGATACTCATTTATAACTGCCTCCCCCAAACCCAAACACGGTAATTACTCCAATGGGAAAAGATGTCAAACATCTTAAAACGTATGGTTTGATCTACCATCCGTATTTCACTTATCAGCAGTATAAAAGACCAGCTATGCCTTAATGGTGAAATAATCCATACAGGAACAACTGTTCTAAATAATCTGTCCTTCCTAATTTGAATGCCAAAAGATTTTGAGCCTCCAAAGGTTATGAGTGGCTTATCTGAAACATTAGTCAATCTGTCCCTGAATCCTAACATTCTTACCTTGAATCTATTTTCAACATTGCCAACGAATCTTGCCTTTAGGATTTCAGAGTTTCACCAAAATTTAAGTGAGTTCAGCTAAACATCTAAGAACAATAAGCTGATTTTAGAATGGTTTTACACACACACACACACACACACACACACACACCCCCTATCTTGAATTTCTACAAGGCCAGCCTTGTTGCCTTTAACACTTTAGGAAATCATAAACCATCACTCATTCCTGTCAATGTCCTAATCCCCCTGGTACTATCATCCAGATAGAGCAACACTCACCTTCAGTCACAAATAAAACCCATTTAAAAAAAATTAAAATAAAAATAAATCCCATTTTTAATAGTCTTTTTTTTGGTATCAGAATCAAATATTCTATCCTCTTCAATCATATCCTTAAAATGAAATATTTTACCAAATTAAATTTACTAAGCCCAAACCTAAGTGAAAGTGCAGATACACATATAAAGTCAACACTGTGTATTTGGACACAAAAATCCCACCAGGTTTTCAGGAATATTTACAAACAGAATTTTTCTTAATTTCTTAATCCAATTGCTTCAATATCTGTCAAAGAAGCAAAGAGGGAAGGTGTAAAAAACAAAAGTAAAAATAGGAATCTAAAACTATTTTTAGACATTTTTATACCTTGACTTCTCATATGAACATAGTAGAGTCAAGGAGCTGTAAGGTCCACTGAAACCTAATGTTTTATTTTCTAGTGAAAACACAACAGGACAAAAACATTTATGCAATCTGAATTACTAATTGCCAGCCCTAGGATCTGGCAGAAAACATAAGAACATAAAAATATCATACAGTGACATCTGAAAAAGATAGGAGGACTCTCTGAAGCAGGAGCAGAGATGGAAGAGGAGAAAGATGTATCAATAAGTGACAAAGAAATATTTCCTTTACTCCTAAATCTATCCACATGGCCAGTACGTCTATGAGATAGAGGCTGAATCAAATTTTAGGATATAAACACATGGCTTTTAAGGTTAACGTGGTTTCTAATAGAACACCTAACTTGATAGGTAAGTTTAAGGACTACACACAACCATTGTTCTTTCTGCACTGGGGAAGGAAAGAAAAGTTTTTAAATTAAGGAACTACTCTATAAAAAAAACCTGTCATTATACTTCATCCTTCACACTTAAAATGCAACATGAGTTGCTCTGGTCCTCTAATGTTTTTACAGGAAAGGCAAAAATCACCTCTCAAGAAACTAAAAATAGATGCACATAAATAAAACTGCAGCTTATGAAGAAGATATCTGTGATCATGTAGTCGTACTCATCCCAGCTGGAATATGAAAGGTGGAACCTTCTATTCAGCCAATTCAAAAGGTAAGGATGAAATCCCAGGCCTAAGGAAACTTCAACATCTCGAGTACTGCATCCAACATCTGGCAGCCTCTCCTGTTCACAATTTAGAGGTAAGAGCCGCTGTGGAACACCAGACATTTCTGATGGAAGCTCTAGAACAGTTTCTGACTCAATCTCCACCCCTCTCCCCACGCTTATACACATTTGCCCTCCTACACACAATCTGTTGCTTTTCTGGTGGGCTCCTGGCCCTCCCTCAATCTCCAATAGTTTCTAACTACTTTGAGCTATGTTCCCTGGCTCCATTCTCCAAGTGCCAATTTCCTGATACAGCCTAAGCATTCTTCCAGTCCATTTCCTATTATGCAATATTCCCCACAGCACGCAGAACCACCTCCCCCAACCACACCATCCTTCCCAGGCCTAATTTCCAACATAACCTCTCTCAGCCTGTACTGCATCATTCCACCTTCTCCATCTATTTTTAGGGTCTTTTTTCCACCTTCCTTCAAAACGTTCCATTCCTTCCCAAAATTGGGCAGTCTAGAAATGAGAATCATCGAAGTAGGGTGTTTGATAGAACATATATGTGTGTACGAGTGCGTGCGCGTGGCGGGGGGGGGGGGGAGCACTAAGTGAGAAGGAATGACGCATGAAGGGGAGTCTCTAAGGAAAAAGATGTCTCAACTCCCACCCCCAACAAAATCCACAATACCCTAACTCCGCAGCAATCGAAAGAAAGCGTCACATAACTCTTAAACATGTTTCAACTCCATGGCTTCTCTTCTACATTTTTATAAAATTAACCCCATAACTTGGATTCCACCTGCCTCTCACACTAATTCCTCTCTCTACTTATGAAGCCTCTATTTACTTTAGTTTTCTCCGCTCCTTTCGGTTTCCCTCTTACCCCCACCTTCAATCTCCATCCCTTCCTAACCCTACTACTTCAAGTCCTCAAATAGGTCTCCTCGAAGACAGCTAGTGTTTCTGACAGCCTCCCTTTCCTCAACCAAATCCATCCTTTCCTCACACTCCCCCTGTCCGCCCAGAAAGCCCTGCTATTCGAAAGCCCGGCCTCTGTCCTCCTTACCGGCAACTCCTCGGACATCCCCAGTTACAGGTGCCCTCCCAGGTCTCGCTCTCGTTCCCATCGCACAGCAGTCATCAGACCCCTGCCCACGCCCCGCCCTGATTACCTGAGGACGAGGCGCCGGAAGGGACCGCGGGATCCAAGGATGAAACCCCGGCCGCCGACGGCCCAGAGGAGGCCGACGCCATCTTGGCAGCCCCCTCCCCCTCAGCGGCCTCGCTCTCTTTCAATCGGGCTCTTCCTCTTCTCCGAATCGAATTTTCTCCGTCTCTTCACAGAACCCGCGTTCTGCGGGCCGCCTCCCTGCCCGCTCCGGGGCCTCTCTCAGACACGTCGGGCCGGGTCGTGAAACAGCTCAGGGCCGCACCATTTGGCTGGCATAGGGGAGAACTCCTGTCTCGCACCCTCTCCGCAACTTCGGCCGCTCTCCTCGGGAGCTTCTTTCCCCTTTCACGAGAGTAGGCTCAAGCCTCTGCCAGGGCCCCGCGTCTGAACCTAACCACACCTAAAAAAATAAGGGGGCGTGAAAAGTCCCAACGGAACGAATGCCCCTACCCCTCCTCCCTAGCCACAGCCTGTTTATCGCCCAACCCCACCGCTCCACTCCGGGTGGCTAGGGAAATCCGGGAACTGCGCATGCGCTTAACCTTTCCAGCGTTTCAGCCCACTCGAACGGGAAGAGAGGGAGTCCTTGAGAGCCAATCGGGGGGCTGCTATTGGTCATATGACGCGGGCTCCCCACGCCCTAACGAATCCACCGGTCGAAGGCAAGCCCTCTCCGACTGTAGACCGTCCCTACGGTGGCTCGGTGGGTCAATTCATATTCGGCTCTGCGAAAGGACCGCGTTGAGTTGCCGGAGCTCGAGATAAGTGAAGAGTCCGCCCAGCCGGCCCTCAATTTTAGAGCCCAGGGAAGAATTCCCGACAAAAGCGCTGTTGTCAAGTCAGAGACATTAAGCACTCGAATATCACAAAACATCACATGCGACTAGGTGTTCTTCCGGCTTTACTGCTTTGTTTACTGTAACGTGCGCGGCCGTCTTGCCTTCCTCTGAATGACATTCAAAACAGATCTACACTGCCTCAAACGCAATGCTCGGCACTGTTATGGAATGCTGTAAATATTTGATAAATGAATGAATGAAGACCTGTCAGAAAGGGCCACGGAAAGCAATCAAACCTTATCACAGTCTTCTCGCGATCCAAGCAAGCCCTTAACTACTCAACTCTGTTAATCTGTGCACCAAAGGGCATGGGGACACGATTCTAGTCTAATGTGCGGACTAACGCTGCTCAGTTTTAACAAAGTACCCTGGAGATTGTGAACCCAGGTGGGGATCTTAAGACCTGTCTCTCCCTGATCGGACTGTAAGCAAAGACTGTTTCACTCTTGTATTTCCAGCTTCTCCTATCTGTGACTCTCCACATGGTAGAGGCTCAATAATTATTTGTGGAATTAATAAATGAAGACTAATGGAGGGGGGGATCTTGCTTTTGTAGCCCCCAAGATGCCCTGGTTATCCTCTATCCGGGTGTCGTCCAGGTTCTAGAAAGGGAACCTAGGACCCGAAAGCCCAAACTACCCCTGCCTATTTACCTCTGCCTTCTATGCCAATCTCATCAAGATTAAAATAATTGTTTCCCTGCTGCCCCCTGCTGGATTATTCATATTCCTTTGGGTGCTTAAGGTAGACAAACTTCACATGATTGGGTTGCCATTTCATTCCATAGCAATGGAATTGTGTGACACTGAAGTATTTTACAATTGCCTATACCGCTCCACCCAACTAAACAGTACAGGAACTAGACAATGGGAGCACACTGTCTAGCACAGGATTTCGCTCATAGGTCTTCAATAAATAAATATTTGTTGAATAAATAATCCTTGTTTTCATAAAAAGCATGGAGCTGCTACCATTTCCTGAGTTATTTTAGAAATCAGCTGGTGTAGATATAAAGCTGTTTCTGATTTTAAAATTGGAAAGAGACCAATAAAGCCCTGACTCACCAAGGCAGTAGGTCAAAGAGGGGGATCTTCTCCCTGGGATTTGATCAGTGAATTTGATTTCAGCCCTCCTGAAAAGAGATCCCTGTTTTGTAGCTTCTTAGGGATCTTTGCTTCTCTTTATGTACCAGAAAATGGCTACTATTACTCCTACTACCTTGTATTGTCAGTCTGTTTACTAGTTTGTCTCCCTTCTAAGACTGAACATTTCAGGGCAAAGATTACATCTTATCCATTTTTAGATCTCAAGCTTCTAGAATAGTGCCTGGCACAAAGTAGGTGCATAATACATGTCTCCTGAATATATGAATGGATGAAGGCAAAATTTAAAAAGTGGGGCTAGGGGCGTCTCCCATCTTTTCTCCCATACCTTGTCTCTGCCTCCACTCCCACTCAATCCCTGGGGTGTCCTCTGAGTCATAGAGCCACTCTTCCCCAGTAACATTCCTGGCATAGCAGAACTGGGGTGACGTGGCAGGGTGTGGAAGCAGAGGCAAAGCAGGACATGCTGGCTTGGTGCCCCCAAGGAAATTGAAAAGGGAGTTCAATAGATACTTTGGAAAAGCAGAGCAATCTGGCGATCTCAAAATAGGACCCATATACAAACTTAGCAGAAATAACGTGCGCGCGCGTATACACATACACACACACACATACACAGCTTTATTAAAGTGACCTTCATGTCTTAGAACAGTTCCTAAGGTCGGAATGGAGGGGCTAGGGGCAGGCAAGATCAACCTAGATGCAAAATAAGAGGATGAGTATCTTATTCATTCAATTAGTCATTCATTGAATTGACATTATTTAGCTCCCACTATGCCCTAGGCACTATGAGAATTCCTGGTATACACAGATGAAGATAAAGTCCCTGCGCTCAAAAAGGTCACAGGCTAATGTGGTAGACATATAAATCATTAGAATAAAATGTAATAGCTGTCATCATAGAGTATATACAGGTACTATGGTTTGACAACCATATTTTCAGAATAAAAGATGGGAGGAGAAGTTGACACAGGGTCTTGACAATTCCACAGACTGTTTGATATTGGAACTACTCTGGAGAATTGAGGAGGCATGATCTCCATGGTTATGGAAACTGTGCCAGGAAGCGAGGTGGGTGAGTGAGAAGACTTCACCATCCTATAGAACAAGAATTTTGCCAGGTATACAAGATAGGGAAAGAACCTTAAGGAGAAGGAAAAGCATGCAGGCACGACAGAGAATTGGGAGGTGGTGCTAGGACAGGATGAGGCAGGAGGTGAGGCTTGAAAGGCAGGGAGAGGCCAAATTATTAAGGATCTTGAATGCCATGTTAATGGTAGTTATCACCTACTAAACCGTCTAAGTGCTTACTAAATCCTGTGTGAAGCAGTTTACAAGGAATATATCTCTTAACCTTTTCAACAACTTTATTCTTTTTATTATTTATTATTAATACATATAATGTATTATTTGTTTCAGGGGTAAGGTCTGTGATTCATTAGTCTTACACAATACACAGCGCTCACCACAACACATACGCACCCCAATGTCCATCACCCAGCCACCCCATTCCCCCACCCCTTTTTCAACAACTTTAAAAGGTAGATACTATTAGTCCCATCTTATTATTTTTCTTAAGTAAGCTCCATGCCCAAGTGGGGCTTGAACTCACGACCCTGATATCAAGAGTCGCACGCTCTACCCGCTGAGCCAGCCCGGCGCCCCGAGTCTCACTTTTACAGATGAGAAAACCGAGATTCCGCCACTTGTTCAAAATCACACAGCTAGACGACCTTAAACTCAAACTCAAGTCTGGTTGGCTCTAAAGCTATGCTTTTAACCACACTACTATTCTGGCTCAAGGATTTTGGACTTTAACCTGTAGATGCTAGGGAGCCATTAAAGATCTTTGAGCAGAAGAGTGACAAAGCCTGGGTTTTTAGAAAGGTTCACTACTAGAAGCAGACTGGAAAACGGATTGGGGGGGGGGCGGTGTCTGACCTCTAATAAGTGAAAATTTGTTGATTCCCAAATTATGGACTTAGGATAGTGAGGCTCCAGGTGACACCTAGTCGAATCATTCCACAGTTCAGGTCCGCGCGGGCTAGGGAGGGGGGAGCTTGGGGGTGGTCTCCGCGTACCCAGTGGGCGGGGCTGTAGAGTGAAGAAGGCTTGGCAGACGCGACTGGAAGCCTCTCGACGCTCTGCTACTTCTGCCTGTGGAGGACGGGCTTCCGCCGCCGCCTGCCACCCGCAGGTAGTGGTGTCGAGCGCCGAGCTCCGATAGCCGCACTGGGTGAGGGGCCGCTGGTAGCGGCGTAGTCTCGGTAGGCGGTATGAGTTTGGCTGGGGGCCGGGCCCCCCGGAAGACCGCGGGGAACCGGCTTTCTGGGCTCCTGGAGGCAGAGGAGGAAGATGAGTTCTACCAGACGACTTATGGGGGTTTCACAGAGGCAAGAGCCGGGCCCAGGAAGAGGGAAGGGAGGAAGCTAAAAGGAGTCCTGAACGGAGAAACCTCGGACAAAGAAGGGGGCGGGGAATGGAGAGGAGCCCTGGGAGCTGATACTAGAGACCGGGTGGGAGAGTCGCCGGGGGATAAATTGGAGCCTTAGAGAGGAGAGTCCTGGATGGGGTTGGAGGGGTCAGGGATGGAGGGGCTCTCCGGAGGCACCCCAGAATATGGAAGAAACCAACTGTGTACTTCTCTAGTTGCATGTTTCACTGCACTTCTGACGTCTAACAACGTACGCGAGCTCGTCGTAGTCACTCGTTGGCCCACTGCCTGGTTATCCACCTGAAGTATGGAAAGGAATCTTAAAAAGAGGGGCTTAGCCTACTCTTTTTTCAGCTTTCAAATCTTAATGTAAATGTCTCCTTAGTTAACCCTTCCTTAACTGCTCTAAAAAGTGGCCCATTTATTTCTTTAGTAGAATATATTTCAAATTGTAATTAGATTTGGTTTGCCTGCTTGTTTATACTTTCCTATTAGGTTGTAAGCTCTGTAAGTTTAGAAATGGCTTGTCTTCTTCAACGGTATACGTCCATTCTCTGGATTGGATTGGATTGGTACTGGTACTGATTGAATCTGTCCATTTTTAAAATACCTGTTGAGAAACTAGGGCAAACCAACCACTGTTTTAAGTTCTAGGGAAGCAGAGAGTATTAAAAACACCACTTTGTTCTTCGTATTCCAGACCCCAATGGGGGAACCAGATGAATTAATAGTTGAAATATTGTGTGATAAGGAGTAAA
This sequence comes from Leptonychotes weddellii, assembly GCF_054177405.1. Taxonomy (NCBI): domain Eukaryota; kingdom Metazoa; phylum Chordata; class Mammalia; order Carnivora; family Phocidae; genus Leptonychotes; species Leptonychotes weddellii. The sequence goes on along the minus strand of NC_138372.1, from coordinate 95,250,447 downwards.
ATAACCGGTAAGCATAGGGTGCTTTGGTAACATGTGGGAGCCAGAGTCATTGGTCAGGATTGACATCCCTGGGGGACATGATGTTTAAACTTACTACAGTATGAAAAGTAGGCCTTGGCTGGATGAATAGTAGTAGGGCTGGGAGCAGGGTGAGGAAAAGGTTAACCCACCGAGAGGCTGGGGCAGAATGTGTAAAGGTACTGAGTCTCGGTCTGGTACATGCATGCTTACTCTCATTCTCCAAACCTTGTAGGAGAATAAAGGTTAGTAAGGCTGGAGGGAGTAGGCATAGGCCAGATCATGTTGGGCCTTGTGAACCATGTTAAAGAGTTTTGCTCTTCATCCAGAGGACTGAGAAGATTCATCAAAGTACCATGATCAAATTTGTACTTTAGAAAGCTCACTCTGTCATGAGGAGAATGGTTTGAAGGAGGTAGTGGGAGTAGAGAAACATGGGCAATACGTTTCAAGACAAATTAAGGAAATTGAATCCACAGGACTTGATGACTGGGAGTCATTACTTACACAGCCCTGACAACTATAGTTTAAAATAGAATGTTCACATCCCTCCCCCAAAGGCCATTTTCCTATTCCTGTCATTTTACGAGTCGTTATTTAATATGTACCCTTCATGTTTCCAAAAAGGATTAAAGGAGGCTTACCATACAAACAAAAAGTAGGAACAGTAAAAATAGAGACAGATCAGAAGTAATTGTACCAGGAGCCTCTGCTAAATTGGTAATAGCAATTGATATTACATTTAGCTGTGAACTTCCTGGCAGCCAAACCCTGAATTTCTTTTTTTTTTTTAAGATTTTATTTATTTATTTGACAGAGCGAGAGAGCACAAGCAGGGGGAGCAGCAGAGGGAGAGGAGAAGCAGGCTCCCTGCTGAGCAGGAAGCCCGATGTGGGGCTCGATCCCAGGACCTTGGGATCATGACCTGAGCCGAAGGCAGACGCTTAACCGACTGAGCCACCCAGGCGCCCCCCCCCACCCCGAGTTTCTTTCTTCAGTAAGAAAGAGGCATATATGTTCTTTAAGAGAAAAATTCATTCAGCATTAAATCCTAGGAAGAATTTCATCCTTATATAAGATATATAAAGTAACGGGGGTTCAGTAGATGATGTAGAAACATTTTCTTATCTAGTCGTGCCTATTATTGACTCCTGATAAAAGCCAAAGGAATGGTAGTAAATCCCTAACTTAGTGAAAGCATTTTGATTGGACACTAAGCTAATGTGTAGTTGAACTACTCATCTCTGGTGAGATTACTTAATACCAGGTTAGAGCTAGGGGATTAATGTGTTCCCAGGCTGTCTTTTACAAACATCAGTTGGGAGGAAATGATGGTCATCAGTGCAAGATTGAACTCTGGCTAGCTTGGAGTGTCAACTGCCTGTGCTATTTGCTTGCTTTGGCAGCATGTGTACCAAGATTAGCCTGTTGGTCTACATCACTGATTGAAGAGAGAGCCACATGTTTGAGGTGCCACCCTGCCCAGTTGACTCCCCTGCCCCCAACTGTTTTTCCCTTTATTTTTCATGTGGCTCCATTCTAGCCCTAACCTGTAGCCCCTCAATTCTAGGCTGTACTCCATGTTCTCTACTCCACTCAGCCAACCACCTCCAGAGCTTTCTGAAACACCCCTTTTATACAGTTTTTCTATCTCCCCAAATCTTCATTGGCTCTCCATTATACAGAGTATTAGTACCCAATTATTTTTCTGTTCCAACACACCTGAGGAATGAGACCTATTTCTCAGTAAGTTTACCTCAACTATGATTATCAGTAGTGGGACAAGGAGAGGGAGAGAATTGAGAATCACTGGCCTACAAATTAAAGTCATCAGTTTATTAACCTGATATGTAAGTTTCTCTATTGACTGAATTAATCTTTTCATGTCTTCTAGCCTTATAGGGCAGTTAGTTAATGTTGGAAGAAGGCTGTGCCCGAGTCAAAGGGAGTAGCTAGGAAGATTTTTTTTTTTTTAAAGATTTTATTTATTTATTTGAGAGACAGTGAGAGAGGGAACACAAGCAGGGGGAGTGGGAGAGGGAGAAGCAGGCTTCCCGCTCAGCAGGGAGCCTGATGTGGGGCTCGATCCCAGGACCCTGGGATCATGACCTGAGCCGAAGGCAGATGCTTAACGACTGAGCCACCCAGGCGCCCCAGCTAGGAAGATTTACCTAAGACAAACCTGCTTTACTTAGGTCTAAATCTACATAAACAAGGTATACACACTCTTGCTTCTGAACCTTTGTTCTTGCTATTCCATCTACCCATGATACCTCTGCCCTCTTGGCTGTCTAAACATTACCAGTATTTTAAACCATGACTCAAGTCCTCTTTGGTCTTTAGAGTCTAAAGCAGGGCTCAGCAAACCCTGACCTGCTGGCCAGATCTGACCCACTACCTGTTCTGTTCTGTCCCCTTCACAGTAAAAGTTTGACAACCCCTGCTCTAAAGGAATAAAGTCTAAAGTTTAGACCTTCCCAGACCACCAGTCTATGGGAAGTGTGCCTTCCTCTGAGCTCCTGTAACATTTTTAAAAAAAGATTTATATATTTATTTACTTGAGAGAGAGAGAGCGGGGGAGGGGCAGAGGGAGAGGGAGAGAGAATCCTCAAGCAGACTCCCTGCTGAGCGTGGAGCCTGACACGTGGCTCAGTCTCAGGACCCTGAGATCATGACCCTAGCTGAAATCAAGAGTTGGCCACTTAACAGACTGAGCCACCCAGGGGCCACTCCTGCAACATATTAGTACCATTTGATACTTTATAGTTGCCTTGTATTCAGACTTCCTTTTACAGTTATGTCCTGTCCTCTGCCAGACTGTGAGACCTCTGAAGGTAGAGGTCAAACCATATCCTTTTGTACCCCAACATTTAACACAACTTGTTACAGGTAAAGGGCAATCGATTAATGCTTGGAAGGGGTGGTGCTGGTGCCAAAGGCCATCAGCTTGGAAGGTTTCTTGCCTGAAGAAATTGAAGGCTGTGTTGGGAAGGAGAGTGGAGCAACTCTTACATCAAGAAAGCAAAAGGATTCTGTTCCTGGAGGGGCACTGATGACTCCAGTGACAGAACCTCATCTCCCTGTGTCCTCAGGAATCAGGAGATGATGAGTATCAAGGGGACCAGTCAGACACAGAGGATGAGGTGGACTCTGACTTTGACATTGACGAAGGGGATGAACCATCCAGTGATGGAGAAGCAGAAGAGCCAAGAAGGAAGCGCCGAGTAGTCACCAAAGCATATAAGGTGCTGGGGGTATCCTGGTTTTCTTGGACTTCCATAATTTCCTGTAATTTCTGTTGTGCCCTTCATGAAGTCCCAGTACTCTACCCCCCCAACCAGTCCAATTTCCTACAGTGCTAGTTTTCTTAAGATCCTCATCTTTCTCCTTATCACTTTTGTTCCCTGGTATCTGATTCCAATCTGTCCCCAGGAGCCTCTCAAGAGCTTGAGGCCTCGAAAGGTCAGCACTCCAGCTGGTAGCTCTCAGAAGGCCCGAGAAGAGAAGGCACTGCTGCCGCTAGAACTACAGGATGATGGCTCGGACAGTGAGTGGAGATGTTTGGGTCAATTGACAAAATTAGAACATAATGATAAAGCATTGTATCAGTGTTAAGTTTACTAAAGTTGATAACTATACTATGGTTATATAAGGAAAACCCTTATATATATTTTTAAAGATCTTATTTATTAGTGTACGCATGAGCAGGGGCAGGGGGGGCAGAGGCAGAGGGAGAAGCAGGCTCCCCACTCATGCGGGACTCGATCCCAGGACCCTGGGATCATGACCTGAGCCAAAGGCAGACGCTTAACGGACTAAGCCACCCAGATGCCCGGAAAACCCTTATTCTTAGGAAATATACACTGAGGTATTTAGGGTCAGGAGCTAGGATGTGTACAACTTAACCCTCAGATCATTTGGGAAAACACATGCAATGCAAATGGGGCAAAAGGTTAATAGGTGATCTGGGTAAAGGATACATAGGTATTCTGTGGACTCTTCTCGCAACTTTTTTGTAAGTTTGAAATGATTTCCAAATAAGTTTTAAAATTAAAAAAATAAATAAAGGAGGTGGACATGAATTCAAAGATTTCTTTCTCTCTGACTTCTTTCCCAGGTCGGAAGTCCATGCGTCAGTCTACAGCTGAGCATACAAGACAGACATTCCTTCGGGTACAAGAGAGGCAGGGCCAGTCACGGCGGCGAAAGGGGCCCCATTGTGAGCGGCCACTAACCCAGGAAGAGCTGCTCAGAGAGGCCAAGATCACAGAGGAGCTCAACTTACGTTCACTGGGTCAGTCTGTGGTTTTGAGAACAGAGGGAAGAGGGTTGAGGAGCATGAGAAAAGTGGAGACTGGAGAACCTGAGCAGCTGGGGAGATGGAGATCAGAACAAGGGAATCAAAGGAAGGAAATGCAGAGAGTGAGGGATGAGGAGCAAGGAACAAGGCAGTTAGGAGGGCTCTGAAGTACAAGTTATATTGAAGAGAAAGTGTATTGGTGTAAAATAAGAATTGCATAGAATTGAATTCAAATCCTAGTTCTGCTGTTCACTTTCTGTAAGACTGCCAGCAAACTACTTAACCTACTTGTATTTTGCTGTTCTGGTTTACGTAGTGGGGTGATAATGCCTAAATCATGAAAATTAGAAATTCACCAGAATTAGTACATGAGATGAACTATTTTAAAGTCAAGATTCTTTAAAATCTCTTCAGTTTATATGCTGAGTACACAATAGTGTACAGTAATAGATTGTACAAAACATGCATTTCTTTTTTTTTTTTTTTTGAGAGAGAGAGAATGCCGTGGGGTCAGGGTGGGTGGCAAAGGAAAAGGGAGAGAGAGAATCTCACAACCCTGAGATCAAGACCTGAGCTGAAAATCAGGGGGTTGGACACTTAACTGACTTGAGCCACCCAGGCGCCCCAGAACACACATTTCTTTATAGGGTGTTAAGAGTCTTAAATCATGAGAGGTACGTGAGGGAACAGCAGATTATACAATCCCATCAAATGCTCAATGTGGGGCATACTTTCATTGGGTGAAATAACACAGAATCAACTATAGTATTTAATTTGTTTTCTTTCTCTGTACCCCACCCCCCAGTCTTTCTTTCTCTGAATCTTTCTCTTACATGAGCAAGAATGTATAGTTGAATGTTTACAGCACAAATGTGGGGTGGAAGATTGTTTACGCAGATATCTGGAACCCAAGCCATTCCACTTTTATATTTCTCAAACTCAGATAACTCCAAAAGAACACGATGATTGAGAAAAGATTTACTTCAGTTCCAACATTTTTAGGATGTATTTTCACGATTGTTTCATTATATTGACTTTAAAATCGGATATTTAATCTTTATCTGTATGATGGTAATTCAGTACTTTCAAACAGTAGCTGTCCCTCAAAACAGAAATGACTGAGAGCCATCACAAACAGTGAGGTGACCTTGATGTCACTGTAATTATACTCCACATCCTTTGATCACATTGGTTGGTTTGGGCCACTGTAAGAAGGTAACTCCCAGGCTTCTTACATCAGTAACTGAGATAGAAGACCCTGCAGAAGCAGGCTCGGCAGGGGGAAAAATAAGTTCATTTTTGAACATGTTGAATTTGAGGAGTCTGGGAACAGGCCATGCAGTGCTGAGAGTTCAGTTCAGTATACACATCCGGGCTTAGACAAAAGATCTGGGCTGGAAACAGAAATTTGAAAGTCTGTAGAGTATAGATAGCATTGATGACGTTAGAATGGTCAGATCAGCCAGGGAGAAAGCTTGGGGAAGAGAAGACAGAGACGCAAAGAGAATTGTTTGAGAGAGAGTCTCTTCTGAGTGCTGCAGAGATGCCACTCAAGAGCAGAACAAAGAGGTCAGAGATGACCTTAAGGAGCACTTTTTGGGAACCATGCCATTTTGAAGCAGGCTTAAAAAGTTTGGCTGTGAGGGGTGGAGGAAGGAATAAAAGCTATAGGGTCTGGGGTGAATGTAGAGTTTTCCTTGTTTGTTTTATTCAAAGATTGGAGGAACTCTGTCTTTGGGGAGAAGCACCCTGAGTTTAATGATAGAGAAGCAAAAAAAGGATAGTTAATAGTGTGGGTTTTTGGAGAAGTGGGAGGTGGAGGGAAAGGGTAGCTAGAGCGCAGATGGAGGAATTGGCTTAAGTTAAGAAGGGAGGGTGGGAGGATGGCTTATAGTTGGAGGTTAGTAAACTCACAGCAGGACGTTGGAGTGGTTCTCATCTGATGTCTTTTAGGCACTATCACCTGTCAGATGTTGGGCATAGGGCTGAAAGCTTGAGGAGAGTGAAGAGTGTTTGAAATAGTTGAGATAGAATATTCTGCTGATGTTGGGGGAGTCTGTTGAATTTTGAGAACATGCGTTCATGGTAGTTCCAGTCTGCCCCATTGCATAATATTTCTCCAGGAGCACTCAGCAATCCAGGTCTGGGCCAGGGAGTTTGGATTGATGAGAGTGACTGAAATAACCTTGATTTACAAAGGAAAATGAAGACTGGAAGGAGCTGCTAGGGAGAGAGAATGTGGAGAGGTCCGTGTACGGGAGGTCTCAAGAAAGAACAGAGGTATCTAGAGTAGGGAGCAAACAGACCCAAAGGATAGGATGTTGTGGCCAGAGCCTGGGATGTGTGACTGTAGTATTTCAGAGCTGGGGCAGTTCCAGGCAATAACAAAGTATAGGCTGTAGCTGAAGCGGAATGGGATAGCTCAAGTGTCACGGACAGGAAAATTGTTAAGAGATGAGATTGGTAAAGAAACTGTGGGGATGGGATGTTGAAGGAGTTACCTGTGTACATGTTGAGGTCACCAGGGTAATGTAGGATGATAGGAGTGTGGTGGAGAGGAAGAGCAGAAAGCATTGCCTAAGTCTTCAGTGAGTGACGGAGTGAGCGTGCCAGGAAGGAGGAGTGGTCTAGCCTGGTGGCATACGTCTCAAAAGGGAAATGCAGATGGGTAGAGGAGCCGTGATCTAAAGCTGCAGCGTGGGCTCAACAGGACACAGGCACACCCTGCTTGGGATGTGGCAGGGGGAGCAGCCTCCACCAGAGGGCTACTGGGAGAGTGGTGGCCTGACGGGATCCCAGGCTTCCAGGAAGACAAGTTGTGGAAGGCCTGCTGAGTGAGGAACTTGGGGACATAGATGAGTTGGCTGATTATGGAGCAGGATTTCCAGAAGGTACAGGGAAGTGTTTGAAAGGAGAAGGGTTGGAAGGCTGGCTGAAGGGAAAGGAAGCAATATTACCAACCAGAATTCCAAGTACAAAAGAGGCTAAGTCATTGGTGGGGTTTCCAGAGCACACTTGTCTGGTCTGACTTTATCTAGAAGATTGTACCACATTTAAGAAACAAATTTGGAGTTCATTCAGAGGAAAGGGACAGGAATATTTTGACCTATTGAGCATTAACAGATACTTGTGGAGTGCCTGTAATGTGTGGAACACTGCATGGCCCTGATAATATATAGGTAATGTGAGTCACAGTCATTGTCCTTGAGGAGGAGACGTGTATATCAACCATGAACTGCCGTAGCACAGTGTCACAGGTCCAGCCAGGGGACTGTGGTGAATTAGCGGAGTGCTCAGAAGGAGAGGCAGTTATTCCGCTCAGCTCATTGTTGCCACGTGACAGTGCAGATGCAGGGTTGCCAGATTTCTTGTCATTTTAAGAGGAACCAGAAATCTCTTTATTTAAATGTAATTTCTTTGGGGCACCTGGGTGGCTCAGTCAGTTAAGCATCCAGCTCTTGATTTCAGCTCAGGTCATGATCTCAGGGTCCTGGGATAGAGCTCCACATCAGGATCCAAGCTCAGCAGGGAGTCTGCTTGAGGATTCTCTCCCTCTCCCCATCCCCCCATGCACTCACACGCTCTCTCCACTCCCCCAGATAAATACATCTTAAAAAAAATTTAAAAATACAATACAAAACAGATCACACAAAACACTTAAGTAGGCTGCCCAGCTTGCAACCTCTGAGAGTGTATCTCAAAGCCATGTTGTACGAGGAATGGCTCGACGGAATGGGCATTGTGATCAGCCTGGAGAGACATGGACGCTAATTTCAACTGTGTAAAGGACTGTCATGTGGAAGACAGATTAGAACTGCATCCTTTATAGCCCAAAAAGGTAAAACTGTCATCAGTCATCGTATTTCAGCTTAAAATAGGAAGGAACTCTGTAACGACTAAAGATGCCTGAAGACGCAGCATGCTGCTCTTGCTGGGATCAAGTGGACAGGGCAGCTGTAGAGGAATACGGAGGGAAACAGGCTCCTTATCCAAGGGTCCCTGAATAGCGCTGAAGTCCCACTGTTCTGAGTGCATGAGGAACCAAGTGGACAGGAGAGATGGGCAGAGAGGATGTCGGCGGCAAACAGAAAACGTCAGAAGTAGAGGTGCTAGGGGGCCTCAGAGGATTTGCATGAATGGCTTAGGCAGGGACTAGACAGCCAGAAACGTCCTCAAAAGACTGTGGGACAGTGGTAGGTGTGGGCACAGGGGGAACTCACCATCCTCTCATTCCTTCCTTTGACCCTGAAGAGACATACGAGAGGCTCGAGGCTGACAAAAAGAAGCAGGTGCACAAGAAGCGGAAGTGCCCTGGGCCCATAATCACCTATCATTCGGTGACAGTGCCGCTTGTTGGGGAGCCAGGCCCGAAAGAGGAGAATGTGGATGTGGAAGGGTGAGTATGTCCTAGGGAAGAAGGGGAGAGAGGCTTCTCCCTGCCCTCCTCAACAATCCTCACACAGCTCTCTCTAACACGTGGATGTCCTTCAGAGTCCTCTTCCCTCAGCTTTTCTTTTAGCCTCTCCCCTCTCTCTTAGGTTTTTCCATCCAGCCCAGCTTGCTTTACCCCATCTGTCACTTAGATTCTCTCAGAAAGCTCCAATCACTCTGTCTCCTTCCTCTCTTTCCTTGCCTGTCTGATCTCATTCTTTATCTGTTGTTTTCCCTCCTCAGAGGTTTTTGTGTTTTTCTCTCTCTCTCTCCCCTTAGACTGGATCCTACTCCCACAGCTTCTGCACTGACTCCCCGTGCCGGCACTGGACCCGTCGTCCCTCCAGCTCGCTGTTCCCGTACCTTCATCACTTTTAGCGATGATGCAACATTTGAGGAATGGTTTCCCCAAGGGCGGCCCCCAAAGGTCCCTGTTCGGGAGGTCTGCCCCGTGACCCATCGGCCAGCCCTGTACCGGGACCCTGTCACAGACATCCCCTATGCCACTGCTCGAGCCTTCAAGATCATCCGTGAGGCCTACAAGAAGTACATCACTGCCCACGGACTGCCGCCCACTGCCTCGGCACTGGGCCCTGGCCCACCACCTCCTGAGCCCCTCCCTGGTTCTGGGCCCCGAGCCTTGCGCCAGAAAATTGTCATCAAATAAGGAGATGTTTAGTCCTTGGAAACCTCTTTCCTGCCCTGACTTGGGGCTCTTCATCATGTTTCCCCTTCTCTCCCTGCTTCTCCCCTTTGTCAGCTCTGAGCTTTGCCTAGCCCTTTTCTATATTTCTTTCCCCCCCACAGTGCCTACTGGTTTTGTGTTTTTTAATCTAATAAAAGAGCAAGATCCCCTTTGGTATCTGATCTAGAGTTGGGAGCAAGAAGTCTTCGTGAATGTCTGAGTAAATATGGGTCTTTATTTTGTTTAATAGCGTTTATTGTGAACTTCCCTTTTTAAATTCTAAGTATTCGGGCGCCTGGGTGGCTCAGTTGGTTGGGCGACTGCCTTCGGCTCAGGTCATGATCCTGGAGTCCCGGGATCGAGTCCCGCGTCGGGCTCCCTGCTTGGCAGGGAGCCTGCTTCTCCCTCTGACCCTAACCCCTCTCATGTGCTCTCGTTCTCTCGCTCTCAAATAAATAAATATCTTTAAAAAAAAAAAAAATTCTAAGTATTCATTCCTCCAGCTGGATTATAAGCACCTTTAAATTAGACATCCAAACAAAATTCTTATACTTAACCTTTATATCACCTTATATTCACTGCAAGGCACCAAGTAAGTAGGAACTAGGTGATTGTCCTAGAACAGTTTCTAGGACTCCGATTTCTATGCAGGAAGGAAAGGAAGTGCCATGGCTGTTAGTGGCCACTAGAGGCTCTCAGGGCTGGGCAGGGTATGGGGGCTGTGTATATGTGATCTCCCACTACCCCCCACCTGGCCAGAGCTAAAATAATAAAATGCTGAGCTCACTGTTCCCCCACCCTCTTCCCCGGCACCGGGCTCCTCCTGCTGCTGGGACAGTGCTCCAGTAGCACTGACAGACCAACCGACAGAAGGGGAGGTGAGAAGGGTGGTGGCCACCAGGACTGGTAGGTGGGGAAGGCAGGGGGCTTATGGGTCAGAGCCTGGTGGGAGATGGGAGGAGAGGGGTGGCTTCTATTGGGGATGATACGGAGTGTGTCTCTGTCCCTCGGCGTATGTTTCTGCCACCGTCCGTCCTATCTCTTAACCGTAGTTTACATTGTCAATGCAAGTATCTCACACACTTTCTGGATCTTTCATATTTGGCATGGTGTGTATGTGTAGCTTGTGTGTATTTTCCATAATGTAAAAGACTGTGCAAGTTTAATCTTACCACTGTTTTTAGAGAAACTTTATCGCATTTAGAAGGCATTTCCCACCCATTGGTCCGGTGTCACCTTCCCATCCAAAGCCAGGGACAATTGTGGGGACTCAGTCCCTTCTGAAACCGTCCCACCCTTCCCCCAACCTGGAAGTGCCCCAGCTCCTCTGAGCCCTTGCTTTCCCTTGGGATTTAGACTTTTAGCAAACATAAAAAGTGAAATCTCGATTCCCCCACAATAAAAGAAGAAACAAGGGTAGGGTAAGAGAACTCTTCCCCCAACCCCCTTGCTTTCTTAAGCCAGTTTAGGAAAAAGGCTGAATGATGGGGAAAAGAGGAGGAATTTCCCTGAAGTTCTCTGCCCCCCCTCCTTCCAATAGGATCCAGGCATGGGGCCAGCTGTGTTGGCAGGGGCCTTGGCAGCTGTACTTGGGCAAGAGGCACCAACAGGCGAGGTTATAGGGGAGGGTGCTGCCAGGATTTCTGTCATACAATGGGCAGACAAATCCAGCTTGGATGCCTGGGATCCCCATCCAGAGTGGTTGAAGCTGGGGAAGCAGGAAGAAGGAAGCTCTGATTCTAACTAAACAACCTAACCTTCCCCCATCTTCCCATGCCCAACTAGATTTCTAACCTCCAAGGCGTCTAGTTCATTGTTCTACCTCCTGGCTGGTCTATGTCCTGCTGCATCTGTGTACATCTTTCCATTATCCAATCACTTTCCCCATGTCCCCCAGGCTCCGTGAGTGCCACACAGTGGGGAGGGGGTGGGGGCCATCATGTCGTCGTATCAGAAGGAACTGGAGAAATACAGAGACATAGATGAAGATGAGATCCTAAGGACCCTGAGCCCCGAGGAGCTAGAGCAGCTGGACTGCGAGCTACAGGAGATGGACCCCGAGGTAGGGGCCCTAGCACAGGGAACCAGGGGCAGTTCCCAGGCATTTGGGAAGGGTGAGGGGCCCTGGGTGGCTAAGATTGGGGTGGCCTACAGGGCTTGGAGTCCCAAGGGGGCCAGGGAAAGGGTGTCTGTAGATGTTTTAGGGAGCCCTGGGGGTGCCCCAGATCGGAGAAGAGGTCCGACTTGCTCCCCAAAATTCATCCCTCAGAACATGCTCCTGCCAGCTGGACTAAGACAACGTGACCAGACAAAGAAGAGTCCAACGGGGCCGCTGGACCGGGATGCCCTTTTGCAGTACCTAGAGCAGCAGGCACTAGAGGTCAAAGAGCGTGATGACCTGGTGCCCTTCACAGGCGAGAAGAAAGGTATGGAGACCCTAACAACCATGCCTACCAAAACCCAAATGGTTGTCTCTCAAGTGTACCCCCTCCAGCTTCCCTCTCCCCTTCCAGCTCCTAGCTGCCCAGGGACTCGGCCACCCTGAAACCTACATGCCATCTTTCACTCTTCAACTTTTAGAAGAGATCAGGGGACCCAGGAATCCTGAGCTGGTAGAGGACTCAGGCTTTACAGTGGCCCCTAATGACCCAGACCTCCACCTGCTGGAGAAGGAAAGGAAGCTGGAGACCAGGATCTTAGGAGGAAAGACCTCTACCTCAACCACCCTTCATCTCCCCATCAGGGAAACCCTATATTCAGCCCAAGAAAGAAATTCCTGTACAGGAGCAGATCACTCTGGAGCCTGAACTGGAAGAGGCACTGGCCAATGCCACAGATGCTGAAATGTGTGACATTGCAGGTGGGCAGCTGTGGGACGCTGAGGAGGGTGAGGACACCAGGGCCAGGGGTTCCTACCCAGGGCCTGGGACTAGTGAGGAAGGCCCTGAACAGGACACGGATGTTAGAAAAAGCCTCAGGCCATGGTTTTTAATTTTTGTTTGTTTATATATTCACTCATTCATTTTTTTAATTTAATTTTATTTTTTTTAAGATTTTATTTATTTATTTGAGAGAGAGAGAGAGCACAAGAGGGGGGAGCGGGAGAGGGAGAAGCAGACTCCCTGCTGAGCAGGGAGTCTGATGCGGGACTCGATCCCGGGACTCCAGGATCATGACCTGAGCCGAAGGCAGTTGCTTAACCAACTGAGCCACCCAGGCGCCTCACTCATTCATTTTTTAATTTAGTAAGTTCACATCTCAAAGGCAATTTTATAGGAATTTTAAAGCAAATAGAAGTGGAACTATCCTGGGGCGCATGGATGGCTCAGTCGTTAAGCGTCTGCCTTCGGCTCAGGTCATGATCCCAAGATCCTGGGATCGAGCCCCGCATCTGGCTCCCTGCTCCGTGGGAAGCCTGCTTCTCCCTCTCCCACTCCCCCTGCTTGTGTTCCCTCTCTCGCTGTGTCTCTCTCTAGCAAATAAATAAAATCTTTTTTTTTTTTAAGATTTTATTTATTTATTTGAGAGAGAGTGAGAGAGAGCATGAGAGGGGAGAGGGTCAGAGGGAGAAGCAGACTCCCCACTGAGTGGGGAGCCCGATGTGGGACTCGATCCTGGGACTCCAGGATCATGACCTGAGCTGAAGGCAGTCGCTTAACCAACTGAGCCACCCAGGCGCCCCTAAATAAAATCTTAAAAAAAAAAAAAGTGGAACTATCCTGGCTGAAAACAGGAGGAAGTCTGACAGACTCCCTCGTGCTTTTTTTTTTTTTCCTGAATGTGGAACACTGTTGTTGTTTTTCCCTCCCTCACCCTCTGGGGGTTCCTTAGAGACCTTCCCTTAGCCCTGCCTCAGTTTTAAAAGCCACCACCTTAAGCAGTTCATGTAAGGGAACTCTGGGACCTAGGGAGATAGGAACCTCACTGGAAGAGTGGAGGAGGTCAGGCTTTAAAACTACAACCGATTCAGAATGAGGAGCGAGGACTGGGAAGAAACCTGTCTCCCCTCTACTTGCTCTCTCCAGCAATTCTGGGCATGTACACGCTGATGAGCAACAAGCAATACTATGACGCCATCTGCAGTGGAGAGATCTGCAACACGGAAGGCATTAGCAGTGAGTGTGTCTGGGGGCATGACACCCAGGGCTTTGGCAGGTGGTCCCAAGGTCTGAGGAAAGGTAGCAAAGGGTGAAACAAGGGGATCACGGAGAGAATGTGGTACATGAATAATAAGAGAACCAATGGGGAGGAGATTGTGGAGGACATGTTGGGGTTTCCTTCTGGCCCTCACCCACCAGGTGTGGTGCAACCTGACAAGTATAAGCCAGTGCCAGATGAGCCCCCAAATCCCACAAACATCGAGGAGATCCTAAAGAGTGTTCAAAACAACGACAAGGAGCTGGAGGAGGTGAACCTCAATAACATACAGGTATCTGACCTCCTCATTCTTCAAATAATAAATTCCCATTTAACTATGTGAGTCCCAGATATGTGAGTCCCTTAGCCCGCCATTTCTTCCCGACAGGACATCCCGATACCCATGCTAACGGAGTTATGTGAGGCCATGAAGACAAATACCTATGTCCGGAGCTTCAGTCTGGTGGCCACAAGGAGTGGTGACCCCATTGCCAATGTAAGGCAACTTGAAATCCCTAGCCCTCTCCCCATACCTTGACACGTACCCCTGCCAGGGCTGTCATAAGGGGCTGTGCTGGGGCTGCTATTCCCATCGTGTTCTTAGCATAGCCTGATGGGAGACTCTACCTTCACTCCTATGGCTCAACGCTCTGAGATCCTCAGATCACCTTCTGAGAGAGCCACAGCCCTCTCTTCCACCCACCAACTCCACTGCACACTTACCCTCTGTGCTTCCCCTACTACCTGCGCTCCCTTCTGTCTCCCTCTAGCCCCACCGACAGCTCCTCAAGGACTCTTCTCAAAGACCTGTGCTCCCTCTTGCTCCTGTTCTCTCTCTCCTCAGTCATTTGTGAAACCATCCCCTAATCCTAACCCAAGTCCCTACTACCCAGGCGGTGGCGGACATGTTGCGTGAGAATCGTAGCCTCCAGAGTCTGAACATTGAATCCAACTTCATCAGCAGCACAGGGCTCATGGCTGTGCTGAAGGCAGTTCGGGAAAATGCCACACTCACTGAGCTCCGTGTAGACAACCAGGTCAGCATTTCCTTCCCCTGGTCTTTGCATTCAGCTAATATTCACTGAGTCTCTTCCCTCGGGCAGCCACTGGGTCAGGATCTCATCTAATCTTATCTGAATTCTCTTCATTGTCTCTATGAAGGGAGCCAAGTCAGCATCTCTCATCACCCACTGTCACGAAACAAGCTTCTTTGACTCCCCAAAGGGTTGGTGGTGTGGGACCATGAACAACGCAGAGAGGGTAGCTGACAGGTCTCATCTCTCCCTCCCCCAGCGCCAGTGGCCTGGCGACGCAGTGGAGATGGAGATGGCCACCGTGCTCGAACAGTGTCCCTCCATTGTCCGCTTTGGCTACCACTTTACACAGCAGGGGCCACGAGCTCGGGCCGCCCAGGCCATGACCCGGAACAATGAACTACGTGAGTAAACGCAGACATGTTGTGTGGGGGAAAGGGCAAGGAGGGAGAGGATCCTCCTGAAAGCTGACTTAGTGACTAAGAGCCTGGGGTGCTGCCAAAACAAGAGTCACATGAGAAGTACATAAGTGACCAGAAAGTAGATAGAAAAGTCCCCTGCCCCAAATTTATACCTGTAGGAAGGTGGAAAAGAATCTAGACATACCTGTTTGTGGCCATGGTATTTTTACTTGCCATGTCATTTCTTATTTTGCTTTATTAATGGGGGGTGGGCATGCTTGCTGGCCTAAGACATTACCTCTTTATGAGTCTGGCCAAGGAACTGGAAAGGGGAAGAAGGGCACCTTTGCAGGAAGCAGGAGATGGAACAAAGATTTGTGTTTACTCTTTCCCGTTACAGGTCGCCAGCAAAAAAAGAGATAACACTACCTTTTCCCTTTACCAACTAGAGCTGGGAGCCCTGAATACCTAAATCCTCATCTCTCCCCCTTCCTGTAAATAAAGGCCCTTCTGTCCACTCTGCCTGCCTCCTTCCTTGGGCTTTGGGGTGGGAATCTTGGCGCTAACCCCCAAAGGTTACTGCCAATTCATCAGGGGATTATTTATACTCTGGGGATCAGCAGGCAAGAAGGTTCAAGTTACTAGGCGGAGGTGGGGGAGCTCCCTCCCTTGGTGTTCCCCATGGCCCTGCCAATGCTGTTAGTCCCTTCTGCTCTCATAGGGACCTACCCCAGCCCTCTTTCCAGATGTGGCCAGGCCCCCTGGTGCCTACCCACAACCGTCATGTGATCTGAAGGAGGAAAGGACTTTGAGTGGAGGTGGGGAAGAAGGCAGACAACATGAAGGGCAAAGACCTCCTTCTGACAGACTTATTAATAGGGCATTGGGCTGTGTGCAGCTGACGCTTGGCATGACTTTGGTAGAAGGTGGGGGAGGGGTTAGAAGTATGGGGAGCCATGTACATTGCAGGGAAGAGTTAGCCAGGATAAGAGTGCAGATGTGAAATCCTGAAATGGGGGGTGCCTGGGTGGCTCAGTCAGTTAAGCATCTGACTCTTGATCTCAAGTCTTGATCTCAGGGTCATGAGTTCAAGCCCCACCTCGGGCTCCACGCTGGGTGTTCAGCCTCCTTAAAAAAAAATCCACCAATGAAATCCTGAAATGGGACACGGAAGCCGACTCGAGGAAAGTTAGGCTCCCAGAGCCCGCTGAAATTTATTTGTGAACTAAATGGGGAAAGAGGGTGTCAGTCTAAGGGGAGATCAGGGGGTTCTTCTTCATCAGAGTCAAACTCAACATTCTCATCTTTTACCCAGCGACCTTGTCCATCTGGGATCCATCCAGAGCTAGAAATATCAGAGAAAATAGAATAGGTCAGGAAAAGAGGTTTAAGAAGTTAGTGGGGATAAGAAAAAAACAACTGAGAAGGATTGAAATAAGGAGAGTCAGAGAGAAAAGAGAAAACTTGAGGAAAGTGATTCTGCATACTCACCTTCGAAGGGTAAGGTAATGATCCAGGACTCGTCTTCTTGTGGGGCTCATGGGTGCAGAGGACGAGACAGTTGCTGGCTCTTTGGCCTGTGGGCCAACCCCAGGCATGGGTTCCCTAGTGATCTTCCCACTCTCGGGCTCAACCTCTGGGGGTGGCAAAGGGGAATGGGAGACAGAGGGACGAGGGGTTTCTGGTCTGGGTAGAGAAGAATCAATGTCTATAAAAGTGATAAAGGAAAAGGGCCAATTCTCCTATGACTCCCAACCCCTTACAGCAGTGCTTCCTAAACTGTGTTCCTCAAGATATTAATAAATGCCCTGCATAAAAAAGAATTTTGGAATCAATAAATTTTTAAAAGTCTAGGTTAAAATTTTTGAGGTTTTTTTAATCTTAAGACTTTGTAGAGCCCTTCAAATATACTAATATTACTATTCTTCAAGTAGGATTACAAAGTGCAATTTCTGAAACAAACAAACAAAGGCAAAATCCTCTTTTTCCTGAAATAGCAGTTAACATCTCTGGAATACTCGTATTCCTGAGAATACAATTTGGAATACCATCATTTTAGAGCCATTTATCTCCTCTGTCCCTCCCTACCTCTGGCTTTCCAACCCCACAGACCTGTACTTCCGGCGGCAGCAACTGTTATAGTAAGGAGCTCTGTGCAGAGCACTTTGGGTGGTAAGTCGAGTCTGGGTTAACAGAGGAGCCTGGTATGGAGATGGGA
The DNA here is from genome assembly GCF_054177405.1 of Leptonychotes weddellii. Lineage (NCBI taxonomy): Eukaryota > Metazoa > Chordata > Mammalia > Carnivora > Phocidae > Leptonychotes > Leptonychotes weddellii. Next base: position 95,233,223 of record NC_138372.1, on the reverse strand, counting down.
AACAGAGTCAGAGTCTTCAGAGCTAGAAAGAAGTCAAAGCCCTTCAAGCCTAAGGTGTGCAGCAGGCCCACCTGAAACACACCCCCCCCCCCCCCCCACTACCTCAGCCTTGGTCTCTGACGGCCTCAATTCATTCTGCTGTCTTGGACTCTGGTCCATTCCCTTTCCTGGCTGCTTCTTGCCATAGAAAAGCTGCAGGCCTGAGGATTGAGGGGAAGAGAATTAAAAACAGAACAGCAGAGTATCTGCAGACATTTGGAGTTTATTCTCTAACCCCCTGTCTTCCCTCAAACTTACTGGACAGATGTTTCTTGCCTGCACGGTGGGCAGTCAGCATGGCCAGGGTGTCCAGTACAGGTCGGTGGGGACAGATGGCACAAGCAAAGCTGGAGATGAGGAGAGAAGATATTTGGTCCCGGGTGAGTGGGGTCTGGGCTGTTGGTCCCACTTGACCTAGCAATCCTTTCCAAAGCCAAACTCTGAGGTCTCCCAATCTCCACCACCCACATCCCTGTCCCTCACTCCCCACCAAAGAATCCTAGATACTCCCGCTCTCCCCGCTTGATAACAAAATTTTATTAAGCTTCTAACCGCAGAACCCTCAGGCTTGATCACCCCTCGCGCTCACCGTCCATCCCGTAGCATCAGCGCCTCATCCTCTGGGATGTAACTGGCCAGCAGGTCCCCGACTCTTCGTTTCTACAGGGGGTAACGGGACGGCATCGGCCGGATAGGAGGGAGGGACGGAAGGGAAACGACAGGGACGAGGATTGAAAGGGAGTAAGGACCATGAGAACAGAAATCAGAGCGAAAAAGGGGTCACTACCCAGCTCTAGCCGCTCCCTCCCGCGTCCTCCCCCCAACCGCAGCTGTTGCCAGAGCAACAAAACAGCTCCTTCACAGGGCAGTGAAACTGCTCCCAACGCTCTCCTCTTGCGCTTACTTTAAGCACGTTGAGTTGACTCCAATCATCCCCTTCCCTCTTGAAAGACATTACGATTGAGTCCCAGAAGCGAGCAATTCTCCTGAGCCGCTTCCGCCGCTCCTTCCAGGCCACGGTAGCAAGAATGGGACTTCTCCTATTTCCTTCGGCTTTCTTTCCGGTTGGCCTCCTTATTGCCCTGGAAGCGCTTCCCTGTATGCGCCGCGCTACCCGAAAGCCCGCCCACAGCCTGCCGAGGGGACCGCACTTCCGGCGCGACCCGGCGACCCCGCACACGCGGGGCCTTTTGGGAAATGAAGTCTTTTTTTTTTTTTCAAGGAGCTTGCCGCCCAGCTGGCTCCTGGCCCTTGCATCTTGGCTGATTCGAGGCGTATGGGGAGACAAGAACCTAAACGTGGAGACCGATTTTGATGCTGTGACAGATTTGATGGGGAGCGGGCCTTGGAGGATCTCTGAGTGGAAAGTGAACTACAAACTCTCGCGGTCATCACGCGCCTCCTCTGCCGCCGACAGCCCACCAGGGGTGGGCCGGATTTATTCCTGACACTAGCGGACCAACCCCGCGACGGGGCGGAGCCAGGGAGTTGGGGGAACCCAGGAGGCGGGGGCTGCCCGACCTGGGGGCGGGTGGCAAACTGAGCGGAGTGTGGAGGAGGGTAGCTACAGTTCAAAGGTCAGAGGTCAACATAGCGAATTGTGAGAGGGTCGAAAGTCAGCAGGGTGCTAAGGATAGACTCAGGTAGGGACTGAATCCTCGGCACAGATTTGTGGGAAGGGGGCTTGGAAGGAGGACAAACGACAGCCGAGGGGGCGCGAAGTGCCGGGGGAGGCGGAGAGTTAGGAGAGGAGACAGAAGGGGAAAGGAATCCCCTGGATATCCATTCCTAGACCCCAGTCCCAACACTGTCGGGCACTTAGCCAGGCCTCCCTTAGTTGCAACCCCGGCTGTCAACAGGGTGAGGAGATGACTTCTCCCTCTAGACAGGCCCCCCTCGGGGGGTCAGGACTGCTTCAAGGGAGCCGGGCTCGTTCTTACGGAAGCCTGGTGCAGTCTGCCTGCTCCCCGGTGAGGGAAAGACGCCTGGAGCATCAGTTGGCCCCCGGAGACACCCTGGCTGGACTAGCACTCAAATACGGGGTGACGGTGAGTTTTCCACGATCGGCATGCAGACTACCATTTAGAAGAAATTTATTCCTCATTAGAATGTAATGACTCTTCTAAGCAACTTCCCCTGAAATTTTCCTGATTGTGGTCTGATCCACCTTTATCTTTTTGTTTTCCCATCTCAGTGTTGCCCTGTCTGGTTGGGACAAATCCTGTGCCACTATCCCAGTGGAGAGGAGCTGCTTCTATTTATTATGTCAGTCTCTATCCTAGAGGCTTTACATACATTGGCCCATTTGATTCTCACATCCCTATCAAACGTACAATTATTGTTTCCTGTTTACAGAAGAAGAAACTGAGACTTAGATTGGCTAACCAATTTGACCAAGATCAACTAACTAATGAGTATTAGAGTGGGAATTCAAACAGGTCTAACTCCAAAGCTCGTACTGTTAACCACATAGAAACTTTTTAATTGCAAGTGATTAAGCATTACAGCAAACAATGGAGAGCTGATTTCTAAGTTTTTATGAGACCAGTATTCTAACCACTCTAGTTCTAAGTTTTGTTTGTTTTTTGTTTTTTTTTTAAGATTCATGTATTTATTTGTGGAGGGTGGGGGTCTGAGGGGCAGAGGGAGAGATAGAAAGAATCCCAAGCAGACTCACAGGCAGGCATGGAGCCCCACTCGTGGCTCCACGCCAGGACCCTGAGACCAGGACCTGAGCAGAAATCAAGAGTCCATTGCTTAACTGACTGAGCCACCCAGGCACCCCAGTTCTAAGTTTTTATTTTTATTTATTTATTTTTTTTTAAGATTTTATTTATTTGAGACAGAGAGAATGAGAGACAGAGAGCATGAGAGGGAGGAGGGTCAGAGGGAGAAGCAGACTCCCCGCCGAGCAGGGAGCCCGACGCGGGACTCGATCCCGGGACTC
>NC_138372.1:95169517-95229737 GCF_054177405.1 Leptonychotes weddellii | reverse complement strand
AGCAACTGCCTTCGGCTCAGGTCATGATCCTGGAGTCCCTGGATCGAGTCCCGCATCGGGCTCCCTGCTTGGCGGGGAGTCTGCTTCTCCCTCTGACCCTCCCCACTCTCATGTGCTCTCTCTCATTCTCTCTGTCTCAAATAAATAAATAAAATCTTTAAAAAAAAAAAGATTTTATTTATTTTTTTGACAGAGACACAGCGAGAGAGGGAACACAAACAGGGGGAGCAGGAGAGGGAGAAGCAGGCTTCGCACTGAGCAGGGAGCCTGATGCGGGGCTTGATCCCAGGATCCCGGGATCATGACCTGAGCCAAAGGCAGACACTTAACAACTGAGCCACCCAGGCGCCCCCAGTTGTTTGTACCTTTTACATGTTTGTCTTCCCAATAACCTGTACTTTCCTTAAGGGACAGAACTGTTTTCTTTCAATTTTATATCTCTGGATTCTGGCATAGTCCCCAGCACATAAAAGCTAATAGATGTTTTTTTGAACAAATGAAAACATGGCTAAGATTTCCACAGGTGGAGACTGGGAGGATAGGAAAGTGAGCATTTCAAGTAGAGGCCATGGCCTAAACAAAGGAAGTGGATATGAAAGTACTGAGTGGTCCCTTCATCCCAGCAGAGGCTCAGAAGCTGTGCAAAGAAGAGAACCGTGCCACTGGTAAATCAGCTATTATTTATGGAGGTTTTCTTACAGCCCTGTACCCTTCTGAGTACAAAAAAGCTCTGTAGTCTAGTGAAGGGTTCCAGGTTCTGGCCTCATTCTGCTACTTACCAGCTGAGTGGCTGCATAAGTCACTTCACCTGTCTGGGACCTGTTTCCTTACCATTTGTAAAATGAGGATGAGGTATTAAATAATGATAATTACCTGAGTTGTCATCACCTGTCATTTAAAGGACACTTAGTATGTGCCAAGTTCTATATATTATCTCATATTATCTCCATAAGGTTTTATGAAGTGGATGTAACTAGTCCCCAGATATTTAAAGATAAGGAAAGCGAGGCTTAGGGTCATAACTTGCTACAGACTACAAGTCTGCTTAGTAGAGCTAGGATTCAGACCCGGTTGTCTCATTCTAAAATCCTCACTTTGAACTGCTCTGTTAAACTAACTAGATTCTAATGGCCTTTCTAGCTCAGCAGACTAGCTCAGCAGCCTAGGACTCCTCTGGGGTTTGGCTTTGGTTGCATCCTTTTTAAAGGGGGAATGATGTTGCCTTATATGGTACTTCTAGGAAATAATAAAAGCACCAGAAAATTCACAGAATTCATAACATCTTCGAGCTAGGGACTTAGGGTATTATCTAGGCAAAATAAAATCTATAGCATTAAAGCGCTTTGCAAAATAAGGGTACAAAACTGCAAGCCAATTTTAATTTTTTTTATAGTTCAAATTAATCCAGTTTTATTTTGGACACATTATAGCATAAGATTTTTACTAACATACTACATTTGCGGTTTCTATATTTTGTTATCTAGTTTATTTACTCATAAAGCATTAATGAACCTCTACTGTGTGCCAAGTTTGTGTGATGCTGAGGAGTGCCTTAGGATACAGAAACAGCATCCCTGCCCTCAAAGGACTCACAGAGTTTGGGCAAGACAAATATGCAAAGAGGTGAATAACAATATAATAGGGTAGGTATTATGCGGCAATATTTACAGCATACCTTGGGAGCCCTGGAGAAGGTAACACAAAGGGAGTGATAGTTGATGAGAAGAAGTTTTCCCAGCAGAGAAGGGGACAGTGGAGAAGTATTTTAGGTAGATAAAGACACAAAGGTGTGAAAGATCATAAAATGTTCAGAAAAAAAGTGAAAAGTTCAGGATGGCAAAATGTATAGGTGGCAGAAGAAGAGAGATGAGGCTAGACATCTTACCGGGGTAGATTGAGAACCCTTGAATGCTAATTTGAATTTTATCTCTGAGCCAATGGGGAGCCATAGGAGGTTGATAAAGCAGGGTAGTAGGTTGATCAGATTAATTTTTTTTTAGAAAGATAGATGTTAGCAGGGTGGAGATACATAGACGTGGAGAGAGGAAGACCAGTTAAAAACACCGTTGTAATGCCCTGATAAGAAATATTAAAAATCTGTTTTAAGGTAATGGTGGTCAACATAAAGGTCAGACTAGACAGGAGAGAGATTTTCGCAGCACTTTTGTTGACCAGTTCGGTTTGGGTGTTGAAAGAAAAGAGTGATTATGGATGGCATTGATATTTCTACCTTGGGTGGCAAGTGGAAGGTAATGCCAGTCACTATGTTCGGTGATGACTAAATAGGTACTAAATAAATATTTGGTCAGTGAAATTATTAATATTAGTGTGAAGAGCATCCCCAGAAGGAATAAAAAGGCCCAGCTTTGTCATTAACTTGCTGGATAGTATTAGGCAAGTAACTTAACCTCTCTGAGCCTCAGTTCCTTCATCTTTAACAGAAGTTCTTTCTTTTTTTTTTCGATTTTATTTATTTGACAGAGAGAGACACAGCAAGAGAGGGGACACAAGCAGGGGCAGAGGGAGAGGGAGAAGCAGGCTCCCCGCTGAGCAGGGAGCCTGATGCGGGACTCGATCCCAGAACCCTGGGATCATGACCTGAGCCGAAGGCAGACGCTTAACGACTGAGCCATCCAGGCGCCCTTTAACAGAAGTTCTTAAAGTGAGGTCTAGGGATCCCTTGGAGTCTCAGGGACTCAGGATCTCAGGATCACAAGGTCAAAACTATTTTCATAGTAATGATAATAAGGCTCTGTCTTTTTCATTCTCATTCTCATGAGTGTACTCTATTTTCCAGAAGCTATAAGACATTTAATATTACAGCCCACTGAATGTCAAGGCAGATAGGAGAATCCTCTGTGGTCTTTTGTTAACTCAGACATTAACGTGACTTGCAAAAATGTAAAACAGTGCCTCTCTTTTTGCTCCATTTGTTGTTATTTTGGAAAATAGTTATTTTCCATTAAAATATTTATGTTAACATGTAATGGTTATTTTGTTTTAAACATTTATTTATTTTACAGAGAGCAGGAGCGAGTATGGGGGGCGCCAAGGGAGAGGGAGAGAGAGAATCTCCAGCAGACCCCCTGCTGAGCCAGGAGCCTGATCCAGGGCTCAATGCCACGACTCTGAGATCATGACCTGAGCCGAAATCAAGAGTCAGATGCTTAACTGACTGAGCCACCCAGATGCCCCTATAATGGGTTATTTAAAAGAAATACACGTTTTTCAGTTTGTTCAGTTTTAATTTATAATACCTTAAATGTTGATAGCTATAATCTACATAAATGAAAGCTTTTTTTCCTCAATAGTTTTTAATAATGTCAGGGGACCCTAACACTGAAAAGTATGGAAACCTCTGATCAATAAAATAGGAATGATATTAATATCAGCCCTTTGTATTTTAGCTTGGTTGTTATAGGGTCAGATAAGACTCTGTACAATCACTTTAAAAGGCATGAGATGCTGAACAGATAGAAGATTGATATTATTACTGTCATTAATTGCGGTGACTTTTTTTTAAAGATGGAACAGATTAAGCGTGCAAACCGCCTTTATACTAATGACTCCATCTTCCTGAAGAAAACCCTCTACATCCCCATCCTGACAGAGCCCAGAGACCTGTTCAATGGTTTGGATTCTGAGGAAGAGAAGGATGGAGAGGAAGAGGCACAGTCAAGTAAGGATGAAGCTCGGCCACCCTCAGCTGACAGGAAGAAACAAGAGACAGGTTCAGGCCGTGCTAACGGGGAGGTCCTTCCCACACCTGGCCGGGAACCCCCAACTCCCATCCATGACCTCTCTGCCTCTGATTTCCTTAAGAAGCTTGATTCACAGATCAGCCTGTCAAAGAAGGCTGCTGCCCAGAAGCTGAAAAAGGGGGAAAGTGGGTGAGTCTTGAACGGTTCCTTTTAAGCCCCTCCAGAGACTTCTGCCTCCTTGCAACCTTACCTGACCAGACCCACAAGTAGTCAGCAGAAGCAGGGGAAAGCCTTTCGCCCAGGTGGCCCTGAAACAACAGAGCCAGTGGCTGCTGGGATGGGTAGAGCAGCAGGAAATGGTTCTCTGTTCTCACTGGGGTGAAGTAGATGAGTGGTGTTGTAGCTCTCATGATCCATGAAGGAGCATTAGGGTTAGAATTTATCGAGAGGGTAATGAGACTCCATCTCAGAGCAAGCAGCTCATGTATATTAGGAGGGGAGGACAGCTTCCCATGTACCTGTTCACTGGGCCCTTTCTCAGGTTCTTCCCCTGACCTGTCACTTTGCCCCCTTTCCTCACCTGCAGGGTACCTGGGGAGGATTCAGGCCTTCACCTGAGCTCCCCACAGATGCAGCAGCGAGCAGTCCTAGGTCCAGTGCCGCTGACCCGGACCGCTCGGACCCAGACGCTTCGGGACCAGGAGGATGAAATCTTCAAACTCTGATGTCCCCAGAACTGATTGAGAGAAGATGTTGAAGGAGCAACTTGAGGGGGAGAGGAGCCTGAGGTGAGGCTCAAGAACATGGCTTCCCAGCCCACCTCCCTCCCTCCTGCCATCTTCCCAGCCTCCTGTCGATCTAGAGTTCCTTGGCCTGGGGCAGCTTTATTGGGGATGGGGAATAGAACCCTCCTCAGTTCTTGGGCTGAATCTAGAGCTGTCTTTTAGATTCAAAAGGCTCTTTTTACATCCCGGCTGCCTTTCCCATCCCTTTTACCATTCCTTGGCCTTAGAGCAGGGAGACAAGGACTCCCCCAGCCCCCAACCTCCTCCCCATTTCCGACTATATTACCTAATTTATTTGGTGCTATATTGAAGTAATATTTGTTTGCTGTATCTTATTGTTTCCCTCTTGTAACTGAAAAATGGGATTTCTATAGTTCTGGGGCGAGGGGAATCCAGGACCAGAGAGCCAGTGACTGCCGGTTCCCCACCTTTGCCACCTTCTTAGGCAAGCATGTTACTGAGGATGGGGCAATCTGTGACCTAGCCCTTCTGCAGAGAATGGCAGACAGTGCTGGGCCTTTCCCCCAATCTCAAAGTAAAGCGTTTGGGCTCAGTTCTGACTAACCAGTTCATAACTTTTTCATAACTCTCGCTCTGAGAAAAAACAGCAAAGTAGGGACCGGAACTCTCCATGCCACCAGTTCACCCTTCTAACCTGCTCCTCTGTTCAGCCTGTGTGAGGCTAAGGGATGAAAGAAGAATTACCTTGGAGTTTGAAGAGGAGGACGGTTGGGGGAGACTTTTTGTTGTGGGAGTTTCTTTGTTACACTCCCTCCCCACCAGAGCCTGTTGATCTATGCCTTGCTCCTCACTGCATATTTATTTGCAATTTGTAGCACTGATCTGCGGTACAGTTGGTTTTTGTTTTGTTTTGTTTTAGTTTCTTAAGCAGAACTAGGCAAGGGAACCCCAGTGATACTTGAAACTATGCCTCAGTCTCCCGTATGGAAATGGTGAGAGGTGAGATAAGTGGTGTTTCTGTATCTCTTGCCTCTGTGACGGTCGTAAGGTGTAAGAAGCTGGAGAGATTAAACATTGAGCCCTGTGCATGTTAAGTAGTTTTATTTCCCCTGTGAGAATCTCCCCTGCCCTAGCCCCTTCTTCTTGCGCTCTGGAACAGAGCCTCTGGTATCTGTCCATGCTCTGCCTGGAGCTGGAGGTTTAGGAGGGCCCTCCTGTCTTTAGTGTCCCCTGAAGGGTTAGTTGGGCTATGCCCTCTTGCCCTGGTTCACAATGGAGGGGGCTTCCCTGTTTCAAATGTCCCTTATGGGGGAAATAGAGATCCAAGTTTCACTTCGTCTTTTTCAGGCAGCTTTGTTTTCCTGTGCTGGGGCTGGAGTGGGAGAGAGGCCTCAACCCTCAGCTTTGCTTCTTCTCCACCAGCAGTTGGGGGGGTGGGGTGGTCTCAGAGGCAAAAGCACTCTGGGGAAAGACTGAAGCCTGAGGACTGAAGAGCATTAGTGCAGATGAGCAGGGTTAGAGAGCCCATTCGGTGTGGTTTTCTCAGTCCGCCGTGCGGCTAAGGTAGGACGTGCTGGGTCCCGGGCCGTCAGAGCTTGCCCTCGTCCAGCAGCTTCCGGAGCCCATCGCAGATCTTGCTCCGGTGCTGAGTGAAGTCGGGCCCGTAGAGGGCCGTGAGCAGGCCGGCGTCGGAGAAGTGATCGAACACGTGGCGGATGCGGCCGTGCGACTTGGGCGTGAGGTGGCGCGCCACCAGCTCCAGCAGCGTGTCCCGGCACTCGGTCAGCAGGCCAGCCAGCACGGCCGCCTCGAAGGTGAAGTCCACCTCGCCGAAGCTGAGCGCGGTCATGGCGCCCTGCCGCAGCTTTTGGCGGAAGCGGTCAGCCAGGGCCAGCTCGCCGGGGCCGAAGCAGCCGCTGCGGTGCAGCACGGCCACCTTGACGGCCACCTTGATGAGGTCCTTGAGAACGCGTTGCGCCTGCGGCCGGCTGTGCGTGTACTCCTTGGAAACGCGGTAGAGCTCGTCGAGCACCTCGCTGCTCGTCTCGTCCATGAACAGATGCGCCACCGAGCGACCTGCCATCTTACTCAGCAGCTTCTTCTCTGCTTGCAGTGCCAGACTCTTTGAGCTGAAGGACTCCATAGTTCCTGGGGAAGGGGGAGGGGGGTCTGCGGTCAGATACTGGAAGAAACGCCACAGGCTTGCGTAGAAAGAGAGAAATGGCTTTTCTCCCTTTCTCTGGTTTCTATCTCATTGTCATCTTTTTTTTTTTTTAAGATTTTATTTATTTTAATTAGAGAGAGCACAAGTAGGCAGAGCGGCAAGCAGAGGGAGAGGGAGAAGCAGGCTCCCCGCAGAGCAGGGAGCCCGATGTGGGGCTCGATCCCAGGACCCTGGGATCATGACCTGAGCTGAAGGCAGACGCTTAAGGACTGAGCCACCCAGGCGCCACTCATTGTCATCTTTCTTTGTCATCTTTTCTCCCTGGGCCCCCTCAGTCTTCTCTGCCTTGTTCCCATTTCTTTTCCTGTGGAACTGTAGGAAATCTCGACCTCTACACTTCCCAGAGGGGCATGCTAGCTTTGGTGGGGGCGTGAGGGCACACAGGCCGCTAGCCCCCAGAAGTGAAGCCTTAAAGGGGAAGTCGGCTGTTGCTGGGCTACAGGGGAAAAGATAAGGCTCACCTGGCGGCTAGTTGTCACAGCGACCACTGGGGACACTGACTATGTACCATACATCTATGAGGTGTGGCTGTTACTCTCCTTGCTTTACAGCCAAGCAAACTGAGGCTTGCTTTAAATAATTTACCCGAGGTCAAACGCAACCATCTTCCTGACTCCAAAAGTCCGTGGCAGCTCGTGTGCTATACTGCCTTGGGAAGTGGGTGAGGTAGGGGTCCCAGGAGTCCTGGTAAAAATAATAACTCACGTTTATTGAGAACATATGTGCCAAGTGCTTTATGGGAATTGTCCCAGTCTTCCCAACCCTTTGTAAGGTAGGTGTCCCCATCTTGCCATGAGAACACTGAAGCTAAGAGAAATCAAGCAACTTGGCCAAAGTCACTAGCAAATGATTAAAATGGGCCTCGAACTACAGAACCCAAAGAAACCTCCTTCCCTGGAACGCTTTCACTGAGGTTGATACGGTCTAAGGAAGCATGAGAAACAAACACCTCCGGGGGGGCAGGTAGTAGTAGAGGCCCGTGGTCTTCTGCTGGGACCGAACCGAGGACCCTCCTGGTGGCACATCACCGCCACATATCCAGGGTTCTCTCCCCGTGGTCTTTGCCCGTGGTTCTGGTTGTTTTGCTTCTTACTTCCCCCCTCCCCTGCTCTGCAGGATGTGGCTGTTACCGCAGTGAGGAGCAGCCTCGCCCTCTCCCCTGAAGGCACAGGGGAGATGGGTACCATTGCGGGGAGGGTCTTGCCCCGCTGTAGCAGTCCAGTGGGAACCTGAAACCTCGCTTTTTGCTCCTGGCCTTGGGGTTTTCTGGACCGGGCTCCACAGCCGGAAGAGGAGATTGCTCCATGCGAGCCTTCCTTCCTCCTTGGCCTTCCTGTTACCCAGCTCTTCATTGCACCCGTGATTATCTCACATCTGGTCCACTGTCCTCTCCCTCCCGTTTCAGCCTCCCTTTTTCTCTTGTCTGGGTCCTGCCCTGCAATCCTCGGGCCAAGCTCTCCCTCTGGGCCATTATGTCTACCTCCATGTCTCCTACGATGTCCTCTCATCTCTCAGTACTCTGTCACACACCTATATCACCCCCATGCCTCCACCCTGCCTCTATACTGTCCCAAACCATGTCTTTCTGAGGCTGCCTTGCCCCAGGGAAGACTGAGCTGGGCCTCTGCTGAGAGTCTCACAACATGGAAGGCTCAGGCTGACAGAGCTGGGACTCTTCTGCCACCATCACCCCTAAAGCCTCTACCCTTCTGTCGTTGACGGCCCCTCACCTGCCGCATGCGCTGGGTGCCAGTCTCGCCTTGGACGTTCCGGGAGAGCTGACAGAATGGAGAAGCTCCTAAGTGAGAGGCCCTTTGGCTTGGCCCCACCCCTCAAGCCCCGCCTACCTACTCTGTGCTCAACCTCCCGTTCATCACACTGTCCTTGAGACAGTCTGTGGCCCAAGAGCCTCCTAGAAATGCAACAAAGGTTAAAAGGAATAGCACTCTGTAGGAAATAGCCCTGGTTTTGTGAGGTTAGGGGGACGGATTGCGCATCCTCTGCTCTCAAATTGTCTGCCTCTTTATTTCCTTGATGCCCAGTTCTTGAGATCTTCTTCTTCTATTTCTGTGATACTGGGAAGGATGTGAAGTACAAATTGCTAGGGTGGGGGTCAGTGGGGAAAGTTCTGAAGATTAGGCTGGAGATGCCAGAGCTGGGCCAGAGACCAGCAGATGTGGGTGTGTTCCTGGAGTCTCCAGGGAAGGGTGGTGCTCAGGGCAGCGATACCATGAACATAGGCTTCCAGTAGTTGGCTGGGTAAGGGGTGGCATGGACTGTCCCCACCCTTAATCCTAGAGAGGAAGGTGCTGGGGACAGGGCGGCCAAACCAGATATGACCAGCAGGTGTCAGCACAGCATTGAACCACTAGAGGAAACAAGCCCGCTTGCTGTGCTTTGTCGCTGCTACAGGAATGCAGAAATGAAGATAAGTTACAGTTTCTGAAGGAGGCCAAAGTATTTACCATCAAGAATCATCCTTGGGGCGCCTGGGTGGCTCAGTCAGTTAAGCGTCTGCCTTCGGCTCAGGTCCTGATCCCAGGGTCCTGGGATGGAGCCCCAGGTCAGGCCCCCTGCTCAGCGGGAAGCCTGCTTCTCCGGCTCCCTCTGCCCCTCCCCCGCTTGTGCTCGATTTCTCTCTCTCTCAAATAAATAGATAAAATCTTAAAAAAAAAAAAAAAGAGTCAGACAGCCTTGTCAGGGAGATAAACTTAAGCATATGTAACTACTACAATGCAAGTCAAATGACGTCATTAACTTAATAGAAATTGGAAGAATAATGACAGTAAAAAGAAGTTTAGATTATTTCTGATAGGAGGGCCGAAGAGGCAGAATGAGAAGGATGGATTCAACTATTTACTAGGCAGAAATGGGGGAGAAGTGCTTCCCAGACGATGGGAATTAGCATAAGCCATACAACAGATAAAGGTAATATGGGGCATACTCAGAAAGTGCTGATTTATTCTGTATGTCTGCAGCCCAGGTTGTTTGAGAAAGAAGTGAAGAAGGAAAAAGCAGACCATGGTAGGCTTTAACAGACTTGCTCAAGTGTTCACATTTCTTCTGTGGGCAGTAGGGAGACATTTGGCATTTGGGATCAGCGGGGAGACATCAGTAGCTCAGTGGGAATGGGTTAGAGGCTTCATTAGGTTTTTCGCTGTGGGAGGGCCTGCTGGATCAGGGGTTAGCTTGCTTAAGCACAGGATGAGGCCTGATGAGAGACCTCGGGCTTTGGTGATTTTATAAGAAGTTCCAGCAGAAGGGGAAGGATTGGAACATTGGCTAGGTGGCAAAAGCTGAAGAGTAAAGTGAGGTTTGGAAGTAGGAGCCATCCTCCTTGCATGATGCCACAACAACCGTGGGTCCTGCCTCTTGGGAGACAGTGGTTGAGCCTTGGCCCCTTCCTTACTGCCATCTCTCACCACAGGGTCTAGAGCTGAGGGCCCCTGATACAGCCTAGACTGGGAGATGCTGACGACTCCTTTGAGGAGTATGATGGTAAGGGGATGAAGAGCAAAGCTACTTTCCAGGTAGCTTAAGGGGGTGGGGAGCTGGACTGAGAGAGGGACTATTTTTAGCTTGGGGTTTGAGGACATTTGTAGGCTGAGCTGAAGGAGCAGGTGGAGAGGAATGTTTCCAAAGCGCCAAGGAGAGGGAATGGCTAAGGAGCAAGGTGTGGGGGCAGATGGCAAAGAGCAGACTGGAGTTCAGGAGAGGGAAGTGAGGAGAGATCAGAGGTCATATTTGTTGAGTGCACTCTGCCCCATGTTATGTAAATACCTCATTTAACTCTCTGGTACCCTTATGAGTTAAATGTCGCCGTATCCTGTTTGTTGATTGGAAAAGGCTGAGGCTTCGAGAGATTAAATAACCTGTCCCCAAATTCAAGAGCTAGTTAAATGGCCAAGAGAGGGCCTTGCGTGATTCCCAAGTCTGTGCCTTTCCTGCTAATTACCTCACAAGACTGTGAGGCAGTGAGTTCGGCCTCATAATGAATGTGGCAGCATTCTACTCCTATATCCTCTGATCAATTCACTGATCCTACATTCTGGGGACAGTCATAGGTGGCACTACCAAAACAATAGGGACAGGAGAGTCCTTTTTAAAAGAAATGCACAATCTAATTGAAAAATAGGGGAAGTGTGAATACAGGAAGATGCAAATACAGTGATACTTGCTGAATCCAGAATTCTACTACCAATTCCTTATGCATTGACCTCCCCAGCTTCTCCTCGTGTCTGCTCCTTGTCCTCAGCAATATCTGCCCCTTGTATCGGAGCTGTGTTGCAATTCTCTCAGTTCCTCCAGTGCTCACCCTGTGTGGTTGCTGTCCCTCTCTTTCCACCTTGTCCTGTGTTCTAGACTTTCCTACTTCTTGTTTCTCTGCCTGGAACTCTTCCCACACACACCTCTTCCTACTCAGCCTTCAGTCTCAGCTGGATAGTCAAATCTGTGGAGCCATCATGAGTCCCTAAACCACATTAGACCCCTCTGATATATAGTCCTTTAGAACTGTATACCTCCCTCTTAGAGTGTGGCCCCCTTCACTGTAATTTGTGCTTTTATCAACCGCATCCCCACTAGCCTGTAAACTCCATGAGGGCGGGGATGACGCCTTAGAGCCCGCAGCGTGCCTGGCACACACTCTGCTGAATCAATATTGGCTGAAAGAATAAATTCAAAACCCACCCAAGAACTAGGAGATAAGGGGGACGTAGTAGCAACATAACAGTCACATGTAGTATTGTGCATTTAATTCACTCACGGGCAAGTGTTTCTTTTATTTTCTCTTAATCTATACCCATTTTGAATAACCTCCGACCCCACAGCATATAATCAGCAGCAAATTAAAAGAGGAAAGAGGAGCTTTTAGAAGCAAGAGCACTGATAACAATGAAAATTCACACAGATTGGGGCGCCTGGGTGGCTCAGTCGGTTAAGCGTCTGCCTTTGGCTCAGGTCATGGTCCCAGGGTCCTAGGATCGAGCCCCATGTCTGGCTCCCTGCTTGGGGAGTCTGCTTCTCTCTCTGCCCCTCCCCCCGCTCATTATCTCTCTCTCTCAAATAAATAAATAAATCTTAAAAAAAAGAAAAAAAGAAAATTCACACAGATCAAAAGAGGGGACTAGGAAAACAAAAAAGGAGACAAATGAAAACTAGCATTTGTGGCCATATATAGAAGAGGAGCGCACAGTATTAAGCATGTATATTCTAGACTTTGCTGTCCTCACTGTTTTCCTGTACAATTAAGTTCACAGCGCTTCCTCTGAGTAAGGAAACAACTGGTTGAGTGATGGCATCTTAAATGTGTGAAACATTTTTGGATTTATGGAACATTTCTCCTGCATCACTTTACTTGATAGTGTGAGGTGGGCAAGCAGGGAAAGTGACCACTCACAGATGGCAGACTCAGCCTTAGAGAGAAGTGATTTATCCAAAGTCATGCTCCACAGCTAAGTTTAGGTCTCAGTGACCCAGTCACGCTCTTCCCACTATCTAATCCACAGGAAATTAACAATACCTTTTGGAATAATCCCTATTTGAAACAGTTAAAATGAAAATGTTTTGCACTCAATTGGGTAAACTTCAGTTATCTGGGACAAAATGCAGAAGGGAACATTCCTATGCTTCTGTTTAGCTGAGGTTGCACCATGGTTAAGCTCAGTACTCTCGAATCATTTTAGGAAGAGAAAGTTCAGTGTCATTTGAAGCAGTCAAGCAAGACTTCAACCTGACATAGCTGGAAGTGGTTCACATCTTTGATGCATTTTTTTCTTCCTCCACTCACCAAATGCCAGGCATTATGACTAAGTGCTGGAAATACAAAGATAAAAGACAAGCTTCCTGTCTTTACACTGAGTGGTAAAAACCTATGGAAAATCCAAATGGAAATATCCAATAAGTGGTTGTAAAAGTGAGTTTAGAGCTTAGGAGAAAGACCCAGGTTGAATAGCTAGATTTTATGAGGAACAGCACATAAGTCATTATTTTTTTAAAGATTTTATTTATTTATTTCAGAGAAAGAGTGTGAGCAGGGAGAAGGGCAAAAGGAGAGGGAGGGAGAGAATCTTCAGCAGACTCCATGCTGAGCGCAGAGCCCATCGTGTGGTTCGATCTCACGATCCTGACATCATGACCTGAGCTGAAACCAAGAGTCTGACACTTAACTGACTGAGCCACCCAGGTGCCCCACATAAGTCATTATTGTAACGTTTGGTGTGGGTTATCTTGACCAATGAGAATGTGTAGAGCAAGAAGAGGTGACTAAGGACACGACTCTAGGGAACAGCAACATTTAAGGAGAGGTCAGAGAAGGCTGAGAAAGAGAGGTCATAGTAATAGAAGTGAAGTCATTCATTCTTTTAAATAATATATATTGGGGCACCTGGGTGGTGCAGTTGGTTAAGCATCTGACTCTTGATTTCCACTCAGGTCATGATCTCAGGGTCGTGGCATTGAGCCCCGCCTCAGGCTCTGCTCAGCACAGTCTGCTTGAGATTCTCTGCCCCCCCCACCCCTCCCGCTTGTGCTCTCACTCTCTAAAGTGAGTAAATAAATCTTTTTTTTTAAAAAAAGATTTTATTTATTTATTTGCGAGAGAGAGAATGAGAGAGAACACATGAGAGGGGGGAGGGTCAGAGGGAAAGCAGACTCCCTGCCGAGCAGGGAGCCCGATGCGGACTCGATGCTGGGACTCCAGGATCATGACCTGAGCCGAAGGCAGTCGCTTAACCAACTGAGCCACCCAGGCGCCCCGTGAGTAAATAAATCTTAAAAAAAAATTTTTAAATTAAAAAACTATATTTATTAAGCCCCTAGTTTCTGTCAAGAGAAAGTACCCAGGAGCCAAAAGAGGAGAGCATTTCAAGGAAAGAGGGGTTAAGAGGGTCAAATGCCATAAAGAGGGCAAAAGGATAAAGACTGAAGAGCTGTTCACTGAATGTGACACGGAGGTCATTAAGGGCCTTGATGGGAACAATCTCAGTGGATTAATGGGGGTAAAAAATAAGATGATTGAGAAGTGAATGAGAATAGGGAAATGCGTGAGTATAGGTGGCTCTACAGTTTAGCTGTGAAGGGAAGAAACTGAGTGATAGCTAAATACAGACAAGGATCAAGGGAAAGTTGAGAATTTTTTTTTTTTAATCACATGAAATCCTTGAGCATGTGTAGATACTGAGGGGAAAATGTCAGTAGAAAAAGGAAAGGTTAAAAATGAAGGAGAAAGGGGCGCCTGGGTGGCTCAGTCGGTTAAGCATCTGACTTTTGTTTCAGCTCAGGTCATGACCTCAGGGTCCTGAGATTGAGCCCTGAGTTGGGCTCAGGATGGGGTCTGCTTGTCCCTCTCCCTCTGCTCCTCCCCCTGCGCGTGCTCTCTCTCTCTCAAATAAGTAAATAAAAGGGGCGCCTGGGTGGCTCAGTTGGTTAAGCGACTGCCTTCGCCTCAGGTCATGATCTTGGAGTCCCGGGATCGAGTCCCACATCAGGCTCCCTGCTCAGCGAGGAGCCTGCTTCTCCCTCTAAACCTCCCCCCCTCATGTACTCTCTCTCTCATTCTCGCTCTCTCAAATAAATAAATAAATCTTTAAAAAAAAAAGAAAATAATGCTACAAAACTGTTATTATAAAAAAAAAGTAAATAAAAATCTTTTCTAAAAATGAAGGAGAAAGGATTTGAAGACATGTGGAATAAGGCCCCTAAGTAAGAGATGGGACAGATTTAGGCAACCAGTGTGTTAACAGTTAACTGCTGCTATGTGCCAGGCACTGTGCTAAGTGCAAAGTATACAGAGACAAGCAAGACAGCCTAGCTAGGCCCTGTGTGCATGGAGCTTATGGTAACGTGGGAAGGTGAAACTTGGACAGGCAATATGGGTGCCCCATCTACTGGGATGACAGAGATGTGAGGATGCAGCGAAGTACATCTGGAGAGGGCCCAAGAAGTTGGTGGAATTCTCACATTACTACTGTTTTCTCTGACGATGCATGTGGGTTCTGCTGAGATATGCAAGGAAGTAGTGAGGAGAGAAACTTGAGGAATGAGGTGGAAGTCTGAAATAGCTACTTTTAAGGATTGGGAGAGGGTGATTTTCCATGCCTGGAGATCCTGAATTTATTAAAGTCTCCAATCTGTGGGACTGTGGGATTTTCTCCACAAGACGCTGAGGAGTAGGATTTGTCCTTTGAAGGAGTTCATCCATTTCTTTCCATACCCAGTGCCACCATCCTTACCTGACTGCCTCTTTCCCCTCATCTTTGAACCCCTTATTTTCTTGCTAATAGGTTTCCTTGTCTTCTTGCTAAAATAAAGCATTTTGACAAATAACAACATTATTTGAGAACGTAAAATAACATCCTATTCCTGTCAGATTATTTTAACCTACTCACTTAAGAATTCCAGGCCTTCCATAATTTGTCTCCCTTTTCCCTTTCCTCTACTTGTAACTACTGTCTTTCTGTTAGTATGTTAGTCATACCTGGCCTTTTGCTATCCATGCTTCAGGCTCAATGCTTACCAAGTACAAACTTTTGTTTAAGCTATGTTACTCTTTGGAACATTTTCTCCTTTCTCTAACACCAAGCCAACTCCCACCAAAATTCTCCTATTCACCATGATAAAATGTATCCAACATCTTTCCCTGCAGTCATCATGAAAAACATTGTCTTTTCTTTCATTTAGGAATTATACTCAATGTAGCTCGCTCTTTCTTTCCTTTCTTTCTTTCTTTCTTTCTTTTGAGACTTGGTATTGCATTTTATTTATTTATTTTTTTTTTAAGATTTTATTTATTTGCCAGACAGAGATAGCGAGAGCAAGAACACAAGCAGGGGGAGTGAGAGAGGGAGAAGCAGGCTTCCTGTGGAGCAGGGAGCCCGATGTGGGGCTCGATCCCAGCACCCTGGGATCATGACCTGAGCCAAAGGCAGACACTTAACCGACTGAGCCACCCAGGTGCCCCAAAAGATTTTATTTTTAAGTAATCTCTAAACCCAACATGGGGCTCGAACCCACAACTGCAAGATCAAGAGTCACATGTTCTACCTAGTGAGCCAGCCAAGCACCCCAATGACCATTTTATTTTTTCTTTTTATCTTTCTTTCAAGATTTTGTTTTATTTTTATTTTTTTTAAGATTTTATTTATTTATTTGAGAGAGAGAGAATGAGAGAGAGCAAGCACATGAGAGGGGGGAGGGTCAGAGGGAGAAGCAGACTCCCTGCCGAGCAGGGAGCCCGATGCGGGACTCGATCCTGGGACTCTAGGATCATGACCTGAGCCGAAGGCAGTCGCTTAACCAACTGAGCCACCCAGGCGCCCCAAGATTTTGTTTTATTTTTAAATATTTTATTTATTTGAGAGAGTAAGGACAAGCAGGGGGAGAGGGAGAAGCGGGCTCCCCACTGAGCAGGGAGCCCGATGATGTGGGCTCCATCCCAGGACCCCAAGATCATGACCTGAGCTAAAGTCAAACACTTAACAGACTGAGCCACCCAGGCGCCCCTTTCTGTGTTTGTTTCTATGAGTTAGTGGAATAGCTACTTCTCTTAAACTTAAAGGGATTGTCTTATGTATGGTCATCACTTGTGTAGACTGTGTGCCTGGTGACTTGCTGGCTGGCTGGAGTTTTGGCTGTCATGGGCTGGTGGTCTCGGGGCTCTCCTTCCTGGGACTGCCCTGGTGGGATGATAGATGGTCATGTTTTTAAAGACTGGGACCACATCCTACAGTGGATTGTACCTGAAGTAAATGCTTAATACTTACTGGATAGAACTGATATTTTAGGTGGGCCCTAAAATTTTAAATAAATTGGGGCACCGGGGTGGCTCAGTTGTTAAGCATCTGCCTTCGGCTCAGGTCATGATCCCAGGGTCCTGGGATCGAGCCCCGCATCCCGCATTGGGCTCCCTGCTCCGCGGAGAGCCTGTGTCTCCCTCTCCCACTCCCACTGCTTGTGTTCCCTCTCTCGCTGTCTCTCTCTGTCAAATAAATAAATAAAATCTTTAAAAAAAATTTTTTTAAATAAATTATACCTCAGTCTCCATTCACCAATCTATTTAATGAGCACATATTTGATTACCTAAGTCCTTTGCTAACAGCTGGGGAGATTTCTTTCGACCTCTGAGTGCCTTTATATTTTGAGGTGTCTTTCTCCCCAAAACCTCTTTACAGCCTTTAAAACACCGAATTGCCTTGGACCCAAGACCCCCTGTAATTAGCCTTGTGTAAGTATTGTTCTATTGTTTCTGATTAGTCTCACTGGTTCAACTGGCCTTCCATCTGTGTGTGTGTGTGGTCTGTTTATATTTCTTGCTTACTCGTTGTGAGACTTAGCCCAGTCAGTGATGCTACCCATCTTGATCTCAGTTCAGTAAAGACTGGCCATAAGTAGCAAACCCCTGCCCCTCCTTTCCTCCAGCCCAGAAACTAGTATGTGGGAGTAGGGGAAAGGAGGTGCCCACTCAGATAAAACTATCCAAGAATGCCAGTGTCTCCCAGGCCACCCACTATCCTGGGAATTTTGAGAACGTCTTTTGTCCTAGCCCCCACGCAGGGAAAAAATCTCAGCAGGCAATACCAAGGTGCGAGCCAAGCAGTGCTGTCTAAAGTAGTCTCATTCTTCCTCCCCGCTGCCCTTCCCAGAATCAAAGGGTCTTTATGGAGGGTGGAGATGGAGAAGGAGAAGTTTTGCTGTCTGAAGGAATGTCCAGGGCCCTCTGAAGAAAGATGGAATAGGGTGCCTGGATGGCTCAGTCGTTAAGCATCTGCCTTCGGCTCAGGTCATGATCGCAGGGTCCTGGGATCGAGCCCGCATTGAGCCCTGCATCGGGCTCCCTGCTCAGCGGGAGGCCTGCTTCTCCCTCTCCCACTCCCCCTGCTTGTGTTACTGCTCTCACTCTCTCTCTCTCTGTCAAATAAATAAATAAAATCTAAAAAAAAAAGGAAAGAAAGAAAGAAAGAGGGCGCCTGGGTGGCTCAGTTGGTTAAGCGACTGCCTTCGGCTCAGGTCATGATCCTGGAGTCCCGGGATCGAGTCCCACGTCGGGCTCCCTGCTCAGCAGGGAGTCTGCCTCTCTCTCTGACCCTCCCCCCTCTCATGCTCTCTGTCTCATTCTCTCTCTCAAATAAATAAATAAAATCTTTAAAAAAAAAAAGAAAGAAAAGAAAGAAAAAGAAAGAAAGAAAGAAAGGTGGAACAACACTAATCCTGTGTCTTGGGGCCAGTAAGGCTATGTGGGGTTGGGACAGCTGGTCACTTTCCCTCTTTGGAGTCTCCATGTTGCTCCTCTTTCTGTGTGATTCTCTGAGGCAGTTTGTCCCAATCTCCACGTCTCTCTTTTGGCTTGAGCCCCACTCACCTGTCCTCTTCCATCAACCAACAGCCTGACTGCCAGCCACCCTGGCTTCCTGGCTCCCTAGTTCTTGGCCTAGTGGCCCATGCCCATCCTGCTCTGACAGAGGTGGGAGGGGAGGAGATGACGGGGACAAGAAAAACCTCCTGGTGACATCTTCCTTTCCTATCCCAGGCCTCAAGCCCTCAAGTGCATGCTAGGCCTCCCTTATTGGGGTCATGATGAACATGGGGTGGAGGCACGTGGGGAGAAATAAGGAGGTTGAGGTAAAAACAGTAGAGAGGAGGGACAGAGGGTTGGGGCAGAGTAGAGGTTGAAGGGGGAGACTCTGGAAGCGGAAGCAGGATAGCCAAAGCCCCTGGGGAGAACGGAGGGAGGGAGAGTCGCGCGGCTCTGACAGCCCAGCCCAACCGAGGTCCCCGGGTTTCCCGTCTGTCTCTCCTTCCAGCTTCTCTTCCTTCCTCTCGTGTGAGATTTCTCCCCAGGACCTCTCCATTTTAAAGCATGTGATCCCCTCTGTCCGAGTCTCAGCGACTGTCCGAGGGTCTCTCCATCTCGCGCCTGGCTTTGGTCTCAGGCTCAGCCTCCCGGCCTGGCCCTCTCGGTGGGCGGTGCTCCCGACGCCCCGCCCCCAAGAAGGACTATTGGTGAAGAGGTGTCGAGAAGGCGGTGTCCAGCCAGCTTCCGAGAGCCGGATTGGTTGCGGCGACCCAGAGGCGGGCTGGAGGCGGGGCCAGCCAGGAGGCGGGCGGGGCGGCTGGGGCCCGGCCCAGAGCCCCGGGCGGTCGCATTGTTTTCCTGCGCGGAGCCGCGGCGGGAGTGGGGGCTGCGACTGGGACCCAGGACTCGCCCGACCCGACTGCGCCCCGGAGGTCGGATCCGAGCTCCATCCCATTCGGACGCTCGTCACGTCTCGCCAGAGCCCCAATCACGGATTGCGAACTCGGCGCGGTGCGGGGCCGCTGCCCGCCCGCTGCGATCTCGGTCCCGCTGACCCGGATCTCGGAGCAAGTACCCGGGAGCGGGGATGGGGTTGCAGGGAGGCGAGGAATAGCGGGGGCGCCGCAGGCTGGGGACAACCTTCCGAAGTGCGAGAGGGACCCGGGGAGGGTGCCAGCGCGCTGTGTGCCTGCCTGACGGAGAGGGTCAGCGGAGTTGGGGTGCACGGAGGGAGGAGGGGACCGTGGCCGAACCCCGTCAATGCACTGTTGGGCGCAGGGTCCGGGCGCCTCTTCCCACCGGGTTTCTCCGAGTCACGTCCTCTGGGTTGGGGAGCGCGAAAGGCGATTATTTGAGGCACGCACCGTACAGAAGGTGGAAAACCTGGTCCCTTGACTCCCCAGCAGGGAAACTAAGGCTCTGAGACCCGCGGAGAACTGGACCCTCTCGATGTCCCTGCAGGGATGGGAAAGGGGACGCGTCGTTCCTGACTATGGTGTGACGGCTGCGCCTCTGTCCTTGTGCAAACGGGAGTCTGAGCACCTCTCAGGGGGTTGGCTTGGGCAGAGAGTCGGGGAAGGGGGGCCCCAGAGAAACAACAGCCCCCGTGCCCTTCTCCTTCCTTCACCCCACTCGCCCCGGGGCTTTGTTAGACCGGGGTCTCCGAAGGGCGAGAGCCTGGATGGCGACTGCACCTTGAGCCCGCGGACCCCGCTCAGCACCGGCCCCAGGCCTGCCCTCGTCGGTTCCCAGCCTCTGGCCCTGCTTCTCTGGCCTCGGAGACCCGCCTCCGCTCCCCAACCCGCGCTCCCATCCCCACTCTGCCTGCGCCTGCAGGCCCCTCCAGCCCCTCCTCCCGCTAACGTGGCTCTGGGACCCGGTCCCGGCCCGGACTCTGCTACCCGCCCCTCTCGGAGCCCCAGATCCAGTGAAGGGGAGACACGTCGAGCCCCTGGCCCTGGGCCCACCTTATGCCAGGGTCTAGACACCTGGATTATCCTCGCTGGGGGCTGGGTGGGAGGGAGGGTAGGTTAGGAGCCAGGGGCTGAGGGTGGGGGAAATGTCTTGGAGAAGGGAATGCGCCTTCAGCCTGTTCCTCAAGGATTCTCGGCGCGCCCCTCACCCCCTCTACCTCTCCTCTGCTCCCCCAGAGGAAGGTGGACTGGGGCGGCCAACCAGCCTGAGAGCTTCCTGCTATTGTCCCCAGTCCAGTCTCCCCTTCTCCATCCCTTCCCCAGCCCCCCTAGACTCTGGTTATGACTCTGGCTATGACCTGGCCACTCCCCAGAGGTGGCTGCAAGGGCCAGGAGGAGGAGAAGGGCTGTTTCCTCTCCCAGCAAAGGGAGGACCTTGGAGGGGGGGATAGAGACGACCAGGCCTCCCCCATTTGCTTCAGATGGGGGGAATTATGCAGCTGGGATTGGTCCCAGCAGAGTAAGCCTTTCCCCAGGCCCGGGGGTGGGATGGGGACTGCTTAGATGCTGCTCCTCCAAAAACAGATAGGGGAAGCCCTCTTAAAGATATATCATACTTAAGTCTAGGGGGCCAATGCAAAGGCCAACCAAGTGTTTTCAGAGGCTGGACTAATCCAGTCTAAGTTGGGGGGTGGGGTGCAGAGACATTGGGTCGGAGGGAGGCAGGACCTGCTCTCTCAGGGAAGAAGGAAGGGGCTGGGGTGCTTGCTATCAGAGCATTTTGCCTAGAAATGAAGAGCATGTAAATGAGATGCAAATTAGCCTCTATTGTCCCCAGCTAGGGCGCTTTTGCTAAGAAGGCTGCTGGATTCTCAGGGTTTTAATGTGGGAGTGGTCATCATGCCCCCACAAACTCTCCCAGTCAACATTTTCCTCAAGACTGGTCCTGCAGTTCCAGGAGTTTCTGGCTAGGGGCCAGCCCCAGCCCCTGTCCTCACATCTTTAGGCATGAAGCGGCCAGCACCTTTGTAATCAAGCTCAATGTCAACCCCCCCCTCCCCTCCGCCACACACACACACACACACACACACACACACACACACACACACACACCCTCTTTCAGGGCAGCATGTCCCCTTCCCTAGCCTCAGTAGACTTCTCCTGAATTTTCACATTTACTTTTAAGGGATGTGGTAAGGAGGTGTAACGAAGCCTCTTCCCTCCTGTCCCTTCTTCCATCAGGTCCGAGGTCTCCTACCCCCCTCAAACCCCCACAGGAGTCACCACCCCAGGTAAGGAAAGGGCAGCAGCTCCTGAGGGCAGGAGATGGAAGCTGGCATGGACTGGGAGCAGGAAGAGGGTCTGGCTGTTCTCCCCACTTGCCAGAGACCAAAGTTGTTTCCTGGGTGAAGATACCAGTTGCCCAGGGCAACTTGGAGGGGGAGGATAGGAGACTGGCTGTGTCCCTTTCTCTTCCCTTGGGAGCAACAGCATCCGGAAACTGGGGGGGGCGGGGGGAGGAGCGGTGTTAGGGAGGCTTGGCCTTTCAGCACCAAGGGGTCGTTAGTTAGCTGACTGCTCTGCCCCTGGGGAGGGGGTCATCATTAGGTGTTCCTACCCCTTCCCCTCCTCCAGCCCTCTCGGGACCCCATCTGATGTCAGCCTCCCCACCAGTGACGCTGGATTGGGGGTGGGGTACACTTGGGTCCTGGCTCCAAGAGTGGAACTGGGGAGATGGAATGGGCTGGGCCTGGAAGCCCAGGGTCACTTCTTTAGGGGACGTGGTAGAAAGAGCACGTAAGGATTGGTGAAGAATAGCTGTCTGTTCACAGAAAGGAAGGATTCTCACCCTTCCTGCCCTGATTTCGGGAGCTCTTCAGCCCCTCACCTCAATTTGAGGGGAAGGAGGGCAGGAAGCTGGTGTCCACCTCCCACTGGGGTTCCACCCAGGGTCAGCTGGGGGTGGGTGGTGGTGCTGATTGGTGGGAAGGAAGGCTGTCTCACATCCCTTCCACCATATCCATCTTTTCCTGGACTTTGGGTTACCGTTGCCTGCCTGTCGTTGAATTATTTATATTTCCATTTTGAGGCAGCCCATAGAGGGAAGGAAGGGAAAGAGGGATATACGTGTTCAGCCATTTCTCCTCACCAGTATAGCCAGTTCCATCCCTGGCTCCTCATAGGGGTGGTTCTGCTCTTCCTCATCAAGTACATGCACAGGTTCTTCGGAGCCACGGAGGGAACAGGGGGCTAGAGAGGCTGGGAGGGGGCACAGTGGTCGGGCAGACAGCTGCAGCCAGAGCTAAATTTAGCCTCTGATCTGGCTTTGATGCAGATTCATTTTTGGCTAAGGCAGCGCCCCCCCCCCACTCCCCTCCCTACCCAGCTTCTCCCTAGCAATGGCAAGGTCCCTTGAAGCATGAACTTAGACCAGGACAACGACCCCTAGGCTTCCTCCCCCCACTCTGGGCTTCCTCACCCCTAGAGGGGGTGATGCTTCCTCGCAGCTGCCTCTGCCCGGGCACAGCGCCTGCACGGCTCCCAGGGTGCCGCAGGGGTCTGTGCGGGAGGGGGAGGCAGACATGGTGCCCTCTTCCTGCTCCCAGTGCCAGGGGGGGTCACTATTTATAATTTTAAGGCTTCGGCGTCTAATTATAACTGAGAAGGGGTTAGCAAGAGGGGGCCAGGCGGTGTCAGCTACCGAATGTCCCAGGCCCAGTCAGGAGAGAAGAGGCCGAGTGAGAAGGCTTGGCCGGGGAGCGGGTGTGTCCTGTCCTTACCTGGGGTCAGCCAGTTTGGGCCAGCTGGAGGGGGAAAGGCCCTGAGCGACGGCGACAGCTGGAGGCACCGAGGCAGTGCCAGAGAGAGCGTTGTTTCCCCCAGCCCGCAGGGTCTTCTGGGGATAGATCAGGGGAGCAGCCTGCCGGCGCTGAGGGTGCAGGATTGGGCCCCGTCCCCGACTTTTCTCTGTCTCCTTTCAGGGCCGGCATATGGGTGAGGGGGCACCCCCTGGGGCCTGAGCTGCCCCGCACAGGATGCCCCGTGCCCCCCACTTCATGCCCTTGCTGCTCCTGCTGTTGCTGTCACTCCCCCACACGCGGGCTGCCTTTCCCCAGGACCCCCTCCCTCTGCTGACCTCTGACCTGCAAGGTGAGTGCCCCGCCCCGTTGTGTGAGCTCGGGAGGCACGGGAGGTGAGGTGCGGGTGGCGCCTCCCTGCTGGGCCCGCTTTCTTCACTCTGAGGCAGACGCGGCCAGACCACACCTTAGCCGGCTTGAATCCTGGCCAAGCTGCTCGGGAGCTGCAGGACCTCGGTTGAGTCGGTTCACCTTTCTTCGCCTCAGTCTCCTCATCTGCAAAATGAGGATAACAAAGAGCATTCTACCTCATTAGAGTTATGTAGGGATTAAGTGAGGTCACCCACGGAAAGTGCCGAGAACACTGTCTGGCCCACGGTCAGTGTTTTCTGTGTGTTCGCTCTTATTATTAGTTACACCACGAAGGCTCGGGCCGGTTCAGTGGTGCCCCACACCTCCCTCTCCACCATTTGCACCACAACTAAGCCGAGGTCCCACTGTGAGGGACACCATAGACCCACTTTTTTTCTGAGAAGAAAAGAACTTCATCTGTTTGCAGGTTCCTGTTATTAAGGTAGGATTTAGAATATTCTAAGGATGAAAGAACTGCACTTGGGTCACTGGGAGTAAGTGTTGGGGGGTAAGAATCGCACTTACTGGGGCGCCTGGGTGGCTCAGTCGTTAAGCGTCTGCCTTTGGCTCAGGTCATGGTCCCGGTGTCCCGGTGTCCTGGGATCGAGCCCCGCATCGGGCTCCCTGCTCCGCGGGAAGCCTGCTTCTCCCTCTCCCACTCCCCCTGCTCGTGTTCCCTCTCTCGCTGTGTTTCTCTCTGTCAAATAAATAAAATCTTTAAAAAAAAACAAAAAAAAAGAATCGCACGGACACGTGCCGAACGCCGGCCTAAGCCCCGTCCGAACGTTGGAACACCTGTCCTGAGCTCTGAGCTCCCTCGGAGTGCTGGCGATTGTGGCTGCCACAGGCGGGCCAGTGGACGCCGGAGTCGGTCAGAGGAGGCGGGAAGCGGGGAGGGCTGAGGTGGCCTCCGGAGAACCTCAAGGGCTGGGAGAAATTGGAGAAAGTGTTCCAGACAGGAACGATGTGGGAACGAAAGGGGAGCCCTTGCCCCACCACGCTTCCGAGAAGGGGACTGAGTTCAGCTCTGCAGTCAGACAGACCTGGATCGCAATCCCGGTGCCAGCCACTTCCAAGCTAAACGAGCTATGCAAATGCTTTAATGGCTTGAAGCCACAGGCTCCTCATCTGGAAAACCGGGCCACTAGTAGTAGTACTTCCCTCATAGGGCTGCATCAAACGCGGCGATGCTTCTCAAGTGCGAACACAGTGGTTGGCAGAAGTGCTCAGACGTTATTTTATTCGTAGTTGTATCAACAGCTTTGCTAATACCTCACAACTCATCTCGCTCATCCACGATGTCCATTGCGGGGCTTCATCTGGTTGGAAAGGGTATTGAGGGAGTGTGTGGTGTGTGGCTGGCCCTCAGCACCCGCCTCTCTGTGTCTTCTAGGTACTTCCCCATTATCCTGGTTCCGGGGCCTGGAGGATGATGCTGTGGTTGCAGAACTTGGGCTGGACTTTCAGAGATTCCTGACCTTGAACCGGACCTTGCTAGTGGCTGCCCGGTAAACTGACCGTGGCACAGTTGTGGGGCCGACATGCATGCTCCTGGGCAGACATGGGACCTACATGGCCACTGCAGCATCTTGCAGGGGACACATGCAGGTGTATAAGCCATGGGACATGGACATGCTTGGACCCAGAGCACAAATGCCAAGGCATGGAGTAAGGGGGATGATAGAGGGCAGGAGGTCTGCACTGTTTGTCTCTGAGCTGCTGAACCTGAGCAGGGTGGGCGCTAAGGAGCTCAGGTGGGGTGCCTTGGCTTGCTTGGCTCTGATCCCTCCTTACCTGTCCCTTCAGGGATCACGTTTTCTCCTTCGATCTTCAAGCCCAGGAAGAAGGGGAGGGGCTGGTGCCCAACAAGGTGAGGGGCGTGTGGGAGGAGGTGCAGGCATGGAGATGAGGCTGGGAAAGGTCTGGTGGGGGTCAGGTGGGTGGGAAGAGGAATCCAAAAGGAGCCATAAAGTGAGGGGGCATCCAGGTTGCCCATGATGTTCCCTCCTCTACTTCTCCCTTCAGTATCTAACATGGCGGAGTCAAGACATGGAGAACTGTGCTGTGCGGGGGAAGCTGACGGTGAGGAGTGGGATGAGAATTTCGAGGGGAGAATTTCCCGCCTCCAGGCTCTGTCCAAGCGGTCCTCCACTGTGCCCACTTTCCCACCCACTTCCATCTCAGACCACAGGAGGAATGTGCAGGAAAGGGGATGAATAATTTTCACTTGCCTTCACGGAAAAGTGAGACTCCCAACAGGCCAAAGAATTTGCCCGAGGTTGCAGGGCAGTGAATAGCTTACTTGGGACTTCACCCCACATTGCTCTGACTGGCTCCAAGGAGGGAGCCTTACTCCCCGTGTCCCCTGTCCCACTCATAGGGACTCCTGTCGCTGACCTAGGATTTTGGATTCTCTAGGACGAGTGCCACAACTACATTCGTGTTCTCGTTCCCTGGGACTCCCAGACACTCCTTGCCTGTGGAACAAACTCATTCAGCCCCGTGTGCCGCAGCTACGGGGTACGAAGGCAGAGGCGGGTGGCAGCAGGGTCAGGATGGGAGTGGGAAGAGAACCCAAGATGGGCAACCAGTTTGGTGGGGACGGGCCAGCCGGGGTGGAGGAACGGGAGTGCCGAGTGCAAGGGTCCAGAGGGGGTGGGGGAAAGAGGCAAGGGGACGTGAGGGAGTGGGCTATGGAGCCAGGCTCCAAGACTCCAAGGACTCCAAGACCCTGCTCCCTCTGCCTCCAGGTAACGTCGCTGCAGCAGGAGGGTGAAGAGCTGAGTGGGCAGGCCCGATGCCCCTTTGATGCCGCCCAGTCCAACGTGGCTGTCTTTGCAGGTGTGTGAGGAGCAGGCCTGTGGCGGAAGGGGGCTCGCACCTTAGCCTTTGGTCTTTGCCCACGCTTCTGAGTGGAGGGTTGAGGTAGGGGGCGGGGCCAGGCTGAGGGAGGCAGGGGCTAGGAGGCCCGAGAAGAGCCAGATCCTTGGGCCCTCCCCTGACCCCACCCTACCCACCACTCCAGAGGGCAGCCTTTACTCAGCCACAGCCGCGGATTTCCAGGCCAGTGATGCTGTGGTCTACAGAAGCCTTGGGCCTCAGCCCCCACTCCGCTCGGCCAAGTACGACTCCAAGTGGCTCAGAGGTCAGGGCGGGCCTGGGGGAGGGAGGCTGCTCTTGGGGAGGAGGTGCAGGGGGAGGACTGTAGCAGGGAGCAGGCAGATGGCGGTGGTACTGTGCATGTATGCAAAGGCAAGAGGCTGGGTGGGGCCGGGAGTTTCTGAGCGTACCATTTCCTGTCTCTCCCCTTTCAGAGCCACACTTTGTCCACGCCTTGGAGCATGGAGACCATGTCTACTTCTTCTTCCGAGAGGTCTCTGTGGAGGATGCCCGGCTGGGAAGGGTAAGGAGGTGGGCAGCTAGAGGGTTCTGCCTGATCCTGAGGAACCAGTCAGAGTCAGGGGAGAGCTCGTGGCCCTAATGTCCACCACGCAATCCCCTGGACTCTGAGCCCCAACTTGGGAGCAGCCCCCAACCCTCTGCCCCCACATCCATCCTGCTGCGTCCCTCATCCTTGACCCAGTCCGATCTACCACACTATACCCTTCCTTTGCTGTGGCCCTGGCGTTTGTCCCTTGGTGCTCCAGCACTCCAGAGTCCCTCCCCCACCTCCCCCCACCATGCTCCGCTTGCCCTGAGGGCCTCACTGTTCTCCGCAACCCCCCCCCACCCCCGCACCCTCCTCTCCTCCCCCAGGTACAGTTCTCCCGAGTGGCCCGTGTGTGTAAGCGTGACATGGGTGGCTCGCCTCGGGCCTTGGACCGCCACTGGACATCCTTCCTGAAGCTGAGGCTCAACTGCTCTGTCCCTGGGGACTCTACCTTCTATTTTGACGTCTTACAGGCCTTAACTGGGCCTGTGGACTTGTATGGCCGCTCTGCTCTCTTTGGGGTCTTCACCACCCAGACCAATAGGTTAGTACTAGACTAACCAGTGTGCTCCAATCTGTCCCTTATCCCACCAGCGTCCAAGCTCCCCTCTCAAAGCCCCTATAGTGAGGGGAAACTCCCTTCAAAGCCAGTTTGCTGTTCTGCTCTTTCTTCTCCCAGCATGGCCCCCAGGGGCTGCCTCGCCCTCTCAGGCTCCACCCCCTAATATGGTACTTAAGGGTAGCTGCCATGTCTCACCTGGGAGGAGCTGTGCTATCCCTTCCAACACCTAGCCCACATCTTTCTCTGGCTCCTTCAGCATCCCTGGCTCTGCGGTCTGTGCCTTCTACCTGGATGATATCGAGCGTGGGTTTGAGGGCAAGTTCAAGGAGCAGAGGAGTCTGGATGGAGCCTGGACACCTGTGTCTGAGGACAGAGTTCCATCCCCCAGGTACCCAGGATGGGAGTGGGTTTTGGGCGGGGGGACAGAAGCAAGCGGTGTGTTCCCACATGGGATTATGAAGAGAGGGTCTATGGGATTATGGGGAGGGGGCTCAGTGGGTTGGCGTGGGACTGGTGAGCTGTAGAGAAGGGGCAAGCGGTAGTGTGAACGTCTGTGTGAAGGGGGAGGGCAAGGGTTACCAGTCGTGTTTGAGAGCAGATGGTGGGGGGCACGGAGCCTAACTAAGCCCTGGCTCCCTGTCCTAACACTGTCCCTTCCCATGCACCTACCAGGCCAGGATCCTGTGCAGGAGTAGGTGTGGCTGCCTTGTTCCCCTCTTCTCGAGACCTCCCCGATGACGTCCTGACCTTCATCAAGGCTCACCCACTGCTGGACCCCGCTGTGCCACCTGCCACCCATCAACCTCTGCTCACCCTCACCAGCAGGTGTGCTACTAAAAAGACAACTACTGCCCACGCCCCACGCCCCACGCCCCACGCCCCAGCCACTCTCCTTCTCTGACCTCACAAGGTAAGTCATATTGGGAGGAAGGACCTATGAACGTGGAGGGAGAGAGGTAAGAAGGAAACTCTGGGCTGGGGGAAGGACCCAGGAGTGGGAGCCAGGATACATCGGCTGTCCTTGAGACACTCCAGCTTCCACCAGTCAGGTGGCCCTGACTGAGGCCTATTCCTCCAGGGCGCTACTGACCCAGTTAGCTGTGGATGGTAGGGCTGGTCCCTACAGTAACACCACAGTCCTGTTCCTGGGCTCCAACGATGGGACCGTGCTGAAGGTGCTGCCCCCAGGGGGGCCATCTGGCAGACGTGAGCCCATCCTGTTGGAAGAAATCAATGCCTACAGCCCCTCCAGGTGAGGCCTTGGTCTGGCAGTCACCGCCCCCGCAACCACCTGCAGAGCAGGAATGGGAAGTGAGGTGGTAGGTGGGGATGTGAGGATGGGGTGGGAACTCCACTGGCTTCTGATGGCCAAAGCTGTAGGGTAGAGGGGTTTGGCAAGA
Organism: Leptonychotes weddellii; assembly: GCF_054177405.1. Classification (NCBI taxonomy): domain Eukaryota; kingdom Metazoa; phylum Chordata; class Mammalia; order Carnivora; family Phocidae; genus Leptonychotes; species Leptonychotes weddellii. The sequence continues at coordinate 95,201,262 of NC_138372.1, read as the reverse complement.
AGCTAGACTAGTGTGCTAGGGCAGCCCTATGAGCTGTAGTCAGTGCTCGGGTGCCTCCCCACCTTCTGTTCTTTAACTGACCCAGGGAGAAAGAAGCCTCCCCTGCCCCATCCCTGAGTCCTTCTGGCCTCCCCCTAGGTGCCGTGGGAAGCGGGCCGCCCAGACAGCACGGCGGGTCATAGGGCTGGAGCTGGACACTGAAGGTCACAGGCTCTTTGTGGCTTTTTCTGGCTGCATCATCTACCTCCCTCTCAGCCGGTGTGCCCGGCACGGGGCCTGTCGGAGGTGAGACGGGCCGAGGGCAGACCTGCCTGGGCCAGCAGGAGCACAAGAACACAGGCATGGGGGGCGGCCGGGGAATGCAGGGGCTGGCGGGAGGGAGGGCTGCCCCAAGCACTCTGCAGGCACTCTCCAGGGCCTAGAATAGGAATTGGGATAGCACAGGCTGGCACTATGGGGCTAGGGTCCTCCTGCAGGCCAGGGTGAGAGCTGGAAGGGCAGGGCCACGGGATGTGATTGGAGTGGAGAGCCTCACATGACTCCATTTTCCGCAGGAGCTGTCTGGCTTCTCAGGACCCATACTGTGGATGGCACAGCTCCAGGGGCTGTGTGGATATCAGGGGACCTGGTGGGTAAGTGAGGGGCCCCCAGATCTCCTGAGGAGAAAGCTCGGTCCGCACCGCTAGCAGAGGAAGCTGAGGGCCGGGGTGGGGGCTGCGGGCAAGATGTATGACTGCACTAAGCCACCACCACCCCTGTCCTAGGACTGATGTGGATCCAGCTGGGAACCAGGAATCCATGGAGCACAGCGACTGCCAAGGTAAACGGAGGGGAAGGGGCAGCCATGGCCGCAGCTGCACGCACCTCTGACGGCCAGCAGCTACCATCCCAGGTGTGGCTGTCCGTACTTCTGTGGCACAGTCGCCCCCTTCGGCTCTTCCTGAAGCTCCCCCTGCCTCCATCGTCACCCTCTGTCCCCCTTCTTCATAGATGGAGCTACTGGGAGTCAGTCTGGCACAGGCGATTCTGCTTATGGTGAGTCTGCCTATCCCAACGCCATCTTCCCTTGCTCGGCCCACGCTCACCCAAGTCTGTGCCCCACGGCAGCAGCAGACACTGCACACGCTGAGTCTCAGAAGAGGGTTAGCATCCTCCAGATACCCCGCATATAGCCAGTGCTTGGCACACAGTAGGATGCTTAATAAATAGTTTTTGAAAAAACAAAACAAAACATGAAAGAATGTCCGGCATGGTGAGCCTTCCCCCACCCTCCAGAGGAAAGTAGAGGCTGGAGTTCTGGACCTTTGGGTTCCAAAGTGGGGGCGGGGTGGGGAGGACCTACCGAACGGGTGTCAGCGGTGGAAGACACGAGCCTCACTGGCTCTGACCTGGTCTCTGTCACCAGTGCTTCTGGGTCCTGGCCCTTCCCCTGAGACCCCCAGCCCCCCCAGTGATGCCCGCCCCCGGCCCCAGTCTTCCACTCTTGGAGCTCACACTCAGGGTAAGGGGGCTGGCTGGGAGGGATAGGAGTGAAGTGTGGGGCTGCTGAGTCTGGAAGAATTCTAAGCCCCTCCCTGACGTGTTTGGTGCTCACTAATGCCTGTTTGGAGCCTCCCCTCCCCAGAGCTGGGCATCTCGGACCCACGGCCTTCTGCACTGGCAGAGTTTGGCACTCGCTCTTGGCATGGCTACAGGGGCCAGAGCTGGGCTGGGGGCTGTGTGTGAGGTCTAGTGTGCTGTGCTGGGCTGACTGTGTGTGTCGAGGGCAGGGGAGACCATTCTGAGGACGGTCAGCCTGTGCTGGGGTGAAGCTGAGCAGCAGAGAGGAGAAACTCGAACTTGCCCTCCCATGCCCACCTACCTGTCTGAGCCTCCCTCCTCCCTCTCGGTCAGCAGGCGTGCGCCGGGACCTCCCCCCAGCCTCAGTCTCCCTCTCCGTCCCCATCACACTCCTCCTGGCCTGTGCTGCTGCAGCCTTCGCCCTGGGCGCCTCAGTCTCCGGCCTCCTGGTCTCCTGCGCTTGTCGCCGAGCCCACAGACGTCGGAGCAAGGACGTCGAGACGCCGGGGCTCCCGCGCCCTCTCTCCCTTCGCAGCTTGGCCCGGCTGCACGGTGCGGGCCCAGAGCTGCCGCCGTGCAAGGATGGAGACGGGGCGCAGCCGCCCCAGCTCTACACCACCTTCCTGCCTCCCCCCGAGGGCGTAGCCCCGCCGGAGCTGGCCTGCCTGCCCACGCCGGAGTCCACGCCCGAGCTGCCGGTCAAACACCTACGCCACGCTGGGGGCCCCTGGGAGTGGAACGAGAACCGGAACAACGCCAAGGAGGGCCCCGGCCGCGCGCGGGGCGGAAACGCAGCGGGCGGCCCCGCGCCGCGCGTGCTGGTGAGGCCGCCACCGCCGGGCTGTCCCGGGCAGCCCGTGGAAGTCACCACCTTGGAGGAACTGCTGCGCTACCTGCACGGCCCGCAGCCGCCCAGGAAGGGGGCCGAGCCCCCGGCCGTGGCGGCCTTTACCTCGCGGGCGCTCCCGCCGGAGCCGATCCCCACCCCCACCCTCTTTGCGGGCTCCAGCCTCCTCCCCCGGGAGTGTGGTCCGCCGCTGAGGCTGGACGTGCCCCCCGAGGGGAAGTGCGCGGCGCCCTCCATCCGGCCCGCGCTCTCCGACCCGGCTCCCCGGCTAGGGGTCGGGAGCAGCCGGAGGATGCCCTTAACCACGCACCGTGCACCCCCCGCCCTGCTCACTCGGGTCCCCTCAGGGGGCCCTTCCAGGTACTGCGGGGGTCCCGGGAGACATCTCCCGTACCTGGGCCGGCCGGAGGGGTATCGGGGCCGCGCTCTGAAGAGGGTGGACGTCGAGAAGCCCCAGCTGCCCCCGAAGCCTCTCGTCTCACCCTCCTCCCAGCCGGCTCTCCCCAACGGCAGCCATTTTAACTTTTAAAGGGAGCTGCGCCACGTCCTCCAATGGCGCCCTTGAGGCCCGTGCCCTCAAAGGCCAAGAGCATGGACGCATCTCCAAGGACAGATCCCCTCCCTCTCTCCGTGTTCCACACCTCCAGCCTTCCTGGACTCTGAGAGTCTCCCGGGGTCCCAGCCCGCCTCGGGTTTATTTATTGACTGTCTTTTCCCCCTGTCCTCGAGAGAGGAGTGGGAGGTGAGAAGCTCGCCCCCTCGGTGAGCCAGCTTTTCGGGGGGTAACTGGCGCACTCCCACTCCCCCCTCCCTCAGCCAAGCTGCCTTAACTCGCCCCTCCGGGCTTCCTCCATAGACTGGGCCGCGGGCGGGCCGCAGGGCGGACGGACAGACCGACGGAGCTGGGGCCGCGCGCGCGTTGTGTACAGAGTCCTCGGGCCTCCCGGGACGTGCCTCCTCCTACTGTGTAGGAGCCTCCGCTTCCCAATACAGCTGTGTCCCCGAGCCGTGCCTGACTTTCCTAGCGGAGGGGGCGGGGCGGGAACCGGTCCGCTCGCTAGGCGCCTCTGCCCCCGAATCTCTCTGCCTTCGTCTTGGCCTTGCACTCTCTCCCGAGTAATTGGGATGGCTGAGGTCCCACCGGGGTTAATCAGGAAAGGTTTCCTGAAGGAGGCAAGCGAAGAAATGGGTGTGTGGAGATGAACCAGGGCCCAGGAGACCCACGGCAGAACTTAGGTGGGGTGGGGAGGGCACCGGAGCTCGTTTCTGGATCGAGGATGTTTTCATAGCCTGTTCCGTGGGGGTGGGGGGAGGGTATTTTTTGAGAAATAAAATGAAGCTGCAGCGCAAGTGATTTAAGTTTCACAACAGGAAATCTTGTCCTAAAGAATTTGGAGAGTGTGGGTCGCACGATGGGTAGGCTGCAAAGAACAGCAAAGGATTCAGCCCTATTGGTGGTAGGGGCTACCCTTGCCAGTTCCCTAAGGAGCAGTTAATTCCCTTTCTCAGAGCGGGAGGGGGTGTAGGAGCGCGTGTTTCCTCGCACGCATGCGTAACCTCTTGTCTCGGAGTCTCGGGCCGCGCTCCAGCCCCGCGCTCCGAGGATCAGCTAGCTGGTGCCTGTGCCGTCGTTCCTCCGGCCAGAGCTGGCTGAAGATACCTGTCTGTTATCCCGGGGACCAATGGGAGGGGCGGACAGGACCTTCTGCCCCGCCCACTACCTCGAGTTTAAGGACACTTAGAGCCACGCGCGGGCGGTGGGTGCTTTTGGGATTTACAGGTTCGGGTCTTTACCGGCGCGTGGCCGGAGTATCCGCTCAGTTGGGAGCCCTAGGCCGCCGTTCCACTGGTGCCGCCTGGAGGCCGGCCCAAGCCCTGCAGCTAAGGAAGCCTTGGCAGTCCCTTTCCCGGTTCGCCACCGGACTGCCTTGAGCGGGAAACCGCTGAGAACAATTTGGTGAAGAACCGTGATTGTGTCTAGCTCCGCCCTTATCTAGCTCCGCCCTTATTACCTGTAATCCTGACAAGTCAGAACTTTGCCCTAAATCTCAATTTCCTCATCTGAAAAATGGGGTTGTTTGAGAGGCTCAAGTAATTATATGTAAAAATGCTTTTAAAGGAGAAAGCATGGTACCTTGTGAGATGTCGATTCCTCCAAACCCATGCTTAGGTGTCCTAACTTTGCGATCTACCAAGCAATCTGTTTCCTTTTGTATCCTTACAATCTTCATTTATAGATTTTACCCTCAAGGTTTTTTTAAAGTCGCTCTCCGAACTTTGCTCACACCTTGTTCTGCCAGATTTGTTCCCCAGGCTACCCTCTGCTTGGAGCTTGTTTCCCCAGGTTGGAGAGATCCTTTAGGTCTTAGTTTTCCCCTCTTCAGATGTCTTACTTAAACCAAGATGCTTTTTTTTTTTTTTAAGATTTTATTTATTTATTTGACAGAGAGACACAGTAAGAGAGGGAACACAAGCAGGGGGAGTGGGAGAGAGAGAAGCAGGCTTCCCGCGGAGCAGGGAGCCCGATGCGGGGCTCGATCCCAGGACCCTGGGATCATGACCTGAGCCGAAGGCAGACGCTTAACGACTGAGCCACCCAGGTGCCCCATTAAACCAAGATGCTTTAAAACCATTGCTAGTTTTCTAGATAGTGAAGAAGAGCAAGGAAGGAATAGAGCAACTTTCTAATCACCTGACTTCATTATCCTCTTCAAACCAAGGTGTTAAAGCCAGGACAAAGAAAAATGTTAGGGGAGCGCCTGGGTGGCTCAGTTGTTAAGCGTCTGCCTTCAGCTCAGGTCGTGATCCCAGGGTCCTGGGATGGAGCCCCACATGGGGCTCCCTGCTCGGCGGGAAGCCTGCTTCTCCCTCTCCCACTCCCTCTGCTTGTGTTCCCTCTCTCGCTGTGTCTCTCTCTGTCAAATAAATGGATAAAATCTTTAAAACAAAACAAAACAAAAAACAAAAAAAGAAAAATGTTAGGGCTGCAGCGTTTCTCAGCCTTCTGAAGGACAAGTCTCACAAATACTTCCGTTCTTGCCCTGAAGGTGGTCACGACAAAGGGGTAAATGATCTCTAGGTTTAAATACAGACTCAAAAGAAGTTAATCTTGTGACTCTGTGCAGACAACAGCAATTTACAGGTTAAAGTCCTGGTTTCATTTTAATCAAGAAGGGTGTTCATTTACAAAGTATGGCGACTTCTCTAGCCAAGAGAGCCTAAGCTGGACTCTCAGAACCTTCTCAGGTCTAGTGAAAGCAGTTGTGTTGCAGTGATAGCAACAGTCCTTGGACTCTGCCACTTAATAGTTTTGTGCGTGACTAACCTCTCTGTGCCTCAATTTCTTTTGTAAAGCATGTAAAGGATATATGCCAATAGGAGGTTATAAAGCAGCATATAAATATATAGGTTTAAATTAAGTGCTTTGTGAGAAAAGGTTATTTGCCCCAAATAAAGTAGACTACTATGAAGTATGCAATTCAATAATACTCATGAAATACTTTATCCTGGTAGAGAGTGGTGAATAATAAACTAAGGGAATGAATTCAAAGAAATTACTGTCCCTGACAACAGAGGGATAAACATGACCCCTTAATTTAAGGATACTTAAATACTTAAGGATACTGTTGATACTTTTTTTAAATTATTAGTTCAAACTTTGTCTTTAGAAACACCAGCATGTGCCAACAAGAGGATAAAGTCCTCACCCTGAGGGATTTCTAAGCTGATTTCTCAGAGGCATCCTGGGAGGTTATGGAGAAACCATGGCCCCAGTAGGCAGAGTCCATCAGCTTGTGTAAGACTTTGGGGATCTGAAACACAGAAGGTTCCACAGTCACAAAGCTTGAAAAGCTGTTCAGCGCCTTGGGTTCTTTAGGAGCTAAGTCATAGGAGCCTGAGCTATTACTGTCTCTCAGATTTCTGTCTCCTTGATGCCACCACCCCACACTTGGGAACCATACAGGTATGAGTCACTTTCTGCTACTTAATCCAGCAGATGACCTTCAGATATGTTGACTTATAAGAATTTAAGGCTACATATATGAGAGTAAGGTTGAAGTACATGGATAAAATATGAAGCCTATGAATCCAAAAGATTGCCTACCTTTACCACACATGTATTAGGGTCCCAATAGGAAATAGACAACATGCTCAAAATAATGAAGGGCTGATTTTAAAAAGTGTGGGCAAAGGATAGGTCAGTAACTGGAGGCGAGTAAGAGCCTTAGGCCTGAAAAGACAAAGGGAGATAATGGGTTATTTGGAACTGGAAGGAGAGGCTGCATTAAGAGGAGCAGTGACCTTTAATCAAAGGATACAGCTAGGCCCTGGGGACTCCAAGGAATGGAACCTGGGAAATCCACATACTGATTTCAGTTTTTTCAGATCTCCCTCCAGTCTCCTGCCAGAGCCCCCTATTGGCTGAATCAAAGTGGAAGCCCAAAGTGAGGGAGCCCATTGATGAAATTCATGCAGGTTAGCTCCCAGGATAGAGAAAAAGATTTAGAGGGAGGAGAATAATCTGGAAGGGAAGACAGAAGCTATCCAGAATACCTAGAGCTGAAGACTGCATCCATTCTCTGTGAGAGGTTATCTTTGACTCTCCTTCCTCAAGTATTGCTGGCCAGCAACTTTGTGGAGATGCCTCCTGACTTAGTTTTGGAGCAAAACTGACTTTGAGGAGTTTGCAAAAAAGCTGCTTGAAGTTATGTCACCCCAGTTTCTTAACTACCTGCCCAAAGTCAAGTAAGATCATATTCTGATTAAAAGACAAACTACAGCAGAAAGAACACCAAAAACTGTGTAGAAATTGTAGTTTTAGAAAGAACAATTTTTTTTTTTTTTTAAGCTGAGGGACTCTGGGCAGTCACAAACTGTTGTGTGTGTGTGTGTGTGTGTGTGTGCGTGTGTTTAATCTATAGTCTGAAGATAATACATACCTTGCAAGATAGGTATGTTTGTGTGTATGTAAAATGATGAGCTCAATGCCAGACATATAACAAAACTTTAATGCATAGAGGGGCACCTGGCTGGCTCAGTCAGTAGAGCATGTGACTCTTGATCTTGGGTCATGAGTTCAAATCCCACATTAGGTGAAGAGCTTACGTAAAAAAAAACGACAAGGGACGCCTGGGTGGCTCAGTTGGTTGAACGTCTGCCTTCAGCTCAGGTCATGATCCCAGGGTCCTGGGATCGAGTCCCACACCGGGCTCCCTGCTCGGCAGGAAGCCTGCTTCTCCCTCTCCCACTCCCCCTGCTTGTGTTCCTGCTCTCGCTGTCTCTCTCTCTGTCAAATAAATAAATAAAAATCTTTAAAAAAAATAAAATAAAATAAAAACTCTTGGGGCGCCTGGGTGGCTCAGTCGTTAAGCGTCTGCCTTCGGCTCAGGTCATGATCCCAGAGTCCTGGGATCGAGCCCCGCATCGGGCTCCCTGCTCGGTGGGAAGGCTGCTTCTCCCTCTCCCACTCCCCCTGCTTGTGTTCCCTCTCTCGCTGTGTCTCTCTCTGTCAAATAAATAAATAAAATCTTAAAAAAAAAAAAAACTCTTTAGGCATAGAAGCTACTGTTATTATTTATAATATTGGCTCCTCAAATATCACTTTCCTTTACAGTAAGAACTTCCTTAAACTTTAGGACTGGTTATGGAAGCAGAGTGCAGCCCCACACCTTGCTCAGGGGTCCTTTACAGTCTTTTTCTTTTCTTTTCTCTTTTTAAAAGATTTTATTTATTTATTTGACAGAGAAAGACGCAGCAAGAGAGGGAACACAAGCAGGGGGAGTGGGAGAGGGAGAAGCAGGCTTCCCGCTGAGCAGGGAGCCCAATGCAGGGCTTGATCCCAGGACCCTGGGATCATGACCCAAGCCAAAGGCAGACGCCTAACGACTGAGCCACCCAGGCGCCCCTACAGTCTTTTTCTTTAGAAAACATTTTTTTAAAAAACTATTTATTTGAGAGAGAGCGAAAGTGAGCGAGATCACAGAGGGAGATGGAGAAGCAGACTCACTGCTGAGCAGAGAGCCCAACATGGGGCTCAATCCCAGGACCCTGGGATCATGACCTGATTCGAAGGCAGACACTTAACCGAATGAGCCACCCAGGTGCCCCCCAAAAACATTTTTATAACACGTATACTTAAATTGTCTACTGGGCATTACTATTAATTTCCCAGTTACCCAGTTCCATTTTTTTTTTAAGGTATCCCCTATAGTCTTAACAAACTTACTCTATCACCTATCAGATATCTTGCACAAACCCTATACAGGTATGTGGTTATCATGAAGTTGCTCCCACTTCACCCTTCTCTTGTATTTTCTACCTACTTATCTTGGAGTAAAGCGCTCATTTTCACAGAGGAAATCTTGGGAAAGTTGCCTTCATTCATGTTTCTTTCCCATCCTTTAAGAATATTACCCTTCGGGCGCCTGGGTGGCTCAGATGGTTAAGCATCTGCCTTCGGCTCAGGTCATGATCCCAGGGTCCTGGGATCGAGTCCCGCATCGGGCTCCCTGCTCAGGGGGGAGTATGCTTCTTCCTCTGCCTCTGCCTCTCTCTCTCCCTCTCTCTCTGACTCTCATGAATAAATAAATAAAACATTAAAAAAAAAAAAAAAGAATATTACCCTTCAGAGAACTCTAGGTTCCTATCTCCCCAATTCCCTTCCAACTTTCCCACATTCCTGATGGTTTCTCTCACTAGGATTTTAATTCAATAAGACTTTTAGTTCTTTGTTTCTCAAGCCTCAAGTCCCTGCTCTTGTTCTGTTTTCTTTGCCTGCTCTTTTCCTCTCAACAGAACAAAGACTGTACACGCATTTATGAGGTACTCTGCCAGTTGTACCTTATTAATTAATATGTGTACCGGATTTTTTGACTATATGTATTTACCAAAAAGCAATTATCTATATGTAGCCTAGTACATGGTAAATGTTCAATTTCCTAAATACTGACTTGGAGATTCTAGTTGTTGAACACAGATGCTTACATGTCTTTGACTTTGGTATTCCCCTCCTTTTTTGAAGAAAGGCATCCTTATTGCCAATGGAGCAGCTTTTGAGAACACTATACCCTGGATGAGGATGAGGACCCCATCTAGTCAGCCAGATGAGTCTCTTCAGCCCTGGATATCAGTGGGGTTTGTGCTACAACCACACTGCTACTCGTATTTACTTAATAAATGTATGCTGAATTGGACTGAGATAGCAACAAGCACCTTATTAACTAAGAATAGCTGAGGACCCAGCAGAGCAAATCTATTTCCAAGCCTCCCTGAACCTGATGGCCCATCCTTTCCCCACCAAACCTTTCTTAGCATTGATTTTACTCCCACACAAGGCACAGAGTCATTTCCTTCAGCTACTTGGCTCTTCTCCTGGTTGTTTGCTTTTGGGAAGGGAGTGGGGGATGACAGAAGGGAGGTAGATGTAAATCTAACAAACCAGTCTAAAGCTCTCTCCATTCTCACTTCAGTCCTTACCTCCACTTGCTCTGCCTATTTCAAATAACCAGTAGGAGCTAGGGTAAGGAAAATGCAGAGGGTGTGAATAGGTTAGAAGAGACCACAACAGGGGAAGGAAGACCCCTCACACACAAACCTGCTCCATCCTCATTAGCTCAGCTAGACAGAGAAAACTTCCTATTGAGATTTATCTGTGATCAGGGACTAGGTACAATTTTTGCCCAGGAGATGGAAAAAACTTTCAATGACACTCTGAAATGGTAAGACTTTGACATTTTATTAAGAAACATCTTTATTTTAAATGATAGTACAAAAATTATATATATAATATAGATCTGTATAAGTGTATATACACACAAATGATCACCCACACACACATACACACACCCTTCCTCATCAAAATCAAATCCTATTAAAATCCTAAATAAAAAAAGAGAAGTATATTTAAGTTTTCTTAAAACACACTGTACATAAAGCTGTCAGAAAACCTGAAAAACTGAGGACATTTTGAGAAGAATCTAGGGACCCCACCCACCCTCTTTCTCTCCTCCTCCAACATAAATGGCCTTGTCAGGAGGACAGGCCACAGGACAAAGCCAGAGAAGGGAGCTGCAGTCATTATTGTTGGTCAAGGAAGATGCCTGAAACCAACTAGGAAGCACAGGATATAGGGTATGACCTAGATTAATTCTCAGAAACAAACCACTTCAGAATAAACAGAAAATGCATGTAATAGGGAAGGAGGGGAGTGGAAAGAGGAAAGACAAGGCCCATAGATTAGAAATGACCAACTAATTAAGCTCTAGTGCCTGGGAAAGACTCAGTGAGATAAAAACAATGGGGTCACAGAAGCAGAAGTAGTTTAGAGGGGAAAGGGCGAGGGGGGGGGGCGGGGAGAGATAGGGAATCACAATTTCCTGCCATTAACCAGCCAAATTGCTACTGTAGAGTCTAGGAATGTCACCCCACCCACTAATCCTAGAGAGGCTCCAAAAAAAAAAAAAAGGCAGCAACAGAGGCTCAAAGCTACTTAATTCAAATTCATCCTTCTTATTCCTGCTCTCTTATTAAATATATTGGCATAGGAAACAGAGTACCAACTCCGAAAATATTCATCACATAAAATGGAGATAGGTAAGAGCCCTGAACAGCATATAGGTGGTGCTCACATATTCCATTCTAAAGCTCCTTTTCTGGCCATACAGAGATGTCTGCACAAGGAGGCCATTCTCCAGTAAATCTGGATAAAAACCGACTTCTACTCAATACCCAACTTTTGGGAAGAGTTTACTATATGCCTGAAATTTTCTAGCTCTGGAGATCCATAATGATGTTTGTTAGCAGAGAGCCACACAAACTTTCTCAAAACGATCATTTCTCAAAAAGATGAGATTTCGGGGCACCTGGGTGGCTCAGTCGTTAAGTGTCTGCCTTTGGCTCAGGTCATGATCCCAGGGTCCTGGGATCGAGCCCCACATCGGGCTCCCTGCTCAGCGGGGAGTCTGCTTCTCCCTCTCCCACCCCCCCTGCTTGTGTCCCCTCTCACTGTGTCTCTCTCTGTCAAATAAATAAATAAAATCTTTAAAAAAAAAAAAAAAGATGAGATTTCTAACCTGGGAAAACAGATGTACAGAATGCCTGCTCCTTGTGCCGTGACCCCTTTATCTAAGGTTTCTTTCCTGTTCTGAGGTGTAAGAGAAAACCGCTGCCTAGAGGAGTGCATAGGAGGCTTGCTCTGAGAAAGGCAGCTCCGGCTTTACCCCTGACACTGCTCTGAACCGTTTAGCTCCCATGGTGTCATCATGCCACATGCTAAACAAATCTCTGTAAAGCCACATACTGGTTCTCCCTGGGGTTTACACCAGTTAGAGCACACCTCTCAGAGAAGGGCCAAAGTAAAGCTTTTTCTTCCTCAGCCCCTTTAGTGAAGCCACAGAAGCCCTCTTTAGCGTGTTTAATGAAATGAAAATATTTCCAGGTTATGCCAGGTACTTTACTACACTTGATCTTAGCCAAAAGGCCGAGAAGCGATACCAGGTACTTTAGAGCTGAACCTTAAATAAACAAAAAGTGGGAAAATCCGTATGTATTTATAAATGTACACACCAATATGCACCCAGCAAATGGGTATTAGAAGTGCCCTGGTCATGCAATACCGAACTTTGACTGTAGAGCCTTCTGGTAAATTCATTTCTTTTACATCAATATAAAGAAAGAAAGTACTTTTGTATGCCATAGATTTCTAACATTACTGAGCAGACACAAAAATTTTAATAATGCAATGGTAAGGCTGAAGAAGGGGGAAAGCCAAAGCCAAAAATACACATGGATCTGACAGAGAAAAAGAACATCTTTTAAGGCACTGAGTTCAAAACAGAAAACCTAAAGTCAAGTTCTCCCATATCTCCATTAAAAAACCTCAACTCTGCCATTACAATTAAAAGATCCCATAGAGGTAGTGATAGGAAGGGAACTGTACATTTTATATTTATAAGTAATTTCCCTGAAGCTAAGAACAAGAACAGAAATATTAGGACTTCTTTCTTTCTCTTTTTTCGGGGAAGACTTAAGACCAAAAGGCAAATGTAGAACCTAAAATTCATAAATTAATACTGATATTGTTAAGGCAGCTTTATTTTAAAGTAGGCAATCATCCTAGGTTCCAGGTTTCTCCTGCTTAAGTACCAATTCTGAACCACCTGTCTGTTATTTGATTCTCTGTAATCCAATCTCGCCAATAAACCAGTTGGGATCCATCAACCCAGAAGATCTAGCAACATTTTCCCAACTTCCACTGCTGATCCTGAAAGATGCAAAATCATAAAATGGTATTGCCATTAATGCATTTAATATTTCTGACTACTTCAAGGAATCCTGACCTGCCATTTTCTCCATGGCAATACAACTGGGGATCAGGGGTGCCTGGGTGGCTCAGTCATTAGGCGTCTGCCTTCGGCTCGGGTCACGATCCCAGGGTCCTGGGATCGAGCCCCGCATCGGGCTCCCTGCTCGGTGGGAAGCCTGCTTCTCCCTCTCCCACTGCCCCTGCTTGTGTTCCCTCTCTCGCTGTCTCTCTCTGTCAAAAAATTAAAAAATAAAAAATTTTTTAAAAAATAAACAACTGGGGATCAAATCCTATTTCCCTTCTCTGGGATGCTAAAAGGTATTTCAAGTAAATAACAACAAATACCTTTTTGGTACTCTTCCCTTTCCAGACATTTCTCTGTTCTCTTTCCCTAACCCAACTCCCTATCTCAGAGACTCCATCATCAAAAATGACTTGGACTGTATTAGAGATTTTTCTAGGTGAGAATGACAGCCTCCTACAGAAAGAGAATAATAATAATTTCTGAACAGTTCCCCAAAACAGTAGGGACTCTGTATGCTCAGCAGGGAGTGCTGGATGGCAACTCCTGCCCCTAGTCAGAAGCTACCCCAGAGAGAGAGGTGGCTGGGCCTGGATATCCTCTGCAGAGTTAACCTCCACCCCCTTAACAGGCAAGGGGGGAAAAAAAAGGAATTGAAGTCAATATATACACAAAGAACATAAACCAAACACATCTAAAATGACACTTGGTCCCTCTATCTCTATAGTTAAGCTAAGGCTCTGAAATGGCACATAATAGCAGCTTATTGTTAGCACCTGGTTCACAAAGGGACTCAGAAAAAAGAAAAACATGGCAAGCTGAAAAAGGACAATTTGACAGCAGATGGCACAATTTCACCCTAGCCCTTACCTAGGCTTCTCGTCATCCCCCAAAACCAAGAGTAATCTCTCAAGTCCATGGAGAAAACCTAGTTAAGGTGGCCAATAGCCAAGATTAATTTCAAACTGGTATTTTTGCTTGTAAGCCTCTAATAACAAATTTGTCATATTTGGTTTGGCGAGTTGTTTTAGGTCTATTTTGAGCCCCACATGATTCTGCACCTCTGGAAAACTGCAGCAAATTACTTCACTAATCAAGGTAAATAGAACCATGTTAACTGTCAAGTTTTATTCCAAATTAAAAATGTATGTTTTCCCCATGATTGCTAATTAAGAAAACTGTATTCTAAACAGTCATTCAAATGTTTACTTGGCACATCCTCTGGTTTCTTCTTCTAATTTACAATAAAGCAAGCAAGCAGGTCTAGAAAGATGGGGGCCCAATTTCAAAGACAGTAACTTCTGTAATGTAACCTCTCCACAACCTCTCTCTCTCCATCCATATCCCCTTTCTTTTAAAAAAACTCCAAACTGGTGCACAAAGAAAACCCAGCAACAAAACACTTTCCAGAAGTGTCTAGGCAAAGGGAGCAGGCATAGTGGTAGGGAAGGAAGTCAGGCAGATGAAGTCACTGAGCCAGAATTTTTGGTTCCTTACTTTATGGCACTTCTAGTTTTTCACTCCCTTTGCCAACACACACTGAGCACCTATAAGGCACAAAAGCTCTGCACAAAACCCAACCTTAAGGAAACAGAACCATTTGCTCATCCCAAGTCAAATAGAAACAAAACTCCACCAACACCCTCAGGACTCACCCCTCCCCCGACTTCTTTTTTTGCAATGAAGAGGGTACCATGTAAGCTCCACAGAAAGGCACACTTAGAAAACTCAACAAAATTTTATAAAATTAAAAAGTTGTTATTAAAGCTTGACATTATAGAAATAAATGTTTGGAAGCAAGTTGTTCTAGCAACAGACTATCCTCCTGATTTCAATTTTATAAAATCCAGCCAGAGCAAAGTTTATATCTCAAGACCAGATTGTTTCATAACCTCACAAGCCTCTTTCTGGCCACTTTCCAGCATTGTGGAAGCACAGCCTGGAGGATTTTGGATTTACATACACTTCTCCCACATAAACAAGTTTTCCTTCCTTTCCAGTTTTTAAATATTCCACTTCAGTTTCTTAAACTGGCATCTAACTTATGGACACATAATGGATGCAGAATTAGGCAACTATCAATTTCTTTTCAGTGAAATTAATTCAGGATAGAGGGGAATGCCTGCTCCTTTGCAAGTGGAATTTATTTCTTTCTCTTCCCAAAAGCTTGCTTCTAATCCACCTCCCAGTTAGTTTTCTTCTCTACCAGGTACACGTCATAAATCTAAGGCAAATTTTAAGGTCACTTGACGGTACACTTATTAAAGGCTCTGTGTGTCTCTACTAGGAATGTTATCTTAAAATCTTGATACAAAGTCAGTTATTTAAAACACAATCAACCCACAATATCCAGCATTCTTTTACCTCTAAGCTTAAAGCAATGATGTGAGCTAAGAAATTTGGTTCTTGTTCTTTTGGTCCCTCAAAAGAAGTATTCCCTAAATTTGGCTTTGAATTTTCCAGTTGCATAGCAAGCCTTCCTGAGCCCAAGCACTGTACCCTGCTATAGTTTTCTTCTTAAGGACATTCTTAATTTTTATACAATGTCCTGTCCTCTGTATTTTCTTTTAAAAAGAGGAAAAAGATGGACACAGTACAAGTTGTGGCCCTTGCACATTAAGATGAAACAGTTTCCAAGGAAACTCCAGGATGAGGCTCCATGGTCCCTCCTGCCCCAGTCACTTCTGTGTCTCTCTCTTCCATCTCCCCCTCTGTAACTACTACAGCATCTACCTCCGCCACCTCTTCAACCATGGTGAAATCAACTCCATTGGGCTGTTGTCGGGCCATGGCCTCTAGCTTGAGACGGTACTGTTCTGCCTCCTGTTCTTTCTTTAGGAGCTGGTGTCGGTATTCCTGAGCTCTTCGATTGGCCTCCTGGAGTTGCTGCTGGAGCAGCTCTCTTTCAGTGCCCTCCTGTAAAGGTAAACCATGTCACCACCAGGTAAGAATTCCTGATCCCAGAGTATCCAGAGAGCAGACAAAAACATAAAGAAGGGTTCAGGCCTTAAAAGTTTTGGCTTTTGATTCTTTCTCTTCTCTCTACTGCTCTAAAAACATTACCTTGCTCTCCTCCACACTGTTTGTCATCTCTTCTATTCTTGGTTTTTTAGTCAGAGGCAACTTCTCTGCTTCTTCCTCTTCTTCAATTACAGTTTCCTCTGCAACCTGACCAGCAGGTACAGTTAGAACTACAAGCCAAAGGACACCAATTGGAGGTGATGAATACATAGTAAAACAAAGAGGTTTTGTCTGCTTTATTATTTTTTTTTTAAGATTTTATTTTTATGTAACCTCTACACCCAATGTGGAGCTCGAACTTACTACTCCCAGATCAAGAATCGCAAGCTCTACCGACTGAGCCAGCCAGGTACCCCTGCTTACTTTAAATTACAAAATAAATTGAAATACATTAGCTGAAATCTTATTATTCATAATCTCTTTGGATTTTAGAATCAACAGGTAAAGCATGGCCCTACAGAGAGAAACAGAAAAGATTCGAGTATCAGATTTGGAAGGCATGCAGTTAACACACAGGTCTGAGGCTCTTATATACAAATGACTAACTCGGAGGGCACCTGGGTAGCTTAGTCGGTTAACTGTCTGCCTTTGGCTCAGGTCATGATCCCAGGGTCCTAGGATTGAGCCCCATATTGGGCTCCCTGCTCAGCGGGGAGTCTGCTTCTCCCTCTCTCTCTGCCACTCCCCCTGCTTGTGCTCTCTCACTCTCTCAAATAAATAAAATCTTTAAAAAAAAAAAAAAAGATGTCTAACTCTAGGGGCACCTGGGTAGCGCAGTTGGTTAAGCGTCCAACTCTTGATTTCAGCTCAGGTCATGATCTCAGGGTGGTGAGATCCAGCCCTGCACTGGGTTCCTCACTAAGTGTGGAGGTTGCTTAAGTTTCTCCCTCTCCCTCTGCCCACCCCCACCCCCACTTGCACACACGCTCACTCTCTCTTTCTCTCTCTAAAATAAAGAAATCTAACTCTAGGTTAAAAGCTATGGCCAATAAGCTTACAATTCCTTGGGGGTAACTTGGGTAACTTGTCTAATGAAGGCCTAATGTCTTTACATAAGATTATTTTTTTAGTATATGTGCTGCCAAAGCGAGCACTTTACATAAGATTTTTGAGAAACTTCCCATGAAAGCAGTTTGCCATTCACTATATCCAATTTAATTATTTCTCTTTTGTAGACAAATAAGAAAAGGGTCAACAAACACATCAATGCACTGCACATCTATCAGAATGGCTAAAATTAAAAAAAAATAGTGATAACACCAGATGCTGACATGGATGTGGCAAAACTGGATTATTCATAAATTGCTAGTGGGAATGTAAAATGGTACAGTCACTCTAGGAAATAGTTTGGCAGGTTCTCTGCCAAACTATTTACAAAATTAGACATGTTTACAAAACTAAACATGTACTTAGCATGCAACCCAGCAATTGCACCTTGGGGCATTTATCCCAGAGAACTGAAAATTTATGTTCCCACAAAACATGTACATTATTGGTCATAACAGCTTTATTCATAGATAGCCAAAAACGAGAAACAACTTAAATGTCCTTCAAGGAATGGTTAAACAAACTGTGGTAATCCATACCATGGATACTATTCAGCAATAAAAAGGAATGAACTATTGATAAAAACAAAAACTCAGATTTTAAGGGAATTATGCAAGAGAAGAAAAGCCAAGCTCAAAAGGTTCCATTTACATGATTCCATTTATATAATATTCTTGAAATGACAAAAGTATAGAGGTAGAAAACAAATAAGTTAGTGGTTGCCAGGGGCCAGGAATGGGGTGGGAAAGGAGGTAGCTGTGGATATAAAAGTGGCATAAGGGATCCTTGTGATGGAACTGTTCTCTCTCTTTTTTTAGAGAGAGAGTGAGCGACAGAGAGCATGAGCACGTGCGAGCAGGGGGTAGGCGGGGAGGCAAGTGCACCAGAGAGGGAGAGAATCTTAAGCAGACTCCACACTCTATGGAGCCCACATGGGGCTTGATTTCACCATCCTAATATCATAACTTGAGCCGAATCCAAGAGTTGGATACTTAACCAATTGAGCCACCCAGGTGCCCTGGAACTGTTCTTTGTCTTGACTGTGGTGGTGCTCACACAAATCTACACTTGTATTACACTGCATAGAACTAAGTGCACACACAAACACATAAATGAATGCATATAAAACTGGAAAAATCTCAATAAGGTTGGTGAATTGTATCAATGTCAATTTCCTGTCTGTGATATTGTATTACTGCAAAATGTTACCAATGGGGGAAACTGGGTGATAGGTACACTGGATCTCTCTGTATTATTTCTCACAACTGTACACACTGGGGCACCTGGGTGGCTCAGTCAGTTAAGTGTCTGACTCTTAATCTCAGCTCAGGTCTTGATCTCAGGTCGTGAGTTCAAGCCCCGCACTGGGCTCCACGCTGGACATGGAGCCTACTTAAAAAAACAAACTATACACATAGCTATAATGACCACAAAATAAAAAAGTTTAAAATTCTATTTAGGTTTTAGGGTACATTACGATTTTTGTTTAAAACAGAAAATTTACATAGTTATTTGGTTTGGTTGATTTAAAAATTAGCTTGTATTCCTTGGGTACTCATCAATTGATGGCAATAGAAAACAGCTTAGATACCTGCTAAATGGAAAAGGCAGTTTAGTCGGGATTTTAAAACTTCCTGCAGATAATTCACAAAATCTCAGCTTTCCTTCTTTGTGCCTGGTTAAATATATTTCTAAAAAGTAGTGTAAAACCTCAAATATTTTTCCCCTCAAAACAACTCCATTCTCATTTATTTAACTCCATTATTAACAGAGTTTCTCACCTACCCAACGAAGCCCCAAAACTTTAAACCATATTCACAAAAACATCAATAGTATATTTCCAAATAAAACTAGTAAGATTTTATGATACCAAAACTTGGATTATATAGGTGTTTTTTTTTTTTAATGTTTTATTTATTTGACAGAGAGAGAGAGCGAGAGCACAAGAGCATGAGCAGGGAGAGTGGGAGAGGGAAGAAGCAGGCTCCCCACTGAGTAGGGAGCTCAATATGGGGCTCAATCCCAGGACCCTGGGATCATGACCTGAGCCGAAGGCAGAAGCTTAACGGACTGAGACACCCAGGTGCCCCAATTATACAGGTTTAATGCCTACTTTTTCTTTCTATGCTACAAAGATCCACCAATTTAAATAGTTTGAAAATTATAAAATCCCCATCATTATATAGGCCAAATCAAAATTTTGGTGATTCAAATGCAATAAACCAACCCACCTCTTTCAAACTCCAATATATATATATATATTTTTTTTTTTTTAGACAAAGAGAAAGAGAGTGCAAGCAAAGTAGGAGGGGGGCAGAGGGAGCAGGAGAGAGAAACTTAAGCAGGCTCCATGCCCAGCATGGAGCTCAAGGAGGGGCTCAATCTCACCAACCTAAGATCATGACCTGAGCCAAAATCAAGAGTCACTTAACCAACTGAGCCACCAGGGGCCCCCAAACTCCAGTATTTTTAAGGAATGAGGTTGTAATGATTAGTTTCTCTTAAAAAAAAAATTACTGATATATTTCTTGAATAAGTAATACATTCATGTGGTTCAAAAATTAGAAGTTATGGGGCACCTGCGTGGCTCTGTCAGTTGAGCGTCTGCCTTTGGCTCAGATCATGAACTTATGGTCCCAGAATAAAGCCCCGCGTCAGGCTCCCTGCTCAGAGCGGGGTCTGCTTCTCCCTTTCCCTCTGCCTCCTCCCCCTGCTCATGCTCTGTCTCTCTCTCTCTCTCAAATACATAAATAAAATATTTAAAAATATATTAAAAGTTACAAAAGCATATGTAGTGAAAAGTCTCCCGTCCATCCCCAGCTACCCAGGTGCCTTCTCAAGAGGCAACCAATGTTGTTTTGTTTTTGTTTTAAAGATTTTATTTATTTTACAGAGACAGAGAGAGAGAGGAAGAGAGAGAGAGCACAAGCAGAGGGAGCCGGAGAGGGAGAAGGAGGCTTCCCACTGAGCAGGGAGCCTGATGTGGGACTTGATCCCAGGACCCTGGGATCATGACCTGAGCCGAAGGCAGACACTTAGCTGACTAAGCCACCCAGGTACCCCCCACACTTTTTTTTTTTTTTTTAAGATTTATTTATTCATTTGAGAGAGCGAGAATGAGAGAGAGTACATGAGAGGGGGCAGGGTCAGAGGGAGAAGCAGGCTCCTCGCCGAGCAGGGAGCCCGATGCGGGACTCGATCCCGGGACTCCAGGATCATGACCTGAGCCGAAGGCAGTTGCTCAACCAACTGAGCCACCCAGGCGCCCACCCCCCACACTTTTTTAAAAAAGATTTCATTTATTTATTTGACAGAGAGAGAGAGCACAAGCAAGGAGGCAACCAATGTTATCAATGTTATTCTTGAATGTTCCTTCAGAGATGGTTTAAGTCTATGACTATATTAGCAAATATACATATATTTCCCCCTTTTTAAAAAATACAAATGTAGGGGCACCTGGGTGGGTCAGTCGTTAAGCGTCTACCTTTGGCTCAGGTCATGATCCAGGTCCTGGAATCGAGCCCCGCATCGGGCTCCCTGCTCTGTGGTAAGCCTGCTTCTCCCTCTCTGCTCCCTCTGCTTGTGTTCCCTCTCTCCCTGTGTCTCTCTCTGTCAAATAAATAAATAAAATCTTTAAAAAAAAAATACAAATGTAGCATATTCTACACACTGTTCTGCATCTTACTCTTATCACTTAACAATATGGTTTGGGGATGAGACCCTGCTAGTATATAAGGCATTTCCTCATTGTTTTCAATAGCTGTGTAGTATTCCAATGTATGGGTGTACCATTTCTTTTTTTTTTTTTTAATAATTTTTTTTTTTTTTTTTAAAGATTTTATTTCTTTATTTGAGAGAGAATGAGATAGAGAGAGAGCATGAGAGGGGGGAGGGTCAGAGGGAGAAGCAGACTCCCTGCTGAGCAAGGAGCCCGATGTGGGACTCGATCCTGGGACTCCAGGATCATGACCTGAGCCGAAGGCAGTCGCCTAACCAACTGAGCCACCCAGGTGCCCCGGGTGTACCATTTCTTTATCCAAGTTCCCTACTGACATATACTTAGGTTCTTTTTATTTTTCACTTTTTATTGGAGTATAGTTGATCCACAATGTTACATTAGTTTCCCTGCTCACTGGGGAGCCTGCTTCTTCCTCTGCCCCTCCTCCCTGCTTGAGAGCACGTGCTCTCTCTCTCTCTCATAAATAAAATCTTAGAAAAAATACTGATAGATATTGCAATCAGTTCTTTAGAGGATACATGAATTTACACTCTCAGCAGTGATTTTTTTTTTTTAGATTTTATTTTTAAATATTCTCTATGCCCAACGTGGGGCTGGAACTTACAACTCTGAGATCAAGAATCACAAGCTCTACTGACTGAGCCAGCCAGTGATTTATGAGTGCCTATTTCCCCACACCTTTGACAACACAGTGTTATAATGGTATCTCAGTGCAGAACTGACTTGCATTTCTCTTGCTATGTATGAAGTAGGTTGAATATATTTCCATATTTTTAAGATCCATCAGTATTTTCTGTAAACTACTGGTTCATACAATTTCCTCTTTTTTCTACCAGACTTTTGGCTTTTACTCACAAATTTAAATATATTAGGGAAATTAGACTTTGCCAGCCTAGTATCCGTTTCTTTTTTTCTTGGAGCCAATCTGGCATCTGTCATTCTTTTAGTCCCACTAGTTACTTCAATGCCTCATTTTTAGAGGAATATGGAGTGTCTAACATATCTTTTCTTTTTTTTTCTTTAAGATTTTATTTATTTATTTGAGAGAGAAAGAGTGAGAGAGAGCATGAGAGGGGAGAGGGTCAGAGGGAGAAGCAGACTTCCCACTGAGTGGGGAGCCCGATGTGGGATTCGATCCTCGCACTCCAGGATCATGACCTGAGCTGAAGGCAGTCGCTTAACCAACTGAGCCACCCAGGAGCCCTCTAACATATCTTTTCATAAACACTTCTCTGAATGGGATAACTCACCTTGCTGTCCATCTTGCATAGTTACAATAAATGGCTGGCCAATGCTTCCAGTAGGGATTGCAGTTTGGATATTACCCAGAGGGACTCCATCAGTCACTATGGTGATGACCCTCTGGCCTCCGCTCCCCACCACTTGCTGGATTGATGAGTCAACAGAATTTCCCTCTATGATTTCCTCTGAATTAGCTAGAGATGACAAAAATGAATTTGAAATTTCAGTGTTTTAAAAAATAGGAGTATAACAATTTCAGCCTCCTTGAAATTGATTATATCAGGGACAGGAAAACTTGAAAAAAGAAGTTAGGTTTAAGTTTCTAAAGCAAGCTCTAGTGAACAATGCTAAGTCAGAAGAGAAAAGAAGTAGTGAATGGAATAGAACAGTATTTTCTAAAATGTCTTCACTGAGATGTTAACAGCTTTCACTAAGAGTGGGTTCTATGCACAAATACTTTCAAAATGCCAGTTTATATATGTTTAAATTGTTTGTTTTGTAAGAAGTATCAGAAACCCCAACAGACTAATGAGCACTGTGATTCTCCAATAGGGCATAAGATATGCTGAGCTTCCCCAGCATAGTTGATCTTGGAATTCTTTTTTCAAGAAGCATCTTGAAAGACTAAATCTATGGAGCTTAGAAAAATAATTGCAGAATAGATCTATTTCTATAAGAAAATGGAGGTATTTAATAGTGAATTAACAAAATAACATGTCAAGTAGACAAAGCATTGATGAAGTCAAATGGCACAATGGCAGACACAAATGGCAAGTGGCTTCTCCCATCTGACAAACAATAATATTAACAGCAACTAACACTGACTACTTACAATGTAACCAGGTACCCTTCTAAGAGCTTTATATATATTATGTTGAATCAAAATTTTCAGTTTGGTAATCAAAAAAGGGGGAGGAGGCGCCTGGCTGGCTCAGTCAGAAGAGCATGTGACTCTTGATCGTGGGGTCGTGATTCAAGCCCCACATTGGGTGTAGATATTACTTAAATAAATAAAACTTAAAAAAAAAGATTTTCAGTTTGGTTAGTCAATATCCCCAACAATTATTAGGGAAAGAGTTCCTACTATTCCACTACAGAATTTCTCTATCTAAAGAGTCACAGGTAGAACTTTGTACTAAGTGGGATATGGACTATCCACATGAGACACATTCAGGTGGTTTAATGGAAATAGAGCATTCACATCTCTTAAAAACAAAGAAGAGTTAAATGTTATAGCTGAAAAGACCTCAAAAGATAATCTGATCCAACCATGCAACCTCAGCCAGAGGTGAATAGACTGAGACCCAGAGAAGTTAAGTAATTTATCCCAAATCAAAAAGCAAATCAAAATAACAAGCACGAGTTTAATATATTGCTTTTTCCTCTGCCATGCTGCTCACTCATACATGTTTGAGTAGAGATCTTTATGATTACTGCCAGTCGAAAAAACAGAATTGGAGGAATGTTCTCATCACCCAAATGTCAATGGCAGAAAGAAATCAGAACAATCTGCTTTCATTTATGATGAAGCAGACTGTCAGAAGGCTCCAGAAAGATTCCTAGATGACAATTTAGCCCTACCTATGACTATCTGCCCCTACTTATATGAAGCCCTGAGCCTTCTCCCCACAGGCTACCAGCTCTGGCTAAGTGACTTGAACCTTTTTTGTTCTGCATATCAGAAGGCCACTATATAGCATGTATCTGCCCAACTCCATTGGAAATGCCAAAATATCATCTCCAGTGAAAGTAAAAGCAAGCCACCCTGAAGTACACATAATATGACAATGAGAGACATAGCAGTCCTACGTATTTTGATGCTTTAAATACAACACATCTAAGCTGCTATTTTGAATCAGTCTATGATAGCATCAGTCAAAACATAACATAGAGTATTTCCCAAATAATCTGCTAATAGAAGACTAAACATTTCAATCTGAAGCAACTGGAGTCAGGGCAAACAAATTTGAAACTGCAAAGATACGAAGAAATAACTGAGCCATTCTCTAATATTATTCAGCCATCTGATTATATTGCTTAGTGATTTTTCTTTCTGATGCTCAATGACTCTACATTCCTCTTTCCTAGATGTCTCTAATTAACCATAATTTTTTAATATTTCATGCAAATTAAATCTGCTGGAAATGTAAAAACAAAAGAAGAAATGGCGATTCACCCAGCAGATATCCCTTACCCACCTGCGGCTCTGTGGGAGTTGGACGAGGGGGCTGATGCCTCAGCAAGAGCTGCAAGGGTGGCCAGCACTGAGGTGGTGGAATTTGACAAGTGTGGTGCTGAGGAGGCATGGGGGTCACCTATTTTGGTAAAAAAGGTAAATGAGGTCTGGCAGACAGAATAAATGGAGATTAACTAAAAATGGCTTTTATTAAATCAACACCTCAGCTTTTCATTCTAATGTCCTTCCTTTTCCTCTCCAATACAAACTGGTATAAACCAATGATCATGGTGTTAACACTCTTGGTTTAGAAAGGTTTTCCTTTAAAGTGGATTAAGGTAATATGCTTAGTATAGAGCCACTATATTCCCCACAGTTGCTCATTTTTTCGGCACTGACAGTGCTGAGCATTAGGAGCTAACAGACCAAGAGTGCCACCTACTCCCTAGGCTGGCTGTACAGAGCTCTCCCTGGCAGCAGGCGGTAAGCACACAAAGCATGCTCTACCCTAAACTAGGTGGTGCTGAGGGAAGAGACCCTGCAGGCTCTACTTAACCGTACTGCATCTACCCATCAGCTAGACAGGTGGGAAGACTCGGAATGACCTCTAATGCAAGGACAGTTAAAAACCAGACATTTAGTTTATTGAACATCAAAGAGTAGTACAACTGATTCTTGCTAAAAATAATTACCTACTTTAGTTTTGTCATGATGTGCTTTTTTATAACCTTTTCTTGTATCTGTGTGCTATTCTTACAGCTAAGTTCCAGGAGGAAAGTACATTAGATCTGGCAACAGGCATGCCTAACTTTATGAACCAAAAGTATTACTTGACAGTTTTGCATAAATTTAACTTTTATAAAATGAATTGCATTTCCCTATGTCTTTCATTATAATTTCAAAGATACTTTTGTGCCAGTTGTGAATTTATTGCCTCTCAGCTCCAAATCTACTCTTCTTTGCCTTGCCTTGTCACACTGAAGCTGGACCCTATCAATATTTCTTGACAGCATGAAATTAAGTTTTGTCATACAGAAGTAGTGGCTGCTCCCTATATTGGTTATTCCTGTATTCTTTTTTTTTTTTTTTTATTCATTTGAGACAGAGAGATACAGAAAGAGAGAGAGAGCATGAGCAGGAGGAGGTGCAGAGGCAGAGGGAGAAGCAGGCTCTCCGCTGAGCAGGGAGCCAGATGTGGGACTCGATCCCAGGACCCTGGGATCATGACCTGAGCTGAAGGCAGAGGCTTAACCATCTGAGCCACCCAGGTGCCCGGTTATTCCTGTATTCTTTAGGGTTCTCCTCACCTCTTAATCTACTATTACTAATAATTTTTTTATAAATTGTACATGTTTGTTTAGGTATCTTAGAAATTATACATATTATATATTATAATAAAATTATACAAATCACCATGTAGTTTTGTCTCCGGACTGGACTCTGAGTGATACACTTATCTTCTTTTTAAATGTACTCTTAATTTTTTTTTTAAGATTCTATTTTTTTAAGTAAGCTCTACACCTAATGTGGGGCTCAAACTCACAACCCGAATATCGAGAGTTGCACGCTTCACTGACTGAGCCAGCCAGGCGCCCCTCTTAATTTTTTTTAAAGATTTACTTATTTGAGAGAGAGAGCGTGTGCGCATGTGAGGGACAGAGGGAGAAAGAGAATCTCAAGCAGATTCCACACTGAGCACGAGCCTGATGTGGGGCTTGATCCCACAATCCATGAGATCATGACCTGAGCCAAAACCAGGAGCCGGATGCTTAACCAATTGAGCCGCCCAGGTGCTCCTTAATTTTTTTTAAGATTTTATTTTTAAGGTTTTTATATTTAAGATATATTTTTAAGATTATATTTTAATCTCTACACCCTATGTGGGGCTTGAACTTACAACCACAAGATCAAGAGTTGCATGCTTTACTGACTAAGCCAGGTAGGTGCCCCAATGTACTCTCAATTTTTGTTTTCCCACTAACTATGCTTAAAGATTCTTTGCAGCCTTTTGTCTATCAAAAAGCCAGTTATCTGTACAATACTTAAAAATACTTAAGGAAATTCCTTTTTAACACTTCTTATAATAAATCCATCCAAAGAGCAAAGAATTCTTTTCTGATATGATTAATGTAGGTAATTTAACTGGTTTATAAATTTAAATTTCAAAAAGTAGATTACTTGTATAGTACTCCTAATAGCTACAAACTATCTTCTTTTAAGTTTATTATTATTTTTTCAGTAATCTCTACACCCACTGTGGGGTGTGAACTCACAACCCTGAAATCAAAAGTTGTATGCTCTACAGTCTGAGCCAGCCAGGTGCCCCAACTACAAATGATCTTAATCCAGCTTCTGGATGAGAGTGGCAGTGGGGGATTACAGTGGAGATAGTGATGATAACTCTGTTTTATTCTAATTTTCTCATAAAATACTCAGGGAACCAAACAGTCTGAGTGGAACACAGTGCCTGACCTCCAGAAAGGAATCTATGTCTATCCAATGACTTCATGCAGAGCAAGATCCAGCTATAGCCTATTCCCCGTTTCTACTAAATTCATGCTTTTCCCATCACTTAGCTTATCATCCCATCACTTAGCATATCAACACTGACATAAGAACTCACAAATGAAACAAAAAAGGAACAAGCAATTTTTATATATATTTTTATATAGATCCCTCAGGTAGGTTGGAATATATATGACAATAACTCACTAGCAATCAAAAACAAGATTGTTATTATTTTACCACAGTTAAAACACACACACACACATACACACACACAAACATACACAACAGGACTGTTATAATTAAAGTTCAAGTAGGCCAAACATCAGGTAGGTCACTCAGTTAAAGTAGAATAGCTAGGTAAAACTACCTTTTAAGAAAGCACTGTATACTTTTTAGTACATAATGATACCAAGCTAAGGGTGTTCTCCCTTTGATTTAGACATAATGACTCACCCAACTTCCCCTTAACAGCAAAATGAAAAAAGAACATTTGTGAAAAATTGGGTTTAATATTCTGACATACACAGTTGAAACTGAAAAGAGATGATACAAATTACCTCTTTAGACTTATCCCAGTGAATTTTAGGAAAATTAGGTACTTTATTGTTAAACAATATTAATTGCTTCCTTCTCCTCAATATAAGACCCAACACCAAATAAAGTAAAATACGCATGGATGCTGTTGTTTTAAAATGGCATTATCAGGGATGACTCTTGCTACCTATTCAGAATGTGGCTTAGATAAACTCTTCATACCAGGATTTAGGGGAGTGTGCTATGGCAGGCTAGGCAATCTCAGTGAGTTGGTGAAAAACTAAGTAACTTGCCCAGGTCACACAGGTAGTAAATGTCAGAGCCCAGATTAGAACTCAATTCATTAGATTCCACAAAGCCTGTACTCTTTATGAACCAATACAAAGCTATTTATATTTGACTCTGGAGCGCATCTTATGATCCTACAGAAATAGGAAATTCATCTCCATAACTCTTTTTTGCCCTGATTAATGTTTAATTTAGTCTGCCTTTCTGAACCACTGCAGTTTGATGGTAGCACTGATGATCAGTGATATCTTTAGTCACAAATGGAAAACTGAAAGCAAACTTTATAATACGAATTTTGTTACCAAAAATATCCATCAAAATGATAATCCTAGGATACTTTCAGTTAATTCTTAAAAATATTACTGGATGGATGGGCACCTGGGTGGCTCAGTTGGTTGAGCGACTGCCTTCGGCTCAGGTCATGATCCTGGAGTCCCTGGATCGAGTCCCGCATCAGGCTCCCTGCTCGGTAGGGAGTCTGCTTCGTCCTCTGACCCTATCCCCTCTCATGTGTTCTCTCTCTCTCATTCTCTCTCTCTCAAATAAATAAATAAATAAATCTTTAAAAAAATATTACTGGATGGGGGTGCCTCAGTGGCTCAGATAGTTTGGCGTCTGCCTTTGGCTCAGGTCATGATCCCAGGAGCCTGGGATCCAGCCCCGCGTTGGGCTCCCTGCTCAGCGGGGAGCCTGCTTCTCCCTCTCCCTCTGCCATTCCCCCTCCTTGTGGTCTCTGGCTCTCTCTCTCTGTCAAATAAATAAGTAAA
The DNA here is from genome assembly GCF_054177405.1 of Leptonychotes weddellii. Lineage (NCBI taxonomy): Eukaryota > Metazoa > Chordata > Mammalia > Carnivora > Phocidae > Leptonychotes > Leptonychotes weddellii. The sequence continues at coordinate 95,173,208 of NC_138372.1, read as the reverse complement.
ATCTTAAAAAACATTTTTTTAAAAATTACTGGATGATGGGGGAAAAAGAGGGGTGGCTTAGTCAATTAAGCGTCCGATCTTGATTTCGGCTCAGGTCATGTTCTCAGGGTGCTGAGATCAAGCCCCACATCCGGCTCTACACTTGGCATGGAGCCTGCTTGGGATTTTCTCTCTCCCTCTCCCTCTGCCCCTCCTCTCCCCACCTTGCACATGCATCTGCACACATTCTCTCTCTTAAAAAAAAAAAAAAAAATTGGGTAATGGGAAAAAAGCAGCCACCCACCCACCGTTCAGGAGAAGAAAATCCTTTAACCCAGTTGAATAAGACAACCTGAATTTGTCTTATAACTTTTCTCCTTTCTTTTATTTGCATTGGTTATCTCCCCTGAAGGGAGAGGTAGGTAGAACAGTTTCATGGGTAAGACGACACTGGAGAGATCAGCCCTATTATGTGGTGATTTGGCAATCTAAATTTGTAGTTGGCAACATACGGAAGAGAGAAACAATAGGTTTGCCAAAAGCAACATGACAAACATGATATAGGCCCATGGGAACCAAGGCTAAGAAGCTGTATCCTAAATGTCTTCAACTTTGCTTGTCATTTCAGATCAGGGTCTGAAGAATTTGAATAGTTAGATTACCAACTCCAGCTCCTTTTACATGTTTGTGAATATATAACTTTACTGGCTTCTAAAGACTTTTGGATTATAAAGGTACTTGTTCTAATCACTGTGGCCTGAACCACAACAAATCCAAAAGTCTGTGAATGTTCTGATTACATGTATTTATTATTGTATATTTAACCTAAACTTTTTGAATTATCAAGCTGAAAGCAAAGCACAGTGATTTTTAAATGATAGTTGATGGCCTATAAAATGAAGGTCATTACTGCCCCCTTGAGGGCATAACAGAATAAACTTTCACTGAGGAGTTATATTTTCATTTAATACTAGCTATTACGGAAGTCCTGCTAGAAAATGGAAATACAAAGTCTCATAACCTCATAAAGTAGATATTGTTATATCACAATTTTGTAAATAAGTAAAGAAGGCTTAGAGAAGTAAGAGTTTTCCCAAGGTCAAGCATGTAGTCAATTAATAAATCAGTATTTAAATGCAGTACTGAATGTAAAATTTTATGTATATTTTATCTGCTCTATTTTGCCACACTGCCCCTCAATAATAACACTTCACTCAAGATCTTTCTTTGATATTATACAAACTTAACTAGGAATACAGTGTCTTTTTTTTTTTTTTTAAGATTTTATTTATTTACTTGAGAGAGAGACACAGCGAGAGAGGAAACACAAGCAGGGGGAGTGGGAGAAGGAGAAGCAGGCTCCCTGCGGAGCAGGGAGCTGGATTCGGGGCTCCATCCCAGGACCCTGGGATCGTGACCTGAGCAGAAGGCAGACGCTTAACGACTGAGCCACCCAGGCGCCCCACAGTGTCTTATTTTTAAGTGAAAGTCGGAAAAAGAAATTGAGTCAGTTGGAAAATTTATTTAAATGAGGACACAGATTCCCTCATTGTAAAACAAATACTTGTAAAGAAATGTTGAAAATAGCTCAATTTGCTCCTTTTGCAATAGATGTTTTTGTTAAAAACATACAGATCTCTGGGCGCCTGGGTGGCTCAGTTGGTTAAGCGACTGCCTTCGGCTCAGGTCATGATCCTGGAGTCCCAGGATCGAGTCCCGCATCGGGCTCCCTGCTCAGCAGGGAGTCTGCTTCTCCCTCTGACCCTCCCCCCTCTCATGCTATCTCATTCTCTCTCTCAAATAAATAAATAAAATCTTTAAAAAAAACAAAACAAAAAAACATACAGATCTCAAAATGTGCTTTTCTCTATTTTGTTGTTACTTATGTTCCCAAGAACAAATCAAAGCTCTTACACTTTATTCAAATAATCACATGTACCTCTTTTATATCCGCACTCCAACACCCATTTACATTTATTCTGGTTTGTCACTGTTTTAAACTATGAATATTTAACTATTTTCCTTAGTGGTACCATATTGAAGCACCCTTATGTTTTCATTTTGCGGTCACATACAGATTAATCTGTAAAATATTTTACTTTTAATACCGTAAGCACTCATATGTAATCCTTGTGTATGATCTCCCCTTCCCCCAGGAAGAATAAATGCATTGGCTTTAAAATCTATTATAAATCTTCTATTTGGAGAATATTTTAATAAATGAGTGGGTATCAGACAGGGTATGAATTCATCTCACAGGAAAAACTGGGGTCCTGTTCATTTTAAGTCTAAAATAAATGCCACGTTATCAGATTATTACCTGAGGTTGTTTTGGTGTTGGCTGAAGAAACAAGGCTAGCAAGGTTGACAACTTCTCCAGATGTGAAGATGAATGGGGCAGCCACAGTCACAGGGTTGGCTCTCTCGGGATTAGCATTCACCTGATTCTGCATTGCTTCCTACAAAACAAGGCAGCATATTTCAAAGTCAGAACTCGTTAGCCTTAGTTATACAGTTCTTGAACAGCCACCCCACCCCAGTGCTCTGTGGAGCAGAACAAGGTGTGGCACACCATGTCCCAGGGAGCTCAGAGTTCTCAGTAAGACTACTGCTTTTCTTTTTTGTTTTGTTTGTTTGTTTTCCAGACCAGGGCAACAAAGATGTTAGGTTGCTTTCCCAAGTTTATTTTATTTTTTTTAAGATTTTATTTATTTATTCGACAGAGAGACACAGCGAGAGAGGGAACACAAGCAGGGGGAGTGGGAGAGGGAGAAGCAGGCTTCCCACTGAGCAGAGAGCCCGATGTGGGGCTCGATCCCAGGACCCTGGGATCATGACCTGAGCCCAAGGCAGACGCTTAACGACTGAGCCACCCAGGCGCCCCTGGAACTTGTTTTTTCCTATTTGGAAAATGAGGGGGTGGCCTAAGAAGTAATTTCCAGCATGAACATTCTATGATCAATTATATACAGGTCAATGTGCTAGCAGGAGATCCCTGCAGCAAATCTACAGAGAACAATATTCTCCAGAGTTTTGTCCAACTACTTGTTCCATTTTGCCACTGAAGAAATTCCTAAGAGAATATATAACGAACAAATAAATGAGTGCCAGATTATTTATTTATTTATTTATTAAAAGATTTTTATTTATTTATTTGACAGAGAGAGACACAGCGAGAGAGGGAACACAAGCAGGGGGAGTGGGAGAGGGAGAAGCAGGCTTCCCGCGGAGCAGGGAGCCCGATGCGGGACTCGATCCCAGGACCCTGGGATCATGACCTGAGCTGAAGGCAGACGCCTAACGACTGAGCCACCCAGGCGCCCTATTTATTTTTTTTTTTTAAGATTTTATTTATTTATTCGACAGAGAGAGACACAGCGAGAGAGGGAACACAAGCAGGGGGAGAGGGAGAAGCAGGCTTCCTGCGAAGCACAGAGCCCGATGCGGGGCTCGATCCCAGAACTCTGGGATCATGACCTGAGCCGAAGGCAGACGCTTAATGACTGACCCACCCAGGTGCCCCTCAGAAGCAGTTTTCTACAAACATGTTATCCACTTAAGAAGTCCAATTACAAAAGAGCTCTAAATAAGGAGCTGAAGGCTAAAGAAGACAACCAGTCTATATAGAACCATCAGTCAAAAAAAAGGAATAAACAGGGCGCCTGGGTGGCTCAGTTGGTTGGACGACTGCCTTCGGCTCAGGTCATGATCC